>NC_063333.1:75414516-75479640 GCF_021869965.1 Rhincodon typus | reverse complement strand
TTCTGAAGAAGGGTCCAGACCCGAAACGTCAGCTTTCCTGCTCCTCTGATGCCGCTTGGCTGCTGTGTTCATCCAGCTCTACACCTTGTTATCTCAGATTCTCCAGCATCGGCAGTTCCCACTATCCCTGTTATTTTTACATTTTTTTTTATGTAATCTGTCCACATATTTGTTTCTCTGTCACTCACTGACTGTTGGGAGGTCTGTAATACAATCTCACTCTTCCTATTCCTGAGCTCTCCCCATACAGCATCGCTGGACGGGCCCTCCAAGGTGTCCTCCCTCAGTATAGCTGTGATATTCTCCCTTATCAGCAATGCAACTCGCCCACTTCTTTTACATCCCTGCTAATTTTAATAATTACTGCCCCTTAAATAACTTCTGGAAAATATCTCTTGCCTTTGAAATAAATGGGGCTGCCTCAGTTAAATGAACCTGGAGAACTATCCTTGCTTCAAATAACAACAGGCTGTTCTCCGCAAATTGATAAGTGAGGCTTAAATATGCAGCTCTTGCTGTCCCTCAGCCTCAGCAGCAGTGTCTATTTAAAACAAGTGCGAACTCAATTTAAACTTAACACTTCAACAGAATTAATACAAGTTTCTTCAGTGACAAAATGCTTCATCAACACAAATCACGGTTTTGGTTTGCATTAAATCAGTCAAATAGAGCAAATACCCAAACTATGGAAATTTGGTTCATATCTAAATTCAACAACATACAAGTACACTATACAACATACACCAATTGCAATGTGCCATTTTCACACACAAGGTCCTAAAAATGACTGCAACATGTTTGATGTGCAGTTTTGAGCTCAATTTTATTGCAAAAGGACATTTTCAGAGGGACTATATTATCATAAACTCTTAATTTTGCTTCTTCACAAGAGTAAATGATGAGTGCTGAGCACAAGGCAATGACAAGAATTAAAGTGTGTAAATCATAAAAAGCAAAGAATTGTACAAACTGCATTTGCCAACACAATCTAAGACAGATAACAGAAGAAATGGAACAGAGCACATGAAGCATTGATGTTGAAACCTAATTAAAATTTTGACAAACATTGTAAACTGATTGATGAAAACACCAAAAGCTAGGGTCCTTTTACTAATTCCTAGTTTCTTCGATTTGCATTTCTGCTCAATTTTAGCTATGTGTTGGCATTATCATATGTCCAACCATTAAATTATTTCAGGAGTAATTGGAGCATATTAACAACCAATTATCAACCAGAAACTGCCAGATGATTCAAAGCACTTTTTTGAAAGCTTAACTTTCTGCTGGCATTAAATTCCAGTAACCAATCAGACAAAAGATGTAATCATACAAATTAGCCATCCTAACAACAGGAAATGAAACACTTGACCTTTGTTAATCAGCCAGATTTTATCTCAGTTGATAGCTACGAAAGGAAAATGTTATAGAAAACGTCATTCTAGGTGCAGCCAGAATTTAGGTATTTCATTGAAATAATGAAGGGACACAGAATCACAGTCAATATTCTTTCATCTTGCGCTTCATGAAAAGACATAGACATGTGTAAAAATCTTGGAGTGTTCGAAGAAAAGGAACAATGGATATATCTTTCTCACATTGAACATTCCAATCCCTCGAAAAAATAGAAATGTTGCAAAAACTGCTTTGAAAGGTCAATTGTATTTGAGACCAATTAGTTAAAGCAATCTTTGCTGACTCCGACCATAATTTTAAATATTTCACCATTGTAGATTCAGTGTATACAAATACAATCTTTCAATGCCTGGTTCTCATGTACCGAACACCCTAATAAGCCTCCAATATAGAGGGCAGTATGTGAATTTTTTTTTTTGTTCAATCATGGGATGTGGGTGTTACTGGTGAGGTCAGCATTTATTAGCAATCCCTAATTGTCCAGAATGCAGTTAAGAATCAATCATATTGCTATGGGTCTGGAGTCATGTGTAGGCCAGACCAGATAAGGATGGCAAATTTCCTTCTCTAAAGAACATTATTGAAACAGTTAGGTTTTTCTAACAATTGACAGTGGACTCATTGTCCTTATTAGAATCTTAATTCTTGATTTTTTTTCTGTGGAATTCAAATTCCCTGATCTGCCATGCATAACCAGAATCTATTGACTTCCACTTTATATCATGCAATTCTGAGGCAGAGTTTGAAAGTCACACAATCCTCTGTGAGAAGAGATTTTTCCTCATTGCAGTCCTAAAAGGGTTCCCCTAGTTTTTAACTTTGTTTTGTTACTGACAACCAAACAGGTTCCAAACCCAAGACCCCAGAACATTCCCTGGGGCTCTGGATTAATATCTGGTGATAACACCACCAGGTCATTACCTCCTCTAACTTTAATTTAAATTTTGATCTGGAAGTACGTCATCTGTCATGTGGATATGGAGTTAACGTCGGGAAAGTGCTGGGTATGCTATTGTTAGGACCTGGTGAGGAGGGTGAATCAACATATCCCTCAACCTTGTTGGTTGACAATAACAAAAGATTTAACAAAGATCCTTTTAGGAGAGTAATGAGGAAAAATGTCTTCCCTCAGAGGGTTTTATGACTTTGAAACTCTGTGGTAGAGGCAGGATTATTGAATATTTTTAAGGTGAAGGTGGATAGTTTTCAAGGGAAATGGAGGCTATTGGAGGTTACAGGGAATGTGGAATTTGTAATACAGATAGACCAGACATGATCTGACTGAATCACAGAAGTGTTATTGTGCAGAAGAAGTAAATTACATCCATACTCTTTCCAATGTTTTCACATCATTCCTGTAATGTGGTACTCAGAACTGTACACAATACTCCAGCTGAGATCTAACAAGCATCTTATACACGTTTAATATCACTTCTTTTGCTCTTGTACTCTATTCCCATATTAATAAACTGAGGACACTGTAGGCCTTTTAACTGCTCTCTCCACCTGTTCTGTCATCTTCAGTGATCTGTGCACATATATACCCTCTGTTCATGCACTGCTTTGGAATTGTTTTACATGAACCTATTTTACATGATCTAATACAGCATCTCACACCTCTTTGCATTTAACTTCATCTGCCGCTGTTCACTCACTCTACCACATCGTTTATGTCCATTTGGAGTTATACAGTGTCCTCCTCACAGTTAACAATTCTTCCAAGATTCAGGCCATTTACAAACTTTGAAATTGTCCCCTGTACATAAAGATCTAAATCCTTAAGATGTATCAAGAACAACAAGGGTGTCAATATCGACCCAGTGGCGAGGTCTGCTATAAACCTTCCTCTAAACTGAAAAATATCAATTGACCGTCTTTCTCTGTTTTCTTACACTTACCCAATTTTGTATCCATGTTGCTATTGTCCCTTTAATTCTATCGTCTATAACTTTCCTCAGAAGTCCGTTGTGTGGGACTATATCAAATGCTTTCTAAAAGTCTTAAGTACACCACATCAACTATGTTACCTTCATCAAGTCTTTCTGTTACCTTTTCAAAAAGCTTCAGCAAGTTAGTCAATCATGATTCTTCAGAAACCATGCTGACTCTTCCTAATCAACCCACCTTCTTTTTGCATGTAACTACTAATTTTATCCCAAATAATTGTTTGCATATGTTTCCCCACCACTGAAGTTAAACTGTCTGGTCTTTAATTATGGGGTTTATCCTTTCAACCTTTCTTGAATAAAGCCATAATGTTTCCAGTTCTCCAGTCTTATGGAACCTTTCCTGAGTCCAGAGAAGACTGAAGGATACGGTCCATGTCCTGAAACTTATGCTGCCACTTAATAGAGGGTTTGAGTTATAAAGATAGGCTGCATTGACTGGGACATTTCTCATTGGAGCATAGGAGGTTGAGGGGGGACCATTTAGAGATTTATAAAATCATTGGGGGGTATAGATAAGGTGAATAGCAAAGGTCTTTTCCCTATGGTGGGGGAGTTCAAACTAGGAAGCATATTTTTAAGATGAGAGGAGAAAGATTTAAAAGGGACATTTTCACACAGAGGGTGGCTTGTATGTGGAATGAACTGCTAGAGGAAGTGGTAGATGCAGGTAGAACAATAATACTTAGAAGACATTTGGATAGGTACATGAATAGGAAAGGTTTGGAGGGATATGGGCCAAATGCTGGTAAGTCGGACTACTTTAGCTTGCGAAACTTAGCTGGTATGAATGAATTTGACTGAAGGATCTGTTATATGACTCTATGACTCTATGACTTGGATGAATCTCATCTAGTCCTGGTGTCTTGTAAGTTTCAAATACCAACAATCTCACCAACACTTCATCCTTATCAGTTTTGAACACTTTTAATGACAGATTTTCCTTCTCTGTCACCATGGTTTGGGGACATCTCCTTATTTTGTTAAAACAGATACAAAGTATTCAGTTAACCCCTTAGCTATTTTTCCTGCTTTCAGGTGTAAAGCCCTTTTTTGGTCTTTCATCACCCTACTCCTCCTTTTACCACTCATGTACTATTTATATTCTCAAGGGAGACCTTGGGATATCCATTTATGTTGGATGACAATCTATTCCCATAATTCCTCATTGTTTCTCTTATGTGCTTTTTCACCTCCCATCTGAACCTTCCATATTTCTCTGTTCTAAATTGCATTTTTTTCTCTATTCATTAACAGGATGTGGCCGTCACTGGCCAGGGCAGCATTTATTACTCATTGCTAACTGCCCAAAGGGTAGTTAAGTGTCAACACATTGCTGTGGGCCTGGAGTCACACCTAGGCTAGACCAGGTAAGGATGGCAGTTTCCTTTCCTAAAGGACATTCATGAACCAGATGGGATTTCTGACAGTTGACAATGGTTTCAAAGTCATCATCAGACTCTCAACTCTAGATATTTAGATTCAGATATTACATCTGGCAGGATTGGAAGCTTGGCCCATAGAATATTACTTCAGTCTCTGGATTAATAATCTAATGAGAATACCACTAGGCCATCATTTACTTGATATTTGCCATAAGCCCATTTTTTCTTTCCTTATCTTAATTTCTATCTCCTTTCTCATCCAGGAAACTCTACATTTGTTTTTTTACCTCTCCTTTTCAAGAAATATACCACAACTGTACCTGAACTATCTCCTGTTTGAAGGTAGTCAATGTTCAGTTACTTTTTTCACCACCAATCTTTCACTCCTGTCTATCCTGCCCAGTTCTGTTCTTGCACCATTGAAATCCATCCTCTGCCAATTGCTTTGTTTTTTCATCCTGAATTCAATAATGGGCATTCTCCACCATCATCCTGAACTTTACAATATAATGACCACTGTCTACTGGATGTTCCCTGACTGACTCTTGATCCACATGACTGATTTCATTTGCAAGAACCAGTCCAAAACCACATATTCTTCACTATTATTATTGTTATAATAATATTACTGTAGGAAACTCTGCTAAATATAATCTAAGAATATTTGCCCCTTGCTCTCCCTTACAGTACCAGTATCCGAGTCGATATGTGTATAATTGAAACCTCTCATTATAATTACTATAAGGTTGGCATCTCTCTGTAATTTCCCTGCAGATTTGTTCCACTAGATCCTTACCAATAATTGATGGACGATAGAATACGCTGAAAAATGTAATTGAGCACATTTTGTTCCTTAGCTCTAGCCAAATTGCTTCTGCCCTTAGAACCTCGAGACATCTGTATTCTCCAGCATTGCAATGCTCCTCTTAGCCTATACTGTCACCCTTCCTCCTTTTTTATTGCTTTTCTATCAATCTGAACACCTACTAACCAGGAATATTTAACAGCCAGGCTTGTTTCTCCATCATATTTCGTATGGCAACCTATGTCTGCAACTTCCCAATCTGTTCCATGCGTTCACATTCATGCATAATAACCATGATTTAAAGTTCAGTTCTCTTTCCTTAATCCAACTTCCCTTATTAACTTGTAACACTCTCTCCCGGTGTCAACTGTGTCTCCAAATATTTTATGAATCCTGGTAATCTTCTCTATTGTCCTATCTTGATTCCCACATCCCTGTCAAGTTATTTTAAATTTTGAATGTTGGAGCAGGCTTGAAAGGTCAAACAAGTTACTTCTGCTCCCACTCATATATATATATTTATGTTGAGTCATATATTCATACAGTGCAGAAACATACCCTTCATCCAACTCATCCATGCCAAACAGATATCCTAAATTAATCTAGTCCCATTTGCCAGCATTTGGCCCATATCCCTCTGAACACTTCCTATTCATGTACCCATCCAGATGCCGTTTAAATGCTGTAATTATACCATAAAATGTCGTTACCCAATATCTGATGTATCAGTAACAAGCCAATTATGGGTTTTCCTTGAATGAAAGAAAGAACAATATTAATATCAGCTAAAACCTGAGAACATAATAAAGACATGATATCAACAACACATACGCAGCCACAAAGTTAAAAATGAATAATGTCCACAACAAAAGGAAGATGAAAGGAATATTCAGTCCTTGAGGCATAACAATTTTAACCTGAGACCATAATTGTCTAACTGATATCTTGTATCCTCAGCAGTTAAAATTATTGCAGAACTTAAAATCTTTAAGTTCTCTAGGCTGAATGTTATGTTTTTTGTGGCTAAGTGTTAATTTCACTGAGTTGTACAAAGGTTTTCTCTCCATGAAGGGTAATGAGTTTTCTCTCCATAATAGCCAAGTCACCTCATTAACTACTTACCAGCCTCTGTGATGACACACTCCTCTGATTTTTGTCCAATTCACCATATCTGGACTCTATAAGAATCCACCCTATATGTCTGATATCGAGCTTCAATTTGTGTTGTCACTGGGTGCTTTGTCCTTCAAGAAAGGAGAGAAAGAGAGCTATCTCCCATTTGACAGTCAAAAATCCATCTCGCTTGTCCTAAAATCAATTCCCTGAAGTACAACTTGTTTGTATTGTTCAATGTCTGAGTTGATTGTTTCCAAGTTTGATAATTGTAGATGATTTCTTTCATCTTCAACATCTGAAATTGCCAGAAATGTGTAAGTCAAAATAGGAAATGAGAGTTTCTTCATACTTGATTAGATGGGCTAGTTTGAGTGGGTTTTGATAAAAATGTTAATTTCAGTTCAGTAATTTCTTTATTCCATGTTGGTTTCACAAAGTATAGCTAACCTGTATAACCTGCTGATATTTGTTACCACATAAAATTTGAAAATCGGTTATCCAAATTTTGTAATTTTTGTAATATGTGCATTGTTAGTAAGTTACCGTGCACCAATCTGAATGCCCTTCTTCAAAATTAGAATGCTCTAAAAGTAGCCAGTGTTAGATATCCAGATCATCATACTGACTAGCAGATGGTTCTTAAAGGGACTGCTGCAGCCAATGGTCTAATGTAAGTGTTTAAAGTTAATTGAATGTGGAGTCAGGGGGAGCAGGAGCATTGCTCTGTACATTGCATTTAAACTATGTGAACAGCTGCCTGATTTAAACATTCAGCTGTCATTCCCCGACACCTGAGCTCCTGATTTTGAGTGCAATCTAATTTCTTGACCAACACTTTCTGAGAGTTTGGCAACAAAGTGTGGAGCAGAGAGGAACACAGCAGGCCAGGCAGCATCAGAGGAGCAGGAAAGTTAATGTTTCAGGTCGGGACCCTTCTTCAGAAATGGGAGAGGGGTAAGGGAGCTCAGAAATAAATATTGAGAGGAGGGGTGGGGCTGGAGAAGGTAATAGGGATTGGATAGGTGGGAGAGAAGATGGACAGGTGGTTTCAAGGATGGTCATAGATCATAGAATCCCTACAGTGTGGAAACAGGCCCTTCAGCCCAATAAGTCCACACCGACCCCCAAAGCATCCCACCCAGACCCATCCCCCTAATCTGTACATCTCTGAACACTACGGGCAATGTAGCATGGCCAATCCTCCTAGCCTGCACATCTTTGGACTGTGGGAGGAAACCGGAGCACCCGGAGGAAACCCACACAGACACGGGGAGAATGTGCAAACTCCACACAGACAGTTGCCCGAGGGTGGAATCAAACCCGGGTCCCCGGTGCTGTGAGGCAGCAGAGCTAACCACTGAGCCACTGTGCCGCCCTAACCTGTGCTAACTGGTTCATAGTTCACTGTTTTTCCTCTAACTCCTTTTTAAAATGGGAAGTTACATTAGCTACCTTCCAATCCACAGAAATTGTTCCAAACTCTTTAGAATCTTGAAACCTTAAGCGCTGTTCCTTTGTCACTTCACCAGATGAAGGAGCAGTGCTATGAAAGCTTGTGATTTTATATAAACCTGTTGGGTATAACCTGGTGTCGTGTGACTTCTGACCTTGTCCTCCCCAGTCCAACACTGATACCTCCACATTAAGCATTCTAGGACATAGATTATTGGGCCTTTGTTGACCTTTAATCCCATCAATTTTCTAACAACATTCCCCTACTAATACTGATTCCCTTCACTTCCTCTCCCTCTTTAGAACCCATGTTCTCGAACATTTTTGGGATGTTATTTGTGTCCTTCTATATGAAGACAGAACTAAAATATGTATTCTTGATACTATTAATCCCTACTATAACTTCGCTGTTTCCTACTGTAAGTGAACTACATTTTTTGTTAATGGTCTTTTCCTCATCCTTACTTAAAAGACCCGCTCACAAGTTCACCTCAACCCTCCTTCTGCTGCCTCACTTGGATTCCTGTATGGGTGATCCACTCATCTGATTCTGACATTGTATGTTGTCTCATTTCTCCATTTTATTTGCAGAGCCTTTAGATGTTTTACCCCACTCTCTGCCACCCTGTACTTTCCTCCAAGCCCAGATCACCTTACAATGTTGTTTGCAATGAAGCAAATTCTTCCACAATATCTTTTTGATATTTATATTAAAAACAAGTACTTCTGCCTGTCACCTTATTTTTCTGAGGTGGTATAATTGGATAATCACATGCATAACATAAGACTCATCCACTGGGTGCAGAAAGTGGGGAATCAGGTCTCAGCATATTTTATGATTTACCATTCATTAATTTTAATAATAGAAAAGTCATGGGGGCTTGCTTGCACTCACAATGTGCTTTCCTGGCAGTTAATGATTTTAACATCACATATAGTTTTCCGCTATAATTAACCCTCTTGCACATATATCTCTTATATAATAAAATTTACATCTCGGTTTTGTATTCTCTAGATTGTGCACCATTTTCAAACCTTCTGGAGGGCTCTTGAGAAAAAGTTAACAGTGTTGGTAAAGTCAGTGAAATATTACAATGTATAACAGCTTCTTTGCGTGTTACAGAGCTGTCATGATTATCCAATATATCCTAACACTTATAATTGCCTTCACTAGCTTCTTCGTGTAAGTGCTTTATGCTACTTTCAATAAGCCATATTCCTTTTCTTTACAACATTCACCGTGTGGCTTCCCAGATTTTACTGAAGATAAGTGGCACACCAGCTTCTTCAGAAGTGTAAAAATGTCACGGCTGCAGGTCCTTCATAATTGTTTGCTACTTTTCCATTGTTATTTCTGAAAATTTGTAAAATTGTTCTTACAGCTACTTCCTAGAACTTCTGTGCAATTTGTCAGATTTAGTAGCAGATGCTTTAAAACATTGAACAGTGTGTTTTTCAATTGATTTCATTTAAAGAATATATCTCGTCTGTCTACACAAAATGACTATTTGAGTAATTGGATTCAAGAATTCCTCAACATGACATCTAGCACACAAAGAGAGGTCCATAGTATTTCATGCAGGGCACATCATTCTAAATTCAGCTCAGCGTAACTAACTACAGAACTTTTATGGTGCAGGAGACGATTCAGCTCATTTTAAATGATCATCTGTACTTAATACTAATCTCCTGCCTTTTTCCCCATATCCTTGCATGGTATTTCTAAACAAATAATCATCCAATGTCCTCTTGAATGTCTCAATTGAACCCTCCCACCATATTATCATTCCATGCCCTAAACAACTCGTTGTATGAAAAGGTTCTTTTTCTCACATCGCCCTTGCTTTGTTTGCATATCATTTTAAATATCTGCCCTTTTTCCTTTAATGAGCAGGAACAGCTTCTCCTTATCTACTCTATCCAGCCCAGTCATCATATTGAAAGTCTCTATCAAATTTCCTCTCAGCCTTCTTCCCTTCAAGGAGAACAGTTTCATTTTCTTCAATCTATCCTCACAACTGAAATCTCCCATTTCTGGAACCATTGTTTTAAATTGCTTCTGTGTTCAGGAAAGTAATATTTAGAGGGTCCTAGTCAGGAAAGGGCAAAACTTGACCTACTCGTGGGAAATAGGGCAGAACTGGTGACTGAGGTGATAGTGGGGGAGCACTTTGGGACCAGTGACCATAGCTCTACTAGTTTTAAAATAGTAATGGAAAAAGACAAAACTGGTCCACAGGTTCAAATTCTAAATTGGGACAAGGTGAATTTTGATGGAATTAGCCAGGAGCTTGCAAGGGGTGGTTGGAGTAGGTTGTTTGCAGGCAAAGCGACCTCTGGCAAGTGCGAGGCCTTTAAAAGTGTATTGGTTGAGTTCAAGATCTATATGTTCCTGTGAGGGTGAAGGGCAAGATTGGCAGGAGTAGGGAACCGTGGATGACAAGAGATATTGAAGTTTTGACCAGAAAAAAGAAGGAGGCATGGATCAGGAACAAGCAGCTGGGATCAAGGGAAGATCTGGAGGTAGATAGGGGATACAGGAGTTTACTGAAGAAAGAAATCAGGATGGCAAAAAGAGGACACGAGATAGCTTTGGCTGAGAAGATTAAGGTGAATCCAAAGAGATTCTTTAAGTATATTAAAGAAAAAAGAATAACTAGAGAGAGAATAGGACCCCTCAAGGACCAAAGTGGGAATTTATCTGTGGAACCTCAAGTATTGGATGAAGCCCTCAATGAATATTTCTCCTCTGTGTTTACCGTGGAGAAAGACATGAAGACTTGGGAACTTAGGGAAGTTGGTTGTGATATCTTGGGGACAGTCCATATTACAGTAACAGGAGGTTTTGGAACTATTAGAATATATGAAGGTGGATAAATCTCCTGGTCCTGACCAGATATATCCAAGAACCATGCAAAAGGCTAGGGAAGAAATTGCGGGGGCCCTGGCAGACATATTGGCATCATCGTTAGCCACGGGTGAAGTCCCGGATGACTGGAGGGTAGCAAATATTGTGCCCTTATTCAAGAAGGGCTGTAAAGAAAAGTCTGGAAATTATAGACCAGTAAGCTTAACATCTGTGGTAGGTAAGTTACTTGAGAAGATTCTGAGGGATAAGATATACATGCTTTTGGAAAGACAGGGTCTGATTAGGAGTATTCAGCATGGCTTTGTGTGTGGGAGATCATGCCTCACAAATTTGTTAAAGTTCTTTGATGAAGTGACCAGGAAGGTTGATGAGGGCAGGGCAGTAGATGTTGTCTATATGGATTTCAGTAAGGCCTTTGATAAGGTTTCACATGGTACGCTGCTCTGGAAGGTTAGATCACATGGAATCCAGGGACAGCTGTCAAATTAGATACACAGTTGACTTGATGTTAGGAAGCAGAGAGTAATACTGGAAGGATGCTTGTCTGACTGGAGGCCTGTGACTAGTGGTGTGCCTCAGGAGTCAGTGCTGGGCCCAATGCTGTTTGTTATCTATATTGATGATTTAGATGAGAATGTGCAAGGCATGGATTAGTAAGTTTGCAGATGACACTAAAATAGGCAGTATCATGGACAGTGAGGAAGGTTATCAGAAATTGCAGGAGGATCTTGATCAGCTGGGGAAGTCGGCTGAGAAATGGCAAGTGGAGTTTAATATAGATAAGTGTGAGGTGTTGCATTTTGGAAAGTCAAATCCAGATAGGAGTTTCATGGTGAATGGTAGGGCCTTAAGGAGTATAGTGGAAGAGAGGGACCTTTTGGTTCAGGTGCACAGTTCTCTGAAAGTGGAGTCACAGGTAGACAGGGCAGTGAAGAAGGCTTTTGGCATACTGGCCTTGATTATTCAGGATAGTGAGTATAGAATTTGGGAAGTTATGATGCAGTTGTACATGACGTTGGTGAGGCCACACTTGGAGTACTGTGTTCAGTCTTGGTCACCTTGCTATAGGAAGGATATTATTAAAGTGGAAAGAGTGCAGAAGAAATTTACAAGCATGATGCAAGACATAAGGAATTGAGTTATAGGGAGACGTTGGACAAGCGAGGACATTTTTCTATAAAGTGTAGGAGACTGAGGGGCGATCTTGTAGAAATGTATAAGATCACAAGGGGCATGGATAGGGTGAATGCACTCAGTCTTTTTCCCAGGGTTGGGGAATCGAGGACTAGAGGGCATCAGCTCAAGGTAAGAGGGGAAAGAATATGTGGAAACCTGAGGGGCAATGTTTTTACACAGAGGGTGGTATGCATATGGAATGAGCTGCCAGCAGAAGTGGTTGAGTGGGTACATTAACAACATTTAAAAGGTATTTGGACAATACATGGATAGGAACGGTTTAGAAGGATATGCGATAAGTGCAGGGAAATGGGCTTAGCGCAGATGGACATTTTGATCGGTATGGACCAGATTGGGCCAAAGGTCCTGTTTCCGTTCTGTACATAGAACATAGAACATTACAGCGCAGTACAAGCCCTTCGGCCCTCGATGTTGCGCTGACCTGTGAAACCAATCTGAAGCCCATCTAACCTAAACTATTCCATTATCATCCATATGTTTATCCAATGACCATTTAAATGCCCTTAAAGTTGGTGAGTCTACCACTTTTGCAGGCAGGGCATTCCACGCCCTTACTACTCTCTGAGTAAAGAACTTACCTCTGATATCTGTCCTATATCTATCACCCCTCAATTTAAAGCTATGTCCCCTCGTGCTAGCCATCGCCATCCGAGGAAGAAGGCTCCCACTGTCCACCCTATCTATCCTCTGATCATCTTGTATGTCTCTATTAAGTCACCTCTTAAACTTCTTCTCTCTAACGAAAACAGCCTCAAGTCCCTCAGCATTTCCTCATAAGACCTTCCCTCCATACCAGGCAACATTCTGGTAAATCTCCTCTGCACCCTTTCCAATACTTCCACATCCTTCCTATAATGTGGTGACCAGAACTGTACGCAATACTCCAAGTGCGGCCGCACCAGAGTTTTGTACAGCTGCAACATGACCTCATGGCTCCGAAACTCAATCACTCCACCAATAAAACCTAACACACCGTACGCCCTTCTTAACAACCCTATCAACCTGGGTGGCAACTTTCAGTGATCTATGCACATGGACACCGAGATCTCTCTGCTCATCCACACTACCAAGAATCTTACCATTCGCCCAGTACTCTGTATTCCTGTTACTCTTTCCAAAGTGAATCACCTCACACTTTTCCGCGTTAAACTCCATTTGCCACCTCTCAGCCCAGCTCTGCAGCTTATCTATGTCCCTCTGTAACCTGCAACATCCTTCCGCACTATCCACAACTCCACCGACTTTGGTGTCATCCGCAAATTTACTAACCCATCCTTCTACGCCCTCATCCAGGTCATTTATAAAAATGACAAACAGCAGTGGCCCCAAAACAGATCCTTGAGGTACACCACTAGTAACTAAACTCCAGGATGAACATTTCCCATCAACCACCACCCTCTGTCTTCTTACAGCTAGCCAATTTCTGATCCAAACCGCTAAATCACCCTCAATCCCATGCCTGCGTATTTTCTGCAATAGCCTACCATGGGGAACCTTATCAAACGCGTTACTGAAATCCATATACACCACATCAACCGCTTTACCCTCATCCACCTGTTTGGTCACCTTCTCAAAGAACTCAATAAGGTTTGTGAGGCACGACCTACCCTTCACAAAACCGTGTTGACTATCCCTAATCAAATTATTCCTTTCTAGATGATTATAAATCCTATCTCTTATAATCCTTTCCAACACTTTACCCACAATCGAAGTAAGGCTCACTGGTCTATAATTACCAGGGTTGTCTCTACTCCCATTCTTGAACAAGGGGACAACATTTGCTAGTGTCCAGTCTTCTGGCACTGTTCCTGTACACCATGACGACATAAAGATCAAAGCCAAAGGCTCTGCAATCTCCTCTCTAGCTTCCCAGAGAATCCTAGGATAAATCCCATCCGGTCCAGGGGACTTATCTATTTTCACACCTTCCAGAATTGCTAACACCTCCTCCTTATGAACTTTAATCCCGTCTAGTCTAATAGCCTGTATCTCAGTATTCTCCTCAACAACATTGTCTTTTTCCTGTGTGAATACTGATGAAAAATATTCATTTAGCGCCTCTCCTATCTCTTCGGACTCCACGCACAACTTCCCACTACTGTCCTTGACTGAGTCGGACTCTATGATTCTCCCCAATGCATTCACGTCTCTCCTCTAACGTAGTGCCCCCCATCTATACACAATACTACAGCTGAGGTCTACCATGTGTCTTATACAAGTTCAACATCATCTCTTGCTCTTGTACTCTATGTCCTTGTTAATAAAGTCAAGAACATAGTATGCTTTATTAACTGCTCCCTCTACCTGTGCTGACACCTTCAATGATATGCGCACATCTACACCCAGATTCCTGTGATAGATTTCTAAACCACTCTCTGAGTTTGGATTTACTAAAGGCAAGTTGTTATTGTTTTATAGAAATTACATCACAGGAAGGGACCATTTGTTCTTTCTTGAAAACATATTCCCCACCCCTGCCCAAAGAAATTTTTTGCCATGTCTCCATTTCAAACAGATATTGCATTCCTTTTGAAATAAATTTTTACTCTGTATCTCAAGCACTCCCACAATCTAACAGCCCTCAATTCAATTCAATTCAATAACTTCCTGTCCCCCTTCCCCCTGTTTCTTCAAGTGAAAATCCCTATTTTCCATTTCTTAGTTCCGCATTTGCCATTCAATGGAAATAATCTTTCATTCTAACCCACTGAAGATCTCTGGGTTTACTCTCTCTTTTTCTGTCTGCTCCTCTCTCAGAATCACTCCCACTCACTGTCTTGCTGCTGCTCGACCCTACGGCCACAACACTTACTTGATTGATACCCAACCAGCTCACCGCTGGCCCCCTTCTCTCTCATGATCTGATATTCCCCAAGTCCCTATTTCTGCTCTTAAACTCTCACTTCCTGATCTCCATTATATCCTCTGATCCTTCTTACCTAATCTCCCCAAGTTGATACCCCAATAGAGCAATAGAATATATTACAGTACATACAAACAATAGTTTGAGAAGGTGCATTACCTTCCTCAGTTCTTATCATAATTTTGTAAAAGAATATCAAAACTTGAATGATTAAAGATAATTTGTAGGCATTGTAATTCATAAAAGGGCAATGAATTAGAATTATCTGCTAGTAACCTTTGTCCAAGAGAGTTGCTATTGGACAGAACTAATTTACTCAGAAGTGATACCAAGTTATCATTGCAAATGAAGAACCTGACAGACCTAACCCCAACAGAATGACAGATTTTTTTTAAGAACTTGATAAATTTATTTGATTTGATTTATTATTGTCACATGTACCTAAGTACAGTGAAAAGTTTTGTTTTGTGTGCAGTGCAGGCAGATCATACCATACAGGGCACGTAGGGTAATAAAACAGAGCAAAGAATACAATATTACTTTGCACAGAAGGCGCACAGAGAGCGAGATCAACATTAAATTTAAAGTTGGAGAATGTATTTTCTTGTCTGATATTGAAAACGTGCGGTTCTTCAAGACTTTGTTCTCAATTACATAGCCTCATATTGCTCAAACCATTGCAGTGAGAAGGACATATTACCAGAGAGGAGGTGTTTGCAGCTTTAGATCGCATTAAGGTGAATAAATCCCCTGATCCTGATCAAGTCCATTCTTAGAAATTGTGGGACACCAAAGAAGAAATTGCAGAGGCCCTTGCAGAGATTTTGATTCATTTTTAGCCACTGGTGAAGTTCCGGAAGACTAGAGAGTGACTAATGTTATTTCATTGTTTAAGAAAGGTAGCAAAGACAAGCCAATGAACTACAGGCCAGTGAGCCTGACATCAGTGATAGGCAAGTTATTGGAGACGATACTGAGAGACAGGATCAACCAACATTTGGATAGTTAAGGTCCGATTAGGGATAGTCAGCATGGATTTGTATGCGGCAAGTCATGTCTGACAAATCTTTTAGAGTTTTTCGAAGAGGTAACCAAGCGGAGAGATGATGGTAGGGCAGTGGGTGTTGTCTATATGGACTTCATTAATGCCTTTGACAATGTCCCGCATGGCAGGCTAGTCACGAAAGTTAGGTCACATGGGATCCAGGGAGAGCTAGCTGATTGGATTCAAAACTGGCTCCATGGTAGGAAGCAGAGGGTGATGGTTGAAGGCTGTTTCTCAGATTGGAGGCCTGTGACTAGTAGTGTGCCACAGGGGTCGTTGTTGAGACCTTTGTATTTGTTATTTACATAAATGATCTAGATGTGAATGCACAAGGCATGATTAGTAAGTTTGCAGATGATACAAAATTAGGAGGTATCGTTGATTGTGAGGAGGGTTATCAAAAATTACAGACAGATCTTGATCAGATGGGGAGGTGGGCTGAGGATTGGCAAATGCAATGTGATACAGATAAGTGTGAGGTGTTGTACTTTGGAAAGTCAAACCAAGGCAGGACTAGAAGGCCTGAGTTACTGGGAGAGGTTGGCCAGGATAGGACTTTATTCCTTGGAACATATGAGATTGAGGGGTGACTTAATTGAGGTGTATAAAATTATGAGGGGTATAGACGGAATGAATGCATATAGTATTTTTACCCCAGGAATAAGAAATTGAAAACTAGAGGGCATAGGTTTAAGGTGAGAGGAGGAAGATTTAAGAAGGATCTGAGGGAAAATTTCTTCACGCAGAGAGTGGTGTGTATATGGAATGGGCTGCCAGAGAAAGTGGTTGAGGCAGGTACGACAGCAACATTTAAAAAACATTTGGATAGGTACATGAATGGGAAGGGTTTAGAGGGATATGGACCAAATGCGAGCAATTGGAACTAGCTAAGTGGGCACCATGGTCAGCATGGACCAGTTTGGGCAGAGAAGGGCCTGTTCCAATGCTGTATTACTCTATGACTCTATGACACAACTTTGATACCTGATGTGCCAAAAAAAATGTGAAAGAAATGTTTGTTATAGAACATAATGTTAAATTTAAATAAAAGCATATTGGTGGGTTATCAAAATTCAATGAATTTTGGAACAGTATGCCTGACAAATGTCGTTTTTTTTCATCTGTGATGTCTCTAAATGATGAAGCTTGTCTGTTAACACATGCACTGTTAGATTTTACATTATGTTTCACAGCTCAATTTTTTGGGAAGATTTTAATACAGTACATGGGGATAACAATGAATTGTCAGGTTATTAGTCATGGTAATTTAATACAGTATTGGTTTTCAATTTACATGTAATAGAACCACTGTGCTAATCTTTGCAAAGAAGAATTAGATTTTCATGGCAATTCAAAAACATGAAATATGTACATGACGAATATTCAGATTTGGATTTTCTTCGACTCACCCCAGGAACATCAATGCTGGATGCCCATCTGCCTCTCCTAGCACACTGTAATTGCTATAAAGTTTTCAGTCTGCACCTTGTTAAAGATACAGTGTTTTCTTTTGTCACCAATTGGGAGTGTGTGATTGCTGAGAAGGGAAATAATGCAGTGTTGGCCGCAGTGAGAGAACTATTACAGCTACACAAGCAAATGCCTTTAAAGTGAACAGACCTTTGCTGAGTGCTGCAGACTCAATCTAGAGCTTCAGTTGAGTAGCACTTCCACCAGTAGCTCTCAGGGTGCTTCACACATCCAGAACATGGTTATGATCTCTCTTGAGTGTGGGAATCCTTTCCATTTCTCTGCGCTAATACCTCTCAGAACCTGGGAGTAAAGGCTGTGATCTGACATATTCAGGCCCCAGCCAAATTCCCAGGGCTTGTAACACAATCTTACCAAACTCACCTGCTTAGTACTTTGAATGGCCGTCAAACATTTAAGCCCTTTGTCTCTAAATGTAACAGCAGGGAACACTAAAACATGGATGATTTTTCTCATACTTCTCTCAACACGTTTTCTTTTTCTCCACGCCATTATATAATGCACTTGAGTCTGTTATTTCTACATGTACTACCTCCCTTGGTATATTCTTGTTGCCAGTTCTCCTTGAAAGTGCAGAATTTCTGAGAATTTTTCAACAATTATCGTTTTTATTTGTGCCCTGTATGTCTTGTTGTGGCTGGAGTAACAGTATTACCTTCATATTCTTTATAAAGTGAAGCAATTTCTTCCTCACCTGCCACTAGATGCTCTGAGTGCTTGATGCCAAAGGTCAAACATATAATTACATGTTTTCTGCATCCACATCTAGTTGGGAGGTACCATCCATTGCTATGAAATATACTGCCATTTTACTTAATTCCACACACTATTTGACAGTCAGGATCCAGTCACTGAAATTCACTTGCATAACCTTGTTGTTTAATCACTGCTTAACAATTCTGCTCATCACACAGCTGGATTTACAAGCATGTCGTCAGTTACAAATCAAGTGACTCATTAGCTGTTTGAGCAGGAACATCTTACAGGTGCTTTCAAATTGGCTGTTTTTCTTTGCATTTGCACTAACAAAATCATATTGCAGAAAATCACCCATTTAAAACTTGAGTGCACTTGACATTTTGTCAGTGGGTCATAAATAACTACAAAAATGGTTTATTAACTTTTTTCGAACTGAGAATAAAATATAACCCATGGATAGATCACCTACAGTTTGAGCTTACAAAAGCACACAAATGAACAGCTCACCACTACCCTTTAATTAACAGTACTTCAGGGTATTTCAGCCATGATAAAATCCTATGCCCCTTTTCATCATGATTTATATTGTGTCTTTATCTCTGTTCATCACTAGGGTTATTCCTTTACTTTCCAGATACTGTGAACAGCCTGAAAAGTCAGCTTCATAGCTAAATTTATTCTTCTAACTAACTAAGTTCCTACCGCAATTTTTTCCATTCTCTCGAACATCCACAATGGCACCAATACATTTGTGATATTTGCCTTTTTTTTCAGCTCTGTTCTCCATATTTTGTACAATTCATTCACTCTCTCCTTTGGCATTTTAGTGTCTTCTGACTGTATTGGTCATTGCTTTGATGCCACTTCCAGAACATTTCACCTGTCTTTCTTAAATTTTGATCAGACAATCAAGTGCTTTAGGCATTTTCAATGACACTAATGCAGTTTTCAATGTACAGTGCCCTTGCTTCCTTCTGAAACTAACCAACTCAACAACTGTCCATGTTTAAAATGAAAATCATTTAAATATTAAGGCTGGGAATTAATGTTGTTGATATTAACAGCCTAATTTGTACAAATACAAAATGAATGACATTCTTTGGTTGATTATTTATTGTAAGCAATATATAAATTGGTTAATGTCATACCTTTAAAAAGAAGGCAAATTGAGCACACTAGCGTATTGCGTTTTCACCAATAATTTTAAGAAAGTTTCAAAGCTTATGTCAAAGATATTGACTATATTTACTATAGATGGAATGCAATGGAAGTTCACCAGCTTAATCCCTGTGATAGCAGATGGTTTTATTCATAGAGTTTGAGGAAATTGTGTTAAAGAATGAGAGGTGATCTTATTGATACCAACAAAATTTTTGTCGGGTATCATGGTATGGATATGGATAAGATGTTTTCCCTGGATGGTGATGCTAGATCAAGGTGACATAATCTCAACATAAGGGGCTAATCATTTATACTGTGATGAGATGGAATTTCTTCAATTGGGAAGTGGTGAATCATTAGAATTCTTTACCCTAAAGGACTTTGGAAGCTCTATCAGCGAGCGAGTTAAAGACAGAGATCAATGGGTTTTTGGTGCCAAATGACATTGAGTAATTGAGAAATGTTGCTGAAAAGTGGTAAAATTACACAACCCTCTGAAAGAAAAAAAATGCTTCTCATTTCTATCCTAAAAGGACAACCCCTAATTTTAAACAATTGAACTGACCCAAAAGAAGAACTATCCTTTCAATGACCACCTTGCCATGATCATTCAGGGTCTTATACACTTCAATCAAGTCAGCCCTCAATCCTCTAAACTCCAGTGGAGAAAAACACAGTCTGTCTGACTTATCCTCATAAGACAACTACTCATTCTGGGTATTTGGATAGTAAACCTTCATTAAACCATTTGCAAGGCATTTACATACTTCCTTAAATAAGGAGAAGAAAAACTGCATGAAGTATTTGGGATGTTGTTTCACCAATGCCCCATACAACTGAAGCATAACATCCTTACTTGTATGTTTAATTCCTCTCCTAATAAGGGGCAGCTTCCTATTTGTCTCCATGATTTGTCCTATTTGTATGCATACTATCTTTTGTGATTTATGCAAAGAACAACTAAATCTCTCTGTACTTCAGAATTCCACAATGATTCTCTATTTATGTAACACTCTTTTTTTTATTCTTTCAACTAAACTGAATAATTTCACAATTTCTCACACTGTGCTCCATTTATCCACTTACTTAACTCTGGCCATCTGCAACTTCATTAGAGATAGTAGGAACTGCAGATGCTGGAGAATCTGAGATAACAAGAAACAAGATAACCTTATTATCTCTGCAACTTCATTATGTCTTCCACATAATATACTTCCCTATTTATTCTGGTATTACCTTAAAATTTAGCTACACACCTTTGTTCCCTTCATCTGAGTCATAGATGTAAATTGTAAAGTGTTGAGTCCCAGTGCAGAGATTCCTGCAGGATTCCAAGCATCATAAAATGCCAGTCAGGTAATGACCCACTCAAACATATTTTTAGCTTCCTATCTACAAGCAAATCTTGTGTCCATGCTAATATGGCGCCTCCTATTTCGTGAGCTTCTATTTTCCAAAATAAACTTTGTTGTGGCACTGTTTCAAATACCTTCGAGAAATCCAATCTACTTTCTTGCTAAAGTTGTGTGTCACACTGTTAGTTTTCTATTACTGACTAAATCTGGTATGAATTGTTTTTGTCCTGAGCAACTGTCTGTCAAGCAAACAAGCAAATAATTTACTTTAGTCGTCTCATTGTGATTTCATACATATATAGATTTTTGGTACTGGCTGTGGACTGGTGTGGCACGATGATTGGCAAAGTCTTTCCAGTTAATATTACCAATGTAGCATTCAAAACAAAACAAATGAACTGAGAATGCAGTTAGGAATAAATGAGCATGTTTGGTTAAGTGGTACAGACATGATTGTAGGATTTCATTGATGTATGTGTGAATTTTGAATGTTATAGGACCTTTAGGAACAATAGAAGAGTAGCTGGCTAACAGAAAGCAGAGCATTAGCATTTATGGATCCTTTTCATGTTGACATGATGTGAAAAGTAGTGTGTCACAGGGATCGGTGCTGGGATTGCAAAATTCACAATTTATATAAATTACATAGAGGAAGGGATGAAAGTTACAGTTGTTTCCTGAAGACACAATGATATGCTGGAACATAATTTGTGAAGATGGCATAAGGAAGCTTCAAAAATATAAAGATGGGTTAAGTGAGTGGGCAAAGAATGTGACAAATGAAATATAATATGAGAAAATGTGAAATTACTTTGGCAGGAGAAATAAAGAATGAGGTTTATTATCAAAATGGTGAGAATTTGCAGAACTCTGAGATGCAAAAGGATTTGAGTTTTTGAGTGCATGAATCACACAACGTTTGTATGCAGTTACAAAAGGTAATCATTCAATTTGAGTGTAGTGAAATACAGAAGTATGGAGATTATGCCTGTGTTAGAAAGGGGACTGGTAAGACCACGTTTGGAGAACTGTGCACAATAATGATCACCTTATTGAAGGAGGAAATGAGTTGGAAGCAGTTGAGAGAGTGTTTATCAAGTACCTAGAATAACAGAGTTGTCTTATGAGGAAAGCTTGGATAAGCTAGCCTAAAGTTTAGAGGAGTAAGAGGTGACCTTTTTGAACTATTACATATCTCGAGGGATTTGACAGGTTGGGTCTAGAGAAGGTGTTTCCTCTTTTGGTGGCTCTAACACCAGAGGTCACTTTTTAAGAAAGGTGAGGGGTCACCCATTAAATACAGAGATTGGGCAATTTTATTTCATCAGAGGGCTATGAGTCTTTTGAGCTCTCGTTCTGGAAAAGTGGTAGATGCAGAGTCCTTGAATATTTGAATGCAGAAGTAGATGCTTTCTTGCCAAAGAATAGATGGAAGGATTTCAAGGGAAGGCTGGAATGCGGATTCGGATCTTTTTAAATTTTGGAGCAGGATTGAGAGACTGAATGGCCTACTCCTGCTCCTAATTTGTATGCTCATGTCTTTGTATGTATTTCTTCATTATGTTTTGATGCATTGGGATAAAACATGCCTAAGTCACATTTCATTTCTCCCAAGGGTGAATGTGTTGTGAAGAGATTGATCCAAAAAATATTATTATTAAGGAGATTAAGTGCAGCCATAGAAAAATATTATCTTTCTTTAAACAAAAGATATTTTGCAAAGGAAAAGGCTCTAAGTAGGAGAAGGCACTGAGCATGAGTACAACAAGTTGCAATCTGTAAGCTGTACAGAGATATTAGAAAGAGGTGACATAGCTCAATCTGTGAGTAGGATAAGACCATTGCATTTTTTTGAAATCATTGAGCAAAAATTTGACCTGTCTGAAAAACAACAGCCTTTCATTTCCTTCTTATCCAGTCCTGAATAGTCACGAAGAAGGGTAATACCCAAAACGTTGACTTCTCCTCCTTCAGATGCTGCTTGGCTTGCTGTGTTTTTCCAGCCTTCTTTTGTTACCTTGGATTCCAGCATCTGCAGATTATTTTGTTTCTAACCTGAATATTCCTTGATATCCAGGGTCCTCTCGGCTTGTTGTTCTGTAAATAATAGTAACATGTTGGGCTTCTACCTTCACCAATTCCATTTTGAATGCTCCCTACCACTCTGATATTGATTTGCCTACAAGTAGCTGTTTCCAGGCAATTTTAGCCAGATCTTGCCTTGTTTTGATAAAATACACCTTCCCACAATCAAAAACGCTTTCTAAGCAGACAATCTTCATCCTTTTCCGTAACAAAGTTAAAACATATAGTGTTGTGGTTGCTATCATAAAACTGCTTTCCTATTGTCACCTCGAACACCAAAATTAGATCCAATACTGCACTGTCCCTTGTTGGACCTTCTACATATTGATTTATAAGGTCTCTTGAATACACTTCATGATATCTGTTCCCTCTAAAACCTTTGCTCTATGACTGTTCCATTTAATGTGGAGGAGGTTGAGACACCTTAATATAATTATCCTTTTATTGTTTTAACACACTTCAGTAAATTGTTTACATATTGGCTCCTCTATTGCCTGCTGACTGTTTGCGATAATGGATAATACACTCTCAGCATATCTTATTCCTAAACTCTACCCATGAGACCTCATTTGAAGACCCTTCCTGGATATTGCCCCTCCTTACTGCAGTAATTGACTCCTTTATTAATAATGCAGCACCTTCTCCTCTTTTACACTCTCCCTTCTCCTGCCTGAAGAACCTATTCCCTGGAATGTTGAGTTGCCAGTCCTGACCCTCCCTCAACCATGTCTATGTGAGACCAACAACATGTAATCTGCAATGTGCTGAGCATTCAACCACCAACTATTATTATTTAATTTATCAGGCAGCACAAAGTTTACCTGCTGCCTGTTTCACCATTAATCAGTACAGGTTCATTCTGCAAGATCATTCATGGGCCCATTCTTGGCCTTATCCAGGATTTCCCACTGGGACTTTTTTAGGATTTCTTTTGAACATTAGTCAGATTTTTTAAAAAAGTGATTGCTGTAATGATTCATGATCAATACCCTGCCTTGGTTAATGGTAAGAAAAATAAATGTGTATACCAAAACTGCTTTCCAAAAATTGGTAAAGACTAAGCTGAATAAGTAAATCATACTTTTGAGCCTCATTCAAACTCCCATATCACTGGTTTTCAGAATCTCTGCATTTATTGCAAAGCTTATTTTAACTGTTTGTTCTTGCTTATGTTTTCAATTTGGTGTATCATCTCTTTTGAGGAGACAAAATAAGTAAAAAAAGAACCAAATAGATTAGGCTCTTTAACCCCATAAAGACAATCACCATTTCCATTCATTACTCACAGAGCTACTAGCCTTGTAGGTTGGGACAAAGAAAGAACAAAATCCAACGAAACATATAATCAGCAATTGGCTAGGAATATCCAATTTGCAAATGCATACATTCATTTTGGTGACAGTCAAGGTAAGGTTTAATGAAAGTGTTTCACTAAGCCAAGGGGGTTGATACTACCAATAATTCTATTGTCTGAGATAAATTAAAGACTAACATTTTATCAGATATTTCCTAACTCATGGATTGTTTTCAATAAATGTGAAGGCAACAAATGCTCAGTATGTCTAGCCAGAAGCCATTAAATTTCTTTGTGAAGTAATCCTGAATAATGATGCTTATCACTGCATCACTGGAAAATAAAAGTGTAACACAGACATCATTCCTTTCATCCTAACAGAAGGCAAGTGGTGGAATTAAAGAAAATCAATATTTCTGATAACCTGGAGGAATGATTTCTAAGTCATTAATAAACTATGGGCACTATTTCAAGAAGCATAGTAACTTAGAAAAAGCAGCAAAGATCTATAATGCTGTCAATAGCTATTTAAACATGATGGATATTTCTGGGAAGGGCTTGAGCGAGATGATGGAGAAGCTTGAAAATTATGAATTAGTACAGATGTCATGCAATTACACATTTTACACCTTTTTTTGGTCTTCAGGTTAGGTGCATATACTGCTTTCAATTGGTACCTATTTAATAGCTGTGCAGAGCTGTCAGGTATTAAACACCAAATTGAATTTTTTGAGGGTTAGTAAAATTATTATTTCAACAGTTTTTAGACAATTTCTGCTGATCGCTATGGGCTTTGCACTGTTTGTGTCTTTATTCATTCTTGCGACCAACAACAATAATGGAATCTCTATATTTGTGGGACTTGTATTGAGAAAGCAGCCGTGGGTACTTTTTGTACCACATAGACTTCAGAAGTTCAAGAAGGTAGCTGACCATCACTTTCTCAAGGGAAATTAATGATAAGCATCAAATACAAAATGCCTGTGATGTCTTCATCTTCCGAATTATAACAAATTGTACAAAGTTAAGTTTAGGCTAATAGTTTTCCTCTCAGATATGACATGCCCCCTTATGTCAAAGAGATAGGAACATTTTTCCAAATTTCGCAACATTCATACATTTCCATAACAACTTGTGGTCAGCATAAACATTAAAAAACAATTAAATAGATCTGATTTGTGCCCAAAACCTTCGCTCCATAGAAACATGGAAAAGTAGAAAGATTTAAGCACAGAATTAGGTAATTTCACACATTATATCTGTGTCAATTGAAATAAAGAATCCAGATTGTTCCATATTGAACTCTTGATCCATAGAATTGTAGGTTACAGAACCCCGGGTACATATTCAACAATTTTGTATTTACAATGAAGGTTCCTTCTTCTAGCAACCTTTCAGGCAGCAAATTCCAAATGTACATTAGGTTTTAGCTCGAAAAAAAACCCTCTCAACTCCTCAAATCCTTCTTCCAATTGCTTTTAATCTATGCCCAATCAATTATTAACCTCACTGCTAAGGGAAATAATTCCATCCCATCCACTTCATCCAAGCCTTCAATAATTCTATACACCAATATTAAATACCCACTTCAGCCTCTTTTACTTAAAAGAAGGCAACTCCAGCCCAAAAGAGCCAACAGATTTAATCCTTTCTCATTGTTAAAGGATTCCATTCCCTCCTTATGAAATCCCTGTCTATTATCATTACATCTGTCCTGTTATGCAGTGACCAGAACTATATATGTTCTAGATGAGGTCCAACTGTAGTTTGATGTAGTTCCACCACTTATTCCCTGACCTTATACTCTAGGCTTTGATGAATAACCTCATGAACTGTGTCCAAATGCTAAGTGCCACACTATATTTTCTCTCACCCTTCCTCTTTCCCCACAGTTCAGCCAAAATCTTGGCAAACATGTGAAGACCCTAGCTCCCATACACTCCCATTAGAACTCATTCCTTGGATTAATGAGACATTGAATTTGCCATTTGTTCCAGTCCTGACTCTGACCTACTTTTCATCAATCCTTTTCATTTTTGATGGAAACTTCATAATTTCAACAGGAAAATATTGAAAAATGACTCAGCTATTTGGGGGCCCTAACTACTGTTCGAAATGAGGAGTTTTGAATTTTCTTGCAGGATGGTGGCACATTTCAATTTTTCTTTCACATGGGGAACCAGTGAGAAATTTTTAATCGGAGGGAAGTAAACAACTCCAAAGCAATAAATTGATAATTTAAATGAGTTATTAATAAATATGACCATTAAAATGTGCAAAGCAGCAGAGCCCAAGTGAGGAAAAGAACGGGCCCTAAAACCTGATCAGCAAAGAAGAGGATGGAGACTTAGGCCACACTAAGGCATTATCGTTCTGATGCAAGGTGTTTGTTTTACGTATCTATTAAAATCTCTTCTTAATTTAGATTTTTGAATTCCAACTAGTGGCATATGGGTTTTCTGCATGTCTAAGGGTTTAGAGACTAACTTGTAAGCATTTCTGTAGCCATAGTGATTTATTTTCCAGGGTACTAAAATAGGTGATGGGGGAAATAGCAAATGCACGAGTAATTATTTACCAAAATTCACTGGACTCTGGGGTGGTTCCTGCAGATTGGAAAACAGCCAATGTGACACCACTGTTTAAAAAAGAAAGTAGACAAAAAGCAGGTAACTTTAGGCCAGTTAGCTTAACTTCGGTAGTGGGGAAAATGCTTGAATCTATCATTAAGGAAGAAATAGCAAAACATCTGGATATAAATTGTCCCATTGGGAACACCCAGCATGGGTTCATGAAGGGTAGGTCATGTTTAACTAATTTGGTGGAATTCTTTGAGGACATTACTTGCATGGTGGACAATGGGGAACCTGTGGATGTGGTGTATCTGGATTTTCAGAAGGCATTTGACAAGGTGCCACACCAAAGGCTGCCACATAAGATAAAGTTGCACGGTATTACAGGTAATGTATTGGCATGGATAGAGGATTGGTTGACCAGTAGAAAGCAAAGAGTAGGGGTAAATGGGTGTTTTTCGGTTGGCGGTCAGTGGCTAGTGGTATGCCTCAGGGATCAGTGTTGGGACCTCAATTATTTACAATTTACATAGATGATTTGGAGTTGGGGACTATGTGTGGCGTGTCAAAATTTGCAGATGACACTGAGGTGAGTGGTAGAGCAAAGTATGCAGAAGACACTGAAAGTCTGCAGAGGGATATAGATAGTCTAAGTGAGTGGGCAAAGGTCTGGCAGATGGAGTACAATGTTGATAAGTGTGAGGTCATCCATTTTGGTAGGAATAACAGCAAAATGGACTATGCTTTAAATTGTAAAAAATTGTAGCACGCTCCTGTGCAGAGGGTCTTAGGTGCCTTTGTGCATGAATCACTGAAGGTGGGATTGCAGGTGCAGCAGGTGATTAAAAAGGCAAATGGAATTTTGTCTGCCATTTTTCGAGGGATGGAGTTGAAAAACAGGGAGGCTATGCTGCAGCTGTATAGGGTCCTGGTGAGGCCACACCTGGAGTACGGTGTGCAGTTTTGGTCTCCTTACTTGAGAAGAGATATACCAGCACTGGAGGGGGTGCAGAGGAGATTCACTCGGTTGATTCCAGAGTTGAGAGAGTTGGATTATGAGGAGAGACTGAGTAGACTGGGATTATACTCATTGGAAGTCAGAAGAATGAGGGGAGATCTTATAGAAACATATAAGATTATGAAGGGAATAGATAAGGTGGAGGCAGGGAGGTTGTTTCCACTAGCAGGTGAAACTAGGACCAGAGGGCATCGTCTCAAAATAAAGGGAAGCAGATGTAGGACTGAGGTCAGGAGGAACTTCTTCCCCCAAAGGGTTGTGAATCTGTGGAATTCCCTGCCCAGTGAAGAGGTTGAAGCTACCTCGCTGAATGTTTTTAAGGCAAGGCTAGATAAATTTTTGAACAGTAAAGGAATTAAGGGTTATGGTGAGTGGGCGGGTAAGTGGAGCTGAGTCTCAAAAAGATCAGCCATGATCTTATTAAATGGCGGGGCAGGCTCGAGGGGCCAGATGGCCTACTCCTGCTCCTAGTTCTTATGTTCTTTTAAAATACAGTGTGAGAGAAAGACTTTGTCAAAGATATGGGTTTTTATTTATTTTGGAAGAGTTGACCAGCAGGCAGAATGAATAGTCTAGTGCATTAAGCTTTCGGGTAGAAGATTCTAGAATTAATTTATATGCTTAGTGGAAACACCCATAACTTAGAAAACTGCTCTTTAATTTCAGTTAGGGGGAGTTCTGCAGAGTTCTTAGCTGAAGTTGAAATTGTGAAGCCATTGTTCCTGAGAAAGGATAAAGATAGTTTAGAATTGCTAAAAAATAGTTTTCTTAGATTAAAGAGTTTAGTTTAAAAGTTCCAGACAGAATCTTCTCTGGTTAATGCCCATGGGAGGGATTATTTAAAGCTGAGAAAGTTTATGCTTAGTTAAATGAATGCTCCAGGAAGAGGCTCTCAGATTTTAAAGACTCGGATCATGACAGGTTTAATGAATGGTGACTGTTGTTTGCCTGTGGTGGAGCAGACTGTGAGCTGTCCTCACAGAATTGAAATGAAAGTGGCATGTCAGAAGTGAGTTGCACTTCAGGCTGGGTTTTCGTCCTCCTTGGCCTACACTGTGAATAGAGTTTTGTGGAGGAAGGAGAGGAGTGATGGTGGGGGGGTTGGGGGGTGGTTGTTGGGAGAAGGAAAAGGGGCAAGGGAAAGATGAATTTAAGTCTGAATCAGTCTTATCACTCACCCAATCCACAGCCTCAGTCATTAATGTAAGCCCAGGGGATTTGATGATTGCTGAGGATCTGTACAGGATGACTCTGGTGAGAGCAGCACGTGCAACTTCCTGCCTATTCTAACATTCGAGTTGTTCAGGATTGTACTGTTGCTGCAACCACCATCAGCCTGCCTGACCCTCATCATACTCCGTCCCCTTGCCTGCAACCAGCCACCTCTCATACACACCTACACAATCCTCTGTTAATGACCTGCCCATCAACAACCTGATCCCCATGATGGCCTGCTGCACTCTTATCTGGGGTGAGTGAAAACACTTGCATTTTATTGCTTGCTGGTCCTCCAACTACACACTGTCTCACTCCTGCTTCATTGCTGACAGGCTCAGTAGGGAACTTATCAGAATTAGATGTGGAAGATAAATGGCATCTGATTGAAGGAACAGCTCCTTCTAAAATTTTCCAGGAACACTAACCTGTATATTGAACAAAGTCTTGGCAAGCCACAGGGGATCCCGCAGCGGAACTACCTGATGGACAAGCCTGTTCTAACATTGTAACTTGCAACACTAGCCATTTGCTTAGCCAAATGGATTCCCATTGCATGTCATAAATACAGGTTGTTGCTGTTCTTGACAATTTAGTGTTTGTTTCTCACAGACATAAACAGAGGTATACAAATTAATTTCTAGATCCTACACCAATGGCCTAGTGGTATTATTGCTAGACTATTAATCCAGAAACTCACCTAATGCTCTGGGGACCTGGGTTCAAATTCTGCCATGGCAGATGGTGTAATTTGAATTCAATAAAGAATCTGGAATTAAGGGTCTAATGTTGACCATGAAACTATTGTTGATTGTCAGGAAAAGCCCATCTGGATTCACTAATGTCCATTAGGGAAGGAAATCTGTCATCCTTACCTGGTCTGGCCTACACATGTCTCCACAGCAATGTGGCTAACTTTCAAATGCCTTCTGGGCAATTAGTGGTGGGCAATAAATGCTGGTCTAGCCAGAGATGCCACACGTGGAATACGTTTGTGAATTAAAAAAAGGGGTCCTGAAGATCTGGATGTAGTAAAGAGATAATAATTGAGCCCAAATCAAAAGAAGGCTTTAGTGGCAGCAGAAAAGATGTACTATGCACTTTACAAAGCTTTTGACACTACTGTAAATCAAAAACGAAGTTTTAATTGTTGTGTAGAATCGATTAATAATGATTTAAAAGGGAACATTCTGTGTAAATTGTAATTGTAGTGACAGACAGAAGTTAACTATGACACTTCATTAAACTCACAGATTTTTATGATGGTGATTTTTCTTCTGAACAGAAAAGAACATGTCAGTGCGGATGGTTGATTCCATAATGAACTTTGATGATTTTTTTTTGGAGTACATTAAACTGACTTGCATCCTTCTTAAATTCCATTATAAAATGCATTCCAGATATGTCTTGCAATGCATATAGGAAGTGCTGTGAGTACGGCCATGAAGGCCAGCATTTTATGCTTTCCCAGTAATAACTATAAACTGCCTGAAGTGTTAGGAGAGCCTCTTATAAGTCAGGTATTATATTGAGTTCGAAATTCTCATATGCTGAGCAGGGTGAAGAGAAAAAAATATTCAAACCGTCTTTGAATTGGGCCCAAATATCCAAGGTTAATTTTCTCAGAAAGCTGCAGCAGCTAGATAAGGCCGTCCCCTGCAAATTAGTTTTGCCTGCCTGGATTACAGCTAAATTTATGCAGCTGCCTTATCCTTTCAGGAGCAGCTCTGAAGTGCTGTAATTAACTGGCACACATAAAATGTGCAAATTTTCTGCTTGGTGGCAGCAATCCATCATCTTCATCTTTTCATTTCTGACCCTGTTGAATAGGCAGTTTATTTCAGGAGCTTTAACCCCTGAGGTCTGTGGCAGCATTTTTACACTATTTCAATACAATACATAGCCATGATTTGTTTGCATTTTTCACTAAATTGTACCTGTATTCTCCTTCCTTTAGCAGGTGAACATCAGCAAAAGATCAAACTTAGGATTGTGCATCTGCCTAGCAGTGTGAAAACAAAGTGTATTGCTGACAAATTGGTTTGTTCAATTTTTGAATACATTATTTTGATGTAACTATTTCTTGTAACTTTTGAATACTGCTTCAAAATATTTACTCAATACAGTGTGAGTCTGCCTAGCCTTCCCTATACAATAGCTGCAGTTGACTTATTTTTCCACAAACTATTTAATATTCATGTATTTTCATCCTTCTTAATAGGTAGATATTTGAGTAGCAGAAAATAATATGGAAATATAATGCACATTGATAATTTGAGATCTTTCCTCAGCTGATTCTAACGCACCAGTACAAGATGCCTGCTTTCACCCCATCATTTACTACACCACCCTTTTCCTAATGATGATCCTTTCTATTAAGATTTTGCAACTAAACGAAGAAACTATAATAGCACATGAAAGCAAAGGGAAGAGAGGTCTGTGGTACGGTTAGCTGTGGAAAACTAGGAGGAAATTTGAATGGATCATAAATGTTAATGTGGACTATTTGTCCCAGAAGGCCTGTTTCTGTGCTGTATGCTCTACCTAATTCTATAAAAGCTCAATTCTATCTTTAGGTACAGGCTTGGCCTCTAACCTGAATGTTTTTCCACTGATGACATTCAAAAATAAACATTTGGTTGGACTCATAAATAGTATTAGAACTTTAGAGTTAGAACAAGGGCCATTTGATCCATTGAATCTAAACTGTGCTCTGCCCTTCTCTAGTTATCTATTTCCTTTCTATTGTGGAGTCTTCTTTTTCACTTTTCCTCAAAGGATATTGCATGTTCTAACAACCATTCCTTAAAAGATCTTCCACTTACCTCACCCTTAGATCCCTTAATGATGGTCTGTAATTGATGTTACTGACTTTTCTTGAGTTTTCTGCTCAAAGGTGGGTTAGAATCATAAAATCCCTACAGTGTGGAAGCAGGCCATTCGGCCCTGACTCTCTGAAGAGCATTCCACCCAGATGCACCCTCTATCCTATCCCTGAAACCCTGCATTTCCCATCGCTAATCCACTTAGCCCATACATCCTTGGACACTATGGACAACATTGCATGGCCAAACCATGCACAGCTTTGGACTTTGTAGGTTTATCCACACACAATTCCTGTCATGGATAGGACAAAGAGGCAGGAAGAGGAAAGAGAATCAAAGCCTGCACTATTGCCACTACTCCAATCCACTCCAGATGACCAGCAAATCATGTAAAGAGTCTGTGTTGTTGTGGTAATGTACACTTTAAATGTGTGCAGTTTGGAGCTGCAATTTCTTCACATCATATGATTGTTCAGGAATCTTCCCTATTCTTGCCAAGAATATGTTGGGAGGAATTACAAGTTAATACCCAATCTGTTTGACCATATTATGATGTGCCATCTTTAGCCATCAAGTCCTGGAGTGGCACTTGAAATTGGGGCTTTTGGCTCAGAGGCAGTGACACCATCCACTGTGCCACAGCACTTGCTGCTAACACACTGTGCAGCAGAAATGATTCTTTCCCAATTGCTTCATTAAAGTTGCTTCATGGGACGTCAGAAGGAATTCTGATATTTTGAAGAGACTGTACGCTTAACATTTCAGCACCTTTATGTTCACAGCAGTGTTCAGGTCCAGCCATCAAGCAATCCTTGTTTTGTCAACACTTCATCAAAAGTGGTGTTGGGAGCTACTAACAGAAATTGCAGGTATAGTTGAGAGGTTCACTCCAATAATTATTTCTTTCTCTGGATATATGTTGTGTATTGATGCCACATTTGATGAAGTGCAACTTGATGAATAAAGCTACAGATGAATCCCTGTTTCTTTTAATTGGAACAATACACTGCAGTGCTCAGCTTCTTAAGCATGGAGAACCAGTGTGATGATACTCCGATTTGTCAAAAGAACACATAATGAAGACGAATAGTACCATTTCACTGGTTTTATCTTAAACCAAGAGCTAAAGGACAAAACTTTTGCAGAAAGTAATATTTTAGTTTATCTCCATTGTATCTTGTCTAATGTGTGTAAAAAGAATAAACTATGGAGAAATTACCCAACTATATCTGAAATCTTTAATTTGAAATTGTATTGGATTGATGTTTAAAGAATGTTTTAGATAGGTTTGCAGTGCGATGAGTGTTATGACCAAGGGAGGAGAGGGTAAATGGTTTTCCTTTGTTGTTCACTCCCTATCTGATTACAGCAGAGGTTTTTAAGGGATGCTGAATTGTCAATTCAGTGTGTATTTGATGATGTGCAGACAAGTATTCTTGAATTAAACACAAGTGATTAGTATGTTGCTAAAACCCACTCAGCTAAAAATTGTAAAATAATGTTAAAAATACCTGAATGTGTCCTACATCCCACCGATGTGTGCAAACACACATACTTCCCAAGCAAAACAAAGAAATACAACTTTACAGAGTGTTGGAGATTAAACTTAGCTGAGTAAAATTCAGGTAAAAGGTAAAGTCAATAAAGATTCACTGATTGCATCCAGTGGATTTGGTTCTCAACAGGGGAGTTGTTATTCAGCCTTATCAAGTATATTCTCCTTTCACCTGACATCACTGTTGAAGTAAATCCAATGGCTTTCAGTAGACAGTCCCTGTCTGTTCTGGGGATGTAGACACTTTTATCTCAATCAAACAGGATTTCAAACTTAGATGGAATGTTGAGAACAGAGAGGGGGCAAGACAGCCTCATTACTGTACCTAATATCAAGTTCTGTCTATGCTCCAATTCAAACATCCAGATTAAAAGGTTGTAATTTGACCTGTCTTCATGCTGATTTCACATTCCAAAAAAATATTCAGGGTCAGCTCATATTTTGCATTACTTCCCTTTAGCCATTGTTTCATAGCCGAGGTGATTAATTTTTAACATTCTGGCTATTATGTCCTGAATGATCCATCTAAGGGTAAGGAAGTGAGGTGGTGCGTTATCTCAGCTGGGGTTTCTTTGACTCCCCGTGGAATGGAATGAGACTTCATAGGTGTACATTGGAAACTTCTTTAAGTCAATGCCTTTTGATTAGCAAAGTGTCTTTGAGCTTATGGTACATATGTTATACATACATATACAGCACAGAATGTCTTCACGCCGTGTTACAGCACTCAAGTAGCAATGCAAAGATTTAATTAATTTTACCTCACAAAGGAACATCATCCCACACCACACTTAGTGTATCCTATAACATCTAATCAAGAAGCAACTGGTTTTAATATTTGACATCTTTCCTTACCTCAAAATAGAATATTAAAGTACAAATGTTGTGATTGTCCAAATTTAAACTCCTTTGCTAAATTATCATCTGTATTGGCTTATTAATTTTAAACAAAGAAGTGCCTCTATTAATATAGCAGGAAAGGGATTTTCATATGATTGCATTAAGCTTGTGTATGTTAATATTCAACAAGACAAAGTCAGAGGTCACAGTTTATCGACTTGGGTGGAATTTTTCAAAATTTTGTAGGCTAACTGAAGAGTTCATCGAATCATACTCATGAAATAAAGTTTTACTTTACCTGCTGGCTTTTTATCTGTGAGGCTGAAAGGAGGTCATATAAATGCAAAAAATCCCCGTACCATTTTCAACCTGTGTCCAGTTGGAGAGAAATTGCAAACGGTTTGCCATAGGTTTCCATGACAACCTTATTCCCAACCACATCCTCAATGAAACAGTTTAACGTAACATCACAACTGCATTAATCAGGTGTTAAATTCACACTTTATACTTTGATATATGTTCACTGTGTTCCAATTTCAGATGATTTTCATTATATTTCTTTTTAATAGTTAGAATTTAAATGAGAACAATGCCTGACCTGTGTTGTACCCGTCACTAATTCAGTTCTACCTTTCAAACACATATTGACTGGAAACTAGACTTCTACTGTAAGAACAAAATGACCCTTAGAAACGTGATACAACATGTCCGCCCCTTCTTAACACAGCAACCCCACCTACTCATTTTTTGCCATGTCCGTCTCTGAACACTTCCCAATCTAAAGCACAGATTTAATTTGCTTTAAAAACTATGCATATTGTTCCAGCTTCTTCGTAACTGCAATTCTGGACATCTACAATTTGGGGTATTTGCATTCAAGGCATAAATTATATCAGCTTCTTCAGTGTACTAACAGTACTTAAATGTTGCAAGAATTTTCTGAGCTACGGTAAAGCTGAGAATGTTCTCCAGTCTATTATGCACTACTAAGATGCTTCTTTTGAACTCCCTTGTACATTTTGACAGCAGAATTGGCCTCATAATGATATAAGAGCCCAAAGACCCAAAGGTTACAACCAATATGCTTCCAGCGACTTACGGCACTGCATAGCATGACATATTTGTAACGGTACTAATACAGGTGTGCCATGCTTGCACTGGAAGTACACAGAGTGACCATAGCATGATGCCACTCAGCACCTAATACTAATTTTCACTATCTAATTTTCTAATATCTAATGACTAATTTTCACTATTCACTACTAATTTTGACATGTGGACCTCATAGGTTCTATATTTGGCAAAGTCATCACAGCTGTCTTTTTCTCATAATGGTGGATATGATCTGGGATATTTTGAGTAGATTTACTGACACCAATCCTCCTCATTGGTATTAGTTTATGCTACAGATACCCACACAATGTCATCAGCAGATGATTAACTCAATCTTGATACCCACACAAAGTCTTCAGCAGATGATTTACGCACTCTTGACAAACAGTAAATAGATTTATTGCATGCTACTAAACAGCTAGTTATACTATTACCGAAGAGACATGATTGCCTCTTATGAGGCTTCAGGCTTAATTTAAGAGAAAGTTCACATTGCTGCTATTAAAATATTCTCAGGCAACATTGACAAAAAACACAGAACCAGAAGTAGTATCAGGTTAAGACACTGGTTAGCTCCTCCCAGGACCAGAGCTTTATATCCTGATAGTTATCCTAGTATGTCACAATACTAGGATGTTAGCTAAACCTCTTTGGTACTAACTACATTATAACACAAACATCTCCGTTAATACAGGAGAAAACCTTCACTAATCTGAATGGTATTTTGAGGTGAGGTGATTTTTGAGGTCTTTTTGATGCTGAAGAGTTAATAGAAGTACTATGTATTGCATGATCTAGGAAGTTCTGAAAAGTTGTTGGACTCAGAGGGAGTGGTACCACAATTTCACAGGGAGCTTGGTGGTAATTGAAGGCTTGTCAGCAGAAAGCTTGTCAATTTTAAGATACAGTATGGATTCCCTCTTGGACTGCTGCACAATAAGATGGTAGCACAGGGTCAGCAGAGGTGGAGAGTTTTGAGCAGAGGGAGAAGGAAGAGGAGGAGGAGAGCTCTCAAAAGAATGCAATCGCCTCTGGGTCTCTTCAAGGAGCACTTTGCGTGCATCCTCCTCAGCCATGAGAAACATCCAAGACAGCGACAATTTACTAAAGAGATGGCCACTGCTGGTGGCTGTGAAGGCCACTGTATTCCTCAAGCTCTATGACAAGGGTTTCTGCCAGGCTGGAGCTAGTGATACAGCCAATATTTTACAGTTTGTAGTGCATTTGTGCATCAGGAAGGTGACAGAGAACTGTTCACCAGGATAGGAACATCATCATTTCTCCCTAACCAGAGATAAGCAAAAAGAGTTGACATGTGGGTTTGCCAGGGAGCTCAGCAGGCACTATATCTTAAAGGGGCATAGCACTGGAAATATGCAGAATACCATTTCATTGATGTCAAGGCATACAAGGGTAAGGGCCGAGTGCTGAAAAATGGGTTTAGAATTTCTGAAGAAGGGTCTAGGCCTGAAACATCAGCTTTCCTGCTGTGCTCATCCAGCTCTACACCTTGTTATCTCAAATTCTCCAGCATCTGTAGTTCCTACTACCTCTATGGTTCTATGGCTATGAATCTGATTGAAGTGTGACTGCACAAAACATATTGACATGGTAATACATGATGAACAGTAGGAAACTAGAAAGCACTGAGGATCAAAGAGATGTTGACGTACATGTCCACCAGTCCATTATGGTCTACGGACAGGTGCATATAGTAGTTAAGAAGGCAAGTGGGCTACTTGTCTTTAAGAGCAGGGTGGTTATGCTGGAACTTCATAAATTGTTGATTAGGCCACAACTAGAGTATTGCGTGCAGTTCTGGAATCCACAATAGAGAGAGAAAGTGATTGCACTGGAACAGGTATGCAGATGATTTATCAGGATATTGCCTGGGCTCAAGAGTTTCAGTTATGAAAAGAGGTTAAATAGACTGCGGCTGTTTTCCTTAGAACAGAGGAGATCAAGAAAGGGACTTGATTGAGATGTATAAAATTAAGAAGAGCATAGATAGGGTAGACAGGAAGAAAGGTTTCTCTTGATGGAGGGAGCAACGACTAGGAGCCATAGATTTAAGACAAGGAGAAGAAAGATTAGAAAAGATATGAGGAATTTTTTTCACCCAGAGGGTGGTGGAAATCTGGAATTCACTGTCTGTTAGGGTGGTTGAGACAGAAACCTTCATAACATTTAAGAAGCATTTAGATATGCACAAGGCATACCAGGCTATGGACCAAGTGCTGGGATAAGAATAGTTACGTGCTTATTTTTGACAGGTGCAGATGCAATGGGCCAAAGGGCCTTTTTCTGTGCTATAGATCTTTAAGACTTAGCAGCCATTGCCTGCTACTCTGGCAATAGCAAAGTAACTTTTATCCTTCACATGTCAGCCATTCCTGTTGTATTGAGTTAATATGATGGGTGAGACAATGCCTGCTTGCTGACATAGACTACCAGTTCTCCAAGCAGCTCACAACTCCTGTCCACCACCTGAACACACACATGCACTCAGAAATGCTGTGTCTGGGAACATTCTGGAGCAAGTCTTTGGTGGCCTTCTGAACAAACAAGCTGCAGAGCATTGAGTCTCCTCGAGTGATTCTAAGGCAAATCAGGAGGAAGAATCGAAGGAGAAGGTGGGCCCTAATACTAGCAAAGCATGTGCAGCAAATTTGTGAGAGACCTTCATCATCATGTGGGTTTAGTTAGGTTCCATCCATCTGACTGCCACATACAAAGTTCACTTCAACCTGACCTGTCCCCTGTCCTGGCTTTTCACTCAGAAAAATGCATTTCTGCAGACAATCAAAAATACTTTTCACACACCGCAATAGTTAGCATTAATTCTTATTTTACCTTTAATTGCAAATGGAAAGCAAATTTCCAAGCAAAATTTAAAAGTAGACATGACTGGAAAATGGTGGAAACAAATTACATTTTCTTGCTTCAAAAATAAGAAATTTAACAACTTTGTGTGACATGGTCATGTATATGTCCTTGTGTAATAAATGCAGCTTCAGCAAAGAAAGATGGGAGCTGCTTAGTTCCCTGTACTGACTGTTGAATGCTCTCAGCAGACCTCACCTTAAGTGTTTATGGGCACCCTGCCAAACTTACCCGCACTTCTGCTGAGGCAGACCCAGCCAACAGGACACGTGACCATATCTGAATGACTGACAGAATGGTTGGAGGCTGTGGGTGGGCAACATATGAGAAATGGAAGTGTTTTGAGCCAAGTGCTTACTTCAATTTCTTCATTCTACTTCCAGCCCTCTTCCATTATCATCCCTCTCATGGCCAACCCACACTCCTGTGCAATGAGATAAATAGCACTTTGTCACACAACAGTAGGAACAACAAAAGCTAGTGTATCATTTGTTCAATATTCAACACCTGCCAGTACATTGCATATTCTTTTCTGCTGGTCCAGAAGTATCCTTGTTGACAGTCCCTGAGGCATAGTATCTCTTACTTAAATCTGTCACCAGGGGAGCTAGGAGGCTCCCGTCTCGCTCTCTCTAACAGCCAAGAGAGTTGGGATTCCACCAGGGCTCAGCAGTTCCACCTCTGCAGCTGTCAGGTAATCTGTTTCTTCTTGCTGTCTGTGTTCTCCCTAAAGGGAGAAAGAATAAACCTGCGAATGAGAGCGAATTGTCGGACCAAGAGCACATGTTGACAGTGACCACAAAGGAAAGGTTGTATAAAGGAAAGGGTGATGTCATTGGTGTAATGATCCTCATAGAAACCCATTACATTTAAAAAGAGATTCAAACTTCCAGCTGGTAGCTGAAAGAATGACACAGCACGACTTGATTTTTTTTTAGCTGAAATTTTGCTCTAACAGATGATTGGAGACATGCTTGACTATACATTATTTTCCTTTTGGAGACAACTTATACTTGAAACAACAGACGGACAGTTTCCTGTTATGCTTATTAGACATATCGCTCTCCCTATTCCTTATTACACACAACCCACAGTTGCTCAAAATTCAATAGCTTTCCATGGTGACACTACACCAAAAAGAAAGTTCGAATGACCATCTCCATGTTCCTTAGTATTCGGGGAGATTTTTATATCCACCATTGCCAGTGAAGGTGATTCATCATCCCCCAGCCATGGCAGAATTAATCTGCCTGAATCCATAGAAGTCTACAAAGTGTGTCTCTTTGACTCGGGATCATCTCACCCCCTAACCCTCTAGCTTGCAAAATCAAGTAGCCTTTTCTTTCTGCTAACAACACAAAATTGCTGTCTGCCTGAAAGTCACTGATTTGTAGGGAAGCCTGCATCCTGATCTCAAAAATGGCATCCCTTCCCAAATGGCCAAATGAAACACATTAACCTTGTGCATAGTTGCAACTGCAAAGTAGTTATCCTTGATCTGAGCTCTCTTTTGACTTAAAAGTCAATGGGCAGCTAACAACACAATTGTTTACAATCCAATACAGCAGGTTTCTAGGATTTTAAGAGACTTAGGACAGAATCTTGTAGGGCTCTGAATGATATGAGCTCTGGTGAGACTTTTGGCAGAATTGTACGAGAAATCCACGGAAGCCTGTCTTGACCTGGGGAGAAACTTGTTGCATCTTGTATGCACCTGCTAGGCATCAGGGTGAGTATCTTGCCAGGGTGTGGCAAGTTGTGAATTAAGGGGACGTATTGCTTATTAATCACTTTCTTAACTGCCCATAGTACTGCAGCTTCCTACCTTACCAAATGTGCTGAATAAACTACAGTCTGTGAATTCTCAACATGGACGTCAGAGTGGGTACCTGGCAACTTCAGGTCACTGCGGGCTGTGAACAGCTTCCATGTTGCTCAGCTGTAAATAGCATCTTAGGGCACAATCCTTGAACATCGGCTACGTGCACCCCTTGTTCATTGAAATTAGTATCTGAGATTTGCAAACCCCTCAGAATCCTCCTGACACCCCTTCGATTCACTGGCAGAACACTTAGGCAATTAGCATTGAAAGGTTGCTGCAAGGACATTTTGTATACACAGACAGGTACCCAGCGCACAGATAGGACCAGGCTGCATCTCAGGCCTGCTTCCTGCTTTCTTCATGTTCACTCACTTAGTGTCTATGTGTATGCATCATTCATGCCCTGCCTTGCAATGCCATGCCATTGCCATGTTGGAGCTTCAGCAAGGCTAACAGTACTGCCATATTGATATGTTATTTTGTGCAGACATACAGATAGGCTGCTTTTCATATTTGTTAGTAGGAATTTTTTCAGGGTTCACTGGGAAGGAGAGAGAGAAAGAGAGAGAGACATCTTTTTGTATGGCACATCCGGACATCAATTTAACACCGACAGCACAAGAATTTTTTTAATTCATTCATTGGATGAAGGCATCACTAACTAGGCCAGCATTTATTTCCCATCCCTAAGAGTCAACCTCATTGCTGGGTCTGGAGTCACATTTAAGCCAGACCAGGTAAGGATGGCAGTTTCCTTCCCTAATGGGCATTAGTGAGGCACATGGGTTTTCCCCCCAATAATTGATAATGGTTTCACGGTCATTGTTAGATTCTAATTCCAGATTTCTTATTGAATTCAAATTCCACCATCTGCCATGGTGGGATTTGAAGCCAGGTCCCCAGAACATTACCTGGCTCTCTGGATTAACAGTCCAGTGATAATACCAGTAGGCTGTCACCTTCTCTGTAAGAATATGTTAACATGTGAACATAGGAATATAGGAATAGAAGTAAACATTCAGCCCACTAAACTTGCCCTGTCACTCATGGCTGACTAAACACGTCAATGCCATTTGCCCATGATCCTTTATGCCACAATAATCAGAAATCTATCAATGTCTAACCTCTGGGGTAAAGAATTCCAAAGTTTCACCATCCACTATGTAAAAGATTTCTCCTCTTCCCAGACCAAAAAGGCATCTTCCTTATTTTTAAATTGTGCCCCCTGATTCTAGACTCCCCAACTAGCATGTAACAGCTGTCTGCATGTAAACCTGCAGCACATTTATTCAACCAAATGACCATGTTGGCACGTGGGCAGGGACTGGTTCCTCAGTCTAGTCAAGAAAGTACTTCTGTTCATCCGTGGTCCCTGTACTATCAGTTACAGTCATAATCAGGATCTGTACGTCTATGGTCTCGCATTGGCAATGGCCAGTGCTGACGGGCTATCACAAACAATCAGAGATTCATGCATTGTCAGTCAGGGAGCTATAAAGACAGTGGTCAGGGATCAAGTCAGTCACATCTCAGAGCTGCTCATTGAAGTTGGTCAAATGTCTCCAAGCCAAATACAGTCCTGGGGGTTTGTGTGTTGATAATTGTGAAGGGTACAAGGGAGGAGGGATCTTTAGGTACAAAGGTGGGGGGAATCACTGCCAAATGGGAGTGGTGTAAACAAGGCTGAGGGGTCAAAGCATGTGTTGAGGTACAGATAAGAACAGTGATGATGCATGTCATGATATAATGGAACTGCTTTGGAGGGCATGGTAGTCTGTGACCACCATTGAGGGACCACGGTGGGCGTCATTAAGGCGTAATGTTGGGGTTCTGGAACCGGGGAGAACAAAGACAAAATTTGATGTGGTGGGTCTTAACATAATAAGGATGGTTGGAAATGAGCTAGTGATAGGTAAAAGTTGACATGGAGGCTCTAGTGTGTAACTGATGACTAGGCAGAGCTTGGTGCTGATTGTGTTCACCATGAGTTGCATTCCCTACCATTACTTGCTACAGATTAATGCACAGATTGGGTGGAGTCAGTATCAGGTTGATGGGTGCAAGCATGGGTTCCACATCCACTAGGACATTGGAGTAGTAAATACATGAAGCACATATTTGCAAATTGCAGCTGCATTTAATTTCTAATAATTTCTTCAATTCTGCGTTGTTTATGGAATGAATGTGCTTAAGGTTCAAAGGTAACTTTCACTATACCATTGGTGAATGGATTTCTAATTTTGGCATCTCAGTTGTGCGAACATTTAGAGCAATATCTGAAAAACAGGCAAATGCTGGTCAGAATCACCCATCATTTGTGAAACTTTGAAGGGTGCTGTGGGTAAAGCGGAATATGACTGCACCATCCATCAGCTAAGTATGATGACAGTCTGTACTAGTCTCAGGATTGATGTTGTCCTGGGATGGGAAGGGTTGGAGAGGATAGCGGGCACTCCCTGTCAAACAGAGGTCCTTCCTTGAGTGGACTGAGGACTTGGCCATGCCTGTGTTCCAGCATGGCCCTGTGGTTGATGGAATATGTTGTTCACTCAGCTGTCACGGCACCTTCACTTAGTTAATGGATATGGTAAGGTGAGGGTCATGATGGAGCAAACAAAAGTGTTTCTCAAGATACATTTTTGCTCTTTCAACAGGTTTGAAGGGGGGGGTCCTTCAGTATGTTCCAGATAGAGTGTTCTATATCATCCTGGCAAGTAGTACTTTGCACAATTGAAGCAAGCATGAGCTGATGTGCTGGTTGCAAAAGAAATGGGAAGATGAGAGGAGTCTTCCGAGGAAGAGGATGATGCCATTGGGGAAGAGGAGGTTCCCCTTGCGCTCAGCTGTATTGGGAACAACAAAACAGACAGGATCTGACTGATACCTGGTTCCAGTGGATAAGAGCAGGACATAACAGGCCATCATGGACTGTAAAATAGTCATTCATTATGATGCCAGCATTTGGTTTGGGATGGCTTGCAGCCTGTAAACATTTTATCTGTGTTCACTTTCGCTGACTGTAAATAAAAGCTCATGTTTGCTTTTGTCTGATTGCTTGTCTATATGCCATGTTGCTCTACTGGACAATGACAAGCTATAAGTCTCCAATGGGCACAGGCAACAGAGTTGCAGTGATTTAGAGAGTGTCTAGCTGAAATCGTAGATCATAGAATCCCTACAGTGTGGAAACAGGCCATTCGGCCCAACAAGTCCACACCGCCTCTCTGAAGAGCATCCTATCCAGACCCATTTCCCCCACCCCTGCATTTCCCATGTCCAACCAACCCCTAACCTAAACATCTCTGGGCACTATGGGCAATTTAGCAAGGCCAATCCACCTAGCCTGCACATCTTTGGACTGTGGGAGGAAACCGGACCATCTGAAGAAAACCCACGCAGACACGGGGAGAATGTGCAAACTCCACACAGGTAGTCGCCCGAGGGTGGAATTGAAACCAGGTCCCTCATGCTGTGAGGCAGCAGTGCTAACCACTGAGCCACCGTGCCACCCTCAACTGAGCCACCGTGCTGCCCCCAATGTAGTTAAGCATAGATAAACTGTGTGGCCCAGTGGTTAAAGAGTGACTAAGGTGATAGAATTTTGTTGTATATGTGAGGGAGTACCAACCATGTCAACTATGTGCCATTGAACAGTGGAGCCTTTTGGCTACTGTGTGATTACGTTGCCAGTGAGGGGCACACTGGTTCGCCACTGTTTGTCTGCATGCACAGAAGCCTTTTAAAGATAGTACAAGCGCCAGAGATGCCAATCTACCAGTGGATATCCAGTGACTGACGAGTTGCTCTGGAACAGCATCTGATAAAGTGGAGTAAGAATCAGGTGAAGGGGCGCCATAGGGCTGGAGTAAGTTATTAATGAGATGAATTTGGTAAGATATGGTGAGTGATCTCACAAAGTCTCGCAGTAAAAAACTGATAGACACTTAAGCCAGAAAAAGTAAGATACAGCCTTGGGAGTCTGCTCATGAAAACACTCAGAGATTGCTGCCATTTCTCCAAAAGTGAATCCCGTGCATCTTCTTCCCAATAAAGCATAAAAAGCATTCCCATTAGCTAATAAACAAGTCACCAGGCTGACTGTTAGGCAAACTGGAGAAAAAAGTGGGATGAACTTCTTTTTTTATCCTAAATTGCTACAGTTCCAAAGATAATGTTGATATAAACCTCATAATTGGAACAGGAGTAGATGGACAGCTGAGAAAAAAAGAAGGAACTGCACCCATAGAGAGAGATGGGTGAACCTGCAAGACAGATGGGTGAGAGGTGTAATGTACCACAGTGGGCTTAAGAAAGTAGAACGAAGGCAGTTTAGTGATGCACACGTCCTGATCCAGTTGAATGTGCAACTGTACTCCTTTCTTCTGCCCTACTTAGGTTATTAAATTGCTTTTAACATTGGATCTGGAAGCATGGCACCACACTCCTATTACTTATCTCACGGGCAAAGACAGCCAGGCCATCTTTATTTTACAAACAGGAGTTTTCCTGCCTGTGACTGAGAAAAGTATCTTCCCATGGAAACTTGCAAGCTTAGAATCAGCATGTGAATGTTATTAAAATGAAATCTAGCCTTTGAGTGTCTGAACTACATTCTGCCAATTTCTTCAATTGTACACCCAGGAACAAACATACACCATCAAATTGCACATTTGAAGTATCCCTTTAAATGAAGGCATTGAATTTGACTCAAGTAGTTCTCATGGTTAGGAAACTTGGAAATGATATGCTAATACACTGACTGAGTTGATAACTAGCTGACAGATGAGCTGCAGTTACTCCTTGGTTTCCTGCAGGCGACCAGATATTCTCACTCTCAGTGTCATGGATTCAAAAATACATCCCAAGGATTCTATTTCTTGCCAGGGTCAACAAATCATTTGTTGTTTTATGACTCCATTTTAAATTTCCTCTCACATGAAATTACTACGAACTGAAACAGAACGAAAGCTTCTTCATCAATCACAATGGGAAAAGACACTTACAGGGTTGCAGCATTTCGGTAAGGTTTGTATCCTTGACCTTTAGAATATGAGAAAAATTGATCACAGATTGCTCTGCGATGTGAAGAAAGTGTACATAAATATTGCTGAAATGAGCTATCTTCCTTACGGCTGTTGTGACCAATACAGTAAATGTCCCAAATTAGCAGCTGGAATTTTAAAGTCATTTGCATCAGAACTATTTTTGAGGGGTACACATTCAATTTGTAAAGTAAAAGAGATGCAACTTCTGTTTTCTTATGTGTTATGCATGGTGGAGCAATGTTTGTTATAATTATTTACATCAGAAATATTTCTTTCGACACTTTGCTGTCCTGAAGCCATTGGGATGGATTTAGATTTTGTCCAATAATGTAAAAATAGGTGATAGCAAGTCAACAGTCCATTTCACAACTCTTATGAATTTTACTTCCACTGAAGTCAATAGAAATAAAAATTGTGAGAGATGTAAAATGGGCTGTCAACTCACTATTACATGTTTTACACTATTGTATAGAGTCCACAATCTATCTCACTAACCCTTCAATGTCCAGACAATTGGTCATTCATTATATATGATCCTAAATAATACAGATTGTTACTGTTAGATCATGAAAAATATCACAGAAAAATTCTGAACTTTTCGTCACCTTGATATTCTCATATCTGTAATTTCCCATAGGAACCATTGGATGATAACCTGCACAGGAATCATAATTAAGTACTTCCATTCTGGCTTAGCTGTGTTAATAATAATTACAGCAGCCGCAGGAGTTTGGCCAACTCAACAGTATGTTTACCTGTTAAACAATTAGGGGGAAACTAACCTAAATCAGTCTAACATCACCATGGCAGGTGCAGCTGACCACAGATTTCACAAATGCCATCTATATTGCTGAAAAAAAAAACATAGTATATTGAAGATAATATTAATTTGCCCCTTTATTGGCATTTTATAGCTGAGCATATAGTTAAATTTTGCAAAATCTAATTGTGATGATGTTGTCAAAATCTGAATTTTAATGTTTGTGATATTACCTCAAGGATCCCAATTTCAGTCACATCAGTTACAAGGTCAGGGCTATTGACATTCCCTGATTATGCATTGTGCTTTTACAGTAGAGGTGGAAATTATCTGATTCATCACACACAGCATGATTAAAATTATATTCAATTCCAGTTGGGATTCTCCGACAGGAGGTGCCATATTTCTCAATATAACTGAAATACTCCATGAAGGTCGGTATCCCGTCACCAAATCACCTTTTATTTGTACGTGCATAGTCCATGACACTGAACCATTTAGCTCAGAGCCGGCTCCTAGAGTGAATAGAACCTCTGACACCCCTGTCTATATCTGTCAGCCAGGACTCCCTGTTTGGGGCTGTTAACCTGATCCAATCAGGAAACTCATATTCTATGAGGTCCACCTGGCTGACATTGTTCTTATCACTACATGCCTCCCCCTCTAAGTCCTGGGACATAGGCCATAACTTTTCCCTGTAGCTTCTCCAGGGGCATTTTCACATCAGGTCTGTTTCCTCCAACTCTGCCTCGGAATCTGGTGGTATGTGCTGAACTAGATCATAGAATCCCTACAGTGTGGAAACAGGCCCTTCAGCCCAAGAAGTCCACACCGACCCTCAGAGCATCCCACCCAAACCCATCCCCCCATAACCCACCTAACCTACACATCCCTGAACACTATGGGCAATTTAGCATGGCCAATCCACCTAGCCTGCACATCTTTGGACTGTGGGAGGAAACCGTAGGATCTGGAGGAAACCCACGCAGACATGGGGAGAACATGCAAACTCCACACAGCCAGTCGCACGAGAGTGGAATTGAACCCAGGTCCCTGGTGCTGTGAAGCAGCAGTGCTAACCACTGAGCCACCGTGCCGCCTGCCTCTTGTGCCTGGAGCATCTCGGAAGAAATACATCTTCTTCTTCAGGCGGTAACAGCATTGAGGCTGTGACATCTGCAGTGTCTATCTTAACCTCAGAGGTTTTGTCGATGCCAGGCAGAAGGGGTGAACCTTGCCAGATGTTCTGAGGGGCCGGGTATATTTTTCTCCTGCCCTGTTTGCAGGGTTGCAGCTTTCACATGGTGCATGTGCTTGTTCAAGACCACCTCACATACCTGAATGTTGTATGTCCTGGGAACTGACCTGGCATGGACCATGCCTCTTACCCATGCCTGTGGTTTGGACACCAAACTTCATCCCTTGAAGTAAACTGCCTCTCTCACTTCGAGGAGTCTTGTGTCCAGCATTGGTGTTCCTATTGCAGTTCACTCTTCCTACCCAGATCCAAGAAGTTCAGGTTTAATCTGGTGCAGAGATTACTCCCTATTAACAACTCTGCTGGAGCTGTCCCTGTAGTTACACAAGGGGTAGTACTATAATCATCAGGAACTGGGACAGTTTGGTATCAAGTAAAGCTGTAGGCTGTTTCTTTAAGACTGCCTTCAATGTTTGGACCACACTTTCCGCCAGACCATTGGATGATGGATGGTATGGAGCCATCCTTATCTGCTGAACGCCATTCAGCTTTAGGAAATACTTGAATTCTCTGCTGGTAAATTATGGCCAATTGTCTGTGACCAATACCTCCAGGAGTTTGTGCATTGCAAAACATTCTCACAGCTTTTCAATCGTCGTCCCCATGTTTGACAAATGAACTCTGTGCAAGTCCAACCACTTTGAATGGGCATCCACAATGACTAAAATAATAGAGCTCATGAAAAGACCAGCATAGCCGACATGTAGCCAAGGCCAATGTTTACCTGGCCATACCCATGAATGTGGGGGAGCTGCTGTTGGTAAATTCTGTCCTTGTTGGCAGTTGGGGCACTGCCCAACAACATGGCTATGAGGCATCTAATTCTGGTTACCAGAAATAACTTCTCACCAACATCATCATTTTGGAAACTTCTTGGTTACCCTGGTGGAGTTCGGCCAGTATCTGGTGGTGACCTTTATTTGGAATGATCACTCTTGCTCCCCATAATCGTATGTCGTCCTCTACGGTGATTTGGTCTCAGCGGGTCCAGAAAGGTTTCAGCTCTGGTTGGGATGGCCCTTTGGTTTCCCCCATCACCACTAGCTGTTTTAGTTTCAAGAGGACAGGATCTTTTTGTGTCCACAGGCTGATATTGTCAGCAGTGACCGGAAGGGTGTACAGAAAGTTTAAAATCAGAATGACTCCTCTAGTGGCGGTACCACCAATGGAGTATCTGCCAGCAGGAGGCGGATCAAGGCATCCGCCTTCGCTACTTGTCCTCCCAGACAGTGTTCCAACTTGTAATTGTACAGATTCAGAATAAAAGCCCACCATTGATTTCAACCTGAAGCTATAGGCGGTACTGCATTGTCCTCTTTAACTCCGAAAATGACTGCAAAACTTTCCTTCTCCATCTAGGCATATTTTTGTTTGGCATCAGCCAAAGTCTGGGAAGCATATGCTGTTGGACATACCTATCCGCTGGGCCACTGGTGAGCCAACTCCACCCCGATACTGTACAGGGAACCATCACATGTCAGCACCACATCTTGCTTGGGATTGTAGTGTGCCAGCAACTTAGATGACGATAGCTGCTTCTTCACTTCCCTAAAGACCACAATTTTGGCTCTGAGAGCATTTCCAAGCCTGACTCTTTTTTTTAAAGAGTTGATACAAAGGTACCAGATGGTGGCCAGGTTACATGTGAATTTTCCATATTAATTCACCAACCCAAGGAAAGACCTAAGCTCCAGTACTGACATGGGAGCCAGCGTACCTTTGATCACCCTCAGTTTATCTTCCAGCAGTTGTAACCCAGTCTTATCAACTCTGTAGCCCAAGTAGATCACTTGGGATGCCTAGTACACACATTTTTCCCTCATAAGGCGTATACCCACCTGGGAGGAACATTTGAGCTCTATGTCCAAGTTTTCTAAATGCTCTTTATGGGTCTTCCTGTTATCAATATGTCATCCAGATAAATGGTGACCTGGGGTAGACCTTGTAAAATGTTCTCCAATTTCTTCTGGGTATGCGTTGTAATATACTTCTGGGAATCCTCATCTAATCGCAGGTACACAAGGTTCATATCCAGTTTTGTGAAGGACAGCACACCCCCCACCCTGCTCCACTGGCATTGCGTATAAGTGCTCCATGTGAAGGATTGGGTATTTATCCAGCTGCAAAAAGTGGTTCACCATTTGTTTAAAATCTCCACAAAGGCAACCCGACCCATCTGGCTTGACAATCTGTATGACTGGTGATGCCCATTCTGCAAACTGTACTGGTTTAATGATTCCTTCAATTTCCAGCCTCCTGATTTCTGCTTTTACTTTTGCTCATAAGGCAAATCGCACTGGGTGGGCCTTGCAGAATCATGGAATTGCTTCTAAGTCAACATGTAAGGTGGCCTTGGCCCCTTTGATAGTCCCTAGAACTTCTTGAAAAACCTTGAGTATTTACTTAGGACTTCAGTCTGGTAGCCATTTTCTCATCAAAAAATGTTGGGCCAATCAAGTTGAATGTTCCTCAACCAATTCCGCCCCATCAAGCTTGGGCCCAAACCTTTTACAACAATCAGTGGTATCTGAACCAGCTGCTTCTCATAAGAATCTGAACCAAAGTTGTACACTTAATATGCAGAGGTTCCCCTGTATAGGTTCTCAGCCTGGCCGAGGTCCAATGCAAACTTAAGAGTAGGAGTCCAGACCGAATTTTGGTAAAGACTGATTCCATGATCACTGATACAGCTAAGCCACTATCAATCTCCATTAGAACTGGGTGACCATTTAAAAAGATGTTTATTTTGATTGGGACAACAGAGTGTGGAGCTGGAGGAGCACAGCAGGCCAGCAGCATCAGAGGAGAAGGAAAGTTGATATTTCAGATCGAGACCCTTGTTCATTTTCTGAAGAAACATCCCGACTGGAAATGTCAACTTTCCTGCTCATCTGATGCTGCCTGGCCTGCTGTGTTCCTCCAGCTCCATACTGTGTTATCTCTGACTCCAGCATTGGCAGTTCTTACTATCTCTGAGTTTATTTTGATTGGTTCTGATTTGGATGTTACTACTCAATTTAACTGTTTCCAGTCAGATGTAGGTAGGCTTTCCAGTGTGTGCTCTCTCCTGGATACCAGCCTATGAGTTCTCTAACTCAATTCAGGCCTGGTGGGACTCTTGCTGTCTCGGATCTTCATACCGGGAGCAACTACAATGGCCTGCTGACCTGGATCCTCGAGAAATCTTTTAACTGTTTGGCTGAGGCTTGGCTTTGTTTTTGGCTTTTTCTGTGGGCTGATCTAGAGTCCCTCTGTTCAAGATACATTCTGAGTGAGAGCTATGCAATTACCTTCAGTCAAGTGGTGTTCCCTAAGCTCAGTCGACCAGGCAAAGGTGTCCACTTTCTTTGGAATACCCTGTAACTCATAAGCTCCACTTGCCACATTTTGTGACAACAAAGCCAGTTGTAGTACCTGTTTGAAGTCCTGTTAGGCTTCAGCTAATAGATGCTTTTGCATCGCCACGTCATTAATCCCATCAACCAAACAGTCTCTCAGCATCTCACTTAGGGTTAAACCAAAATTACCTGTCTCTGCCATTTGTCTTAACCTCATCAAAAATCCCAATACAGATACCCCTGGTTCTCGAACTGCCGAGTAAGGCCAATAGCATCTCAGAATTAGAGGAGGCTTTGGGTTGTAATATTCCTTACCTGAATCCATCAACTCTTGAAAGGTTTTAGTATCTGGTTCCTCAAGTAAAGTTAGTCTCCTAATAACCAAAAAAGCTGCCAATCACAAAAATTCAGGAGGATTACTCATTGCTTTTTGTCTGCCGCAATGTCATTTGCCCAGAAAAAGAAAAGCATTCTTTTCACATGGTAGGCCCAGTTTTCGATGACAGGATTGAATGAGTCCAGCTTCCTAATTGCTTCTCATATGACAAACTTTTCATTGTCTTAAGTCTCCTTCTGAATATGCTCTGTTTAGCATCTCATATAGGTTTGGCAGTACATCCATGCTCTTGTATCCTAGCCCTCTTGGAATGAGTGCTAACATTCCATTTGCCTTCCTAACTGCCAAGTAATTCTGCATGTTAATCTTAAGAGAATCTTGAACATGAATTCATAAGTCCCTCTGTGCTTCAGATTTCCAAAGCCTTTCCCTATTTAAAAAATAGTCTATGCTTCTATTCTTCCAACCACAGTACACAAACTCACACATTCTCACATTGTATTCTATCTATCACCTCTTGATCCACTCTGCCAATCTGTTGAAATCCTTCTGCAACCTCCCGGCATCCTCATCACTACCTCTCCCTCCACCTATCTTTGTAACATCTGCAAACATAGCAACAACGCGCTCAGTTCCTTCATCCAGAGCATTAATATATAACGTGAATATTTGTGGTCCCAACACTGATCCATGCAAAATTCCACTCATCACTGGCTGCCATCCTGGAAATTAGCACTTTATCCCCACCCTCTGCTTTCTACCAGTCAGCCAATCCTCTATCCATGTCAATATATTGCCCCGAACACTATGGGCTCTTATCTTATTACCTCCTCAAAGAATTCTAACAGGTCCATCAGGCATGACCTCTCCTTGACGAAGTCATGCTGACTCCGCCCTATTTTAACATTCACTTCCAAGTATCCTGCAATCTCATCCTTAATAATGGACTCTAAAATCTTAACAACGATTGAGGTCAGGCTAACTGGCCTATAATTTCCCATCTTCAGTCTCCCTCCTTTCTTAAACAGGAATGTTAAATTAGCCATTTTCCAGTCTTCTTGGATGCTCCCTGACTCCAGTGATTCCTGAAAGATCACCACCAGTGCATCCACATCTCCTCAGTTATCTCCTTCAGAGCTCTGGGGTGTAGTACATCTGGTCTGGGTGATTGATCCATCTTCAGACCTTTCAGCTGCCCCAGCACCTTCTCCTTAGTGATGATCACTCCACTTACCTCTGCCCTCTGAGCCTCTTGAGGTTCTAATATATTGTCGGTGTCTTTCACGGTGAAAAATTATGCAACGTACCTATTCAATTCCTTTACCATTTCTTTATTCCTCATTATTACTTCTCTACCTCATTTTCCTGACCTTTTATATATCTAAAACAAATTGCAATCTTCTTTTATATTGCTAGCTAGCTTACTTTCATATTTCATCTTCTCCCCATTTATTGCTTTTTTTTTGTTTGAGCTCTGCTGATTTTTAAAGGCTTCCCAATCCACTGGCTTCCCACAAATCTTCACCATATTGTCTGTTTTTTCCTTTTGCCTTTATGCTATCACTGACTTCCCTTATCAGCCTCACCACAACAACTGGATCTTCCCCTCCCACTCCAAGTTCCTCTGTGACCCAGATGAGATATCCTGAACCCAGGAACCAAGTCGGCAACACAGCCTTCAGGGCTCTCAAGACTTGGCCAGATTGATCTCTGCTGTTGTTAGTGGGCCAATCGTTAGTGATGACATTGAGATCCCTGCCTAGGCTACTCTGTATGTGCTTACTGCTCTCACAAACTCTAGCAAGTGATGTTCAATATGGAAGATTACTGTTTTATCAATGGAAAGAGGGTGGAAGATGGTAAACAGCAGGAAGTGTCTTTGTCCATGCTTAACCCAATGCCAGGAGTTGAAGTGAATGGTCAGAACATCAGGCCAGGGGACATGGGTGCACAGCAGGAGCCAATAAGTACAGCTATGCGCTGTAGAGAACCTCTGTGCTCAGGTGAGGAGCAAGATCCCTTGGGGGTGCTGTGTGGGGAGGGTGAGTTAGGAGCAGCACTATAGCCCCTGACTTCTGACCTTGCCCTGGAGCCACTCCTTCCCAACTGTGTCTCATTGTTTTACCCACTCTGGTGAATCTGTCTTGCTGGTGCAATGATCATATCAGGAATAGTGATAGAAAAATAGGGAACAGAGTTGTAAAGTTTGGTTCGGTGAGTGTGACTATGTCTGGCTGTTGTTTGACAAGTCTTTGAGGTAGCTCCTCCGATGTTGCTACAAGTCCCCCGTGTCAGCGAGGATGAATTTACAGAGATTGGATTCAATGGGTCTTTGTCAGGTCAACATCAAGTATTAGTCTTATCATGGCATAAGTGAACATCATTATAAAGTGAAAACCAAAAGAATTGCGGATGCTGTAAATCAGGAACAATAACAAAGTTGCTGGAAAAGCTCAGCAGGTCTGACAGCATCTGTGAAGGAGAAAACAGAGTTAACGCTTCGGGTCCGGTGACCCTCCCTCAGAACTGATGGTGGCTGAGAAAACGTCAGCTAATATGCAGAAAACAGGGAGGTGGTTGGGGTAGGGACTAAACGATAGGATAGAGTCCAAAGAGAGAGAAAACAGTTGGACAGACAAAGGAGTTGCTAACAATCAGGCTGGGAGGATAATTAGTTGTTAATGGGGACTGTTAGTGACTAACAACAGGGAGTGTGTAGTGGCAGGCTATGTGGTAACAAGGCCTGGTGTGTGGGGTGGGGGGCAGGGACATGGGAGAGGTTAGGTCCTAAAATTATTGAACTCAAATATTGAATCCGGAGGGCTGTAGGGTCCCCAAGCGGAAAATGAGGTGTTGTTCCTCCAACTTGCGTTGGGCTTCACTGGAATACTGCAGCAAGCCAGAGATGGAGATGTTGGATAGGAAGAAGGGTGGTGCTGGTGGAATGGTAGGTGAGGATAAGGGGAACCCTATCGCTGTATCGCTGTATCACTGTGGGAAGGAAGAGAAGGGGTGAGGGCAGAAGTGCAGGAGATGAGTCGGACCTGGTTGAGAGCCCTGTCGACAACGGAGCTGGGGAAATCTCGGTTGAGGGACACCCTGGTCCACACTTCCTTCACCCCCAACACCTCCCCACTGCCCTACAGCACCTTTCCCTGTAACTGGCTAAGGTGCAACACCTGCTCATTTACCTCCTCCCTGCCCAGTATCCAAGGGCCCAAACATACCTTCCAGGTGAAGCAACACTTCCCAGAATCTAGTCTACTGCATTTGCTGCTCACAATGTGGTCTCCTCTACATTGGGGAAATGAAGCATAGACTTGGGGACCACTTCGCAGAACATTTACGTTCTGCTCGCAAAAAAGACCCTGAACTACCTGTTGCCTGCCACTTCAATGCACCACCCTGCTCCCTGGCCAACTTCTCTGTCTCTGGCTTCCTGCAGTGTTCCATTGAAGCCCGACACAAGCTGGAGGAACAACACATCATTTTCTGCTTGGGGACCCTACAGCCCTCCGGACTCAATATTGAGTTCAATAATTTTAGGGCCTAAACTCTCCCATGTCCCAGCCCCCCATCCCACACTCCAGGCCTTGTTACCACACAGCCTGCCATTACACACCCCCTGTTGTTAGTCACTAACAGTCCCCATTAACAACTACCCACCCTCCCAGCCTGATCGTTAGCAACTCCTTTGTCTGTCCAACTGTCTTTCTCTCTCTTTGGGTTCCATCCTATCGTTTACTCCCTACCCCACCCACCTCCCTATTTTCTGCATATAAACTGACGTTTTCCCAGCCACCATCAGTTCTGAGGAAGGGTCACCAGACCCGAAACGTTAACTTGGTTTTCTCCTTCACAGATGCTGTCAGACCTGCTGAGCTTTTCCAGCAACTTTGTTTTTGATCATTATAAAGTGGAATGAAAAGTGGATTTAAAAAAAAACTCTTCAGTGCAATGCTCAAAATGCACCAATATGAGCTATTATATTGATAAGTAAATTCCAAGCAAAAATGTCTTCAGCAAGCAAAGAAATCAGAACACTCCTATCAGATCACTAAGTAAGTTAGAAATAGTTTAAGGTCCCTCAAAACACTACTTAAACAAACTGTGTAAGAGAAGACAGACAGGCCATTTGCATAAAGCATTCAACATACTCTCAGGATAGACTTTAATTCCATTCAGGAAATGGCTGGTCTACATGTCAATTGTAATGAAATTATAATATATGAGCTGAGATCAGCTACAACTCAATACTCAAGTCAGCAAGGTAGGATCAAAATAATTGGAATTATTCAAATAAGCCAGTAATGAAAATTTGAGTATCATTCAATGTTTAGCAATTTAGTGGAGGAAAGAAAAGCAGCACCAGCATATAGACAAAAAGCAATCATTACCAAACTTTGTGCAACAAAGGCCAGAACCAATTGTGAAAATGAACATGGTATTACTTTTTTCCTCCATCCAGATGCCTCTTTTGTGCCATTACCTTGAGCAGAATTAGAGAGGCCATTGATAATAGACTCTTGGGAAGAGCAACCTGGTTTTCAGTATAAAAGATCTTGCATTGAACAGATTTTAGCTTTTCATAATATCATTGAGTAAAGCAAAGAAAAGCAGTTAACCAGTGGTATTGACTCTAATTGACTTTCAGAAGGCATTTGGCAAAGTTGATAGAAAGTTTTTGTGACAGATTTATAAAATGCATGGGCTACCAAGTTAACATAATCAATATTCTATGTCAAGAAGTGGTAGAAGCAGAAACCATGTGATGTGACCTGATCATTTTTAATATTACTGCCAGATCAAATTGCATCTGTTGCTTAACAGGATTAACATGCAGGGATGATGTATTGATAATATCAAAATCACATGATTAAATAAAGAGAGCTGGAAGAGAGGAGAACTCTAATCTAGTGTTGACAGAATGTATGAATAGATTAAACTCAAAGCAAAGAGTTCTTGCAAAATGTTCCATGGACTACAGTAGCATTACTTTGGGTGATTAAACCTCAAACACACAAGACAGCATCTGGTTTGACTGATTTTGTGACATCAAATCTGATATTATTTAAGCAGGTGAATAACTTGGCACCTAAACTTTTCAGATGATGTCAGACATGAAGAAACAATTATAACACTTTATAACATGTAAAGCAAGGCATATGATCTTACAAATGCAGCTAGAATGTTTATATATGAATAGTGTAAACAACCCAGATCTTTCCAGTCAGTATTGACTCTGATAAAATAAAATGGAATAAGTGGAACAAGGAGATAACTGCAAGGCTACATTCTTTGCCTAGGCAATTAGGTACCACAGACTACTTGCCAGATGCAAAGATGTGCATCAGAAAAGCTAGTGAAGCTTTTCAAATATGGTTGAAGTACAAAACTAAGTTGAGAATCTTTAAGAGCCATGTTCAGGCTGTGCTCCAACAATAGATCTGAGAACTGAAACTCAACAAAACCATCAAAAAGAAGTTCATCAGCTTCCAGTGCAAATACCTACAACAGTGCTTCAACATCACCTAGTTTAACATAATGACAAATGTGTAGTAGAGAGGACTGTGGCCATCACTGACTATAACAACTAGAGAGAGAAGATGAAGCTGCACTGTGTGCATTCTTACAATGCCGGAAAAGAGGATCATAAGCGAACATACACTTCAAAGCCAAGTGAGTAAGGGTTAGTGGGTGACCAATTGGAACTATATAACAACAGATGCAAGACTAGTGCACTTGAAACTGTGGAAGCTGAGTATAAAAAAATCAACAGCGAATTAGATAGCTCTGATCATTTATTGTCTATGTATCTCAATGACACAGCAAGAATTATGATGCACTGTTTAAGTAGTGAGGAGATGCATCACAATTTAGTACTATGACTAATTACTTGCATAAAAGCACTTAAATAATCTTTAGAAGTAAGAAATGTTGAAATAAATGGAACTGTATTAAAAATTCATTTATGGGACATAGAGGTCGCTGGCTAAGCCACATTTATTGTCTATCCATAATTGATCTTGAGAAAGTGTTAATGAGCTGTCTTCCTGAACTGGTACACTGGCAGTGGTGTTAGGGAGGGAGATCCAGAATTTTAACTCAGTGAAGTGAATGAAAGACGATATGTTTCCAAATTTGGTGAATACACAAAACCAGGTGGGATTGTGTGGAGTGAGAAGGATTTAAAGAGGCTTCAAAGTGATTTAGATAAATTAAATGAGTGAGCAAAAGCTTAGTAGATACAATATAACATGGATGAGTATGAAGTTGTCCACTTCAGTTGGCAAAACAGAATGGTAGAGTATTATTTAAATGACAATAAATTGGAAAACGTTGATGTAAAAGGGTCTTTGCATGGCAGTCACTGAAAGCAAGCATGCAGGTGCAGCTAGCAATTAAGGAGGGAGCGATATGTTGGCCTTCAAAGCCATAAGATTTGAGATCAAGTGCATAGAAATCTTACTGCAGCTGTACAGGGCTTTGCAAAGAGCACTCCTGGGATATTGTGTGTCATTTGCTTCTATGTGCCTAAGAAATGATGTACTTCCCCAATAGAGAAGGTTCACCAGACTGATTGCTGGGTAGCAAGTTTGTCGTGTGAGGAGGGATTTGGCCAACTGGGCCTGTTTTCACTGGAACAAAAACAGAAGTTGCTGGAAAAGCTCAGCAGGTCTGGCAGCATCTGTGAAGAAAAAAATCAGAGTTAACATTTCGGGTCCGGTGACCCTTCCTCAGAAGCAGTTTTCACTGGAGTTTAGAAGGATGAGAGGGATTTTCATTTAAAACGCATAAAATTCTCACATTGTTAGACAGATTAGATCCAAGAGTGATGTTTCCTGTAGCTGGGGGAGATCCAAACGGTCACAGTCTCAGGAGGTACAGTAGATCATTTTGGTCTAAAATGACGAAACGTTTCTTCAGTCTGAAGGAAGTGAACTTATGGAATTCTCTGCTATGGAGAGCTGTGGTGGCCAAATCACTGAATACATTTGAGAAATGATGTGGAGTTGCCGGTGTTGGACTGGGGTAGACAAAGTCAAAAGTCTCACGACGGCAGGTTATAGTCCAACAGGTTTATTTGAAATCACAAGCTTTCAGAGCACAGCCCCTTCATCAGGTGAAGTGAGAGAGAACAGCACACAGACAGAGAATTTATAGGCAGAAGAGATCAAGGGCTGAGAGATCAAAAGATCATAAAATTGGTATGATTGGAGTGTCAGACAATAAGTCTCTGCAGGTGAGCAAGAGTGTCAGACGGTGAGTAAAGTGTCAACAGTTGAATACAAGTGAAGGGATGACCTATGATCCAATTAAATGAGGCAGAGAGATAGTTACAAAAAATAAAAAATATTGTGGTGCTGGAGATAAACCAAATGGCTGGAATAAACGATAGGTATAAGAGTAGCATACCAGGGTTTAACCAAAGTAGTAAGTAATCAAAACTGTACAAATAAGTTAAGGTAGAGAGATCATGACAATTTATCAAGATGATGATGTCAAAACAGGACAGTAAGGAAGATTTTACAGATACAGAACAGTGTGGTGCGGTCACATGTGGTGTAACATGAACCCAAGATCACGGTTCAGGCCATGTACATGGGTACAGAATTTGGCTATCAGTCTCTGCTCAGCGATTCTACATTATTGTGTATCTCGAAGGCTACCTAGGGGGATGCTGACCCAAAAATCAGAGGCTGAATGTCCTTGACCGCTGAAGTGTTCCCCGACTGGGAGGGAACATTCCTGTCTGGTGATTGTTGCGTGGTGTCCATTCAGCCGTTGTCATAGCATCTGCATGGTCTCACCAATATACCATGCCTTGGGGCATCCTTGCCAATAGCGTGAGAGACAAACAACATTGGCCAAGTCACATGAGTATCTACTGTGCATGTGGTGGGTGGTGTTCCCATGTGTGATGGTAGTGTCCGTGTCGAAGATCTGACATGTCCTGCAGAGGTTATCATGGCAGGGTTGTGTGGTGTTGTGGTCGATGTTGTTCTGAAGACTGGGCAGTTTGCTGCGAACAGTGGTCTGTTTAAGGTTTGGCGGTTGTTTAAAGGTGAGAAGTGGGGACAAGGGGAAGATCTTGGTGAGACGCTCATTGTCATCAATGACATGTTAAAGGCTGCGAAGAACATGGTGTCGTTTCTCCGCTCTGGGAAAGTACTGGATGATGAACGTACTCTATCAGTCGTATCCTGTGTCTGTCTTCTGAAGAGGTTGTTGTGGTTTTTCTCTGTGGCCCATCAGAACTGCAATCGATTCGTTGAGCAGCCTATCCCATTCTTATGAGGGCTTCCTTCAAAACCTAGAAGTACCCATTGCATTCTTCCTCAACTGAGCAGATCCTGTGTATGCACAGGTCTTGTCCATAGGAGATGGCTTCTTTAACATGTTTAAGGTGGAAGCTAGAGAAGTGCAGTATCATGAGGTTATCCGTAGGCTTGCAGTAGAGTGAAGTACTGAGGTGTCCATCCTTGATGGAGATGTGTGTGGTCAAGAATGAGACTGATTCTAAAGAGTAGTCCATGGTAAGTCTGATGGTGGGGTGAAAATTGTTGATATTGCTATGTAGTTGTTTCAGTGATTCCTCGCCATGAGTGCAAAGGAAGAAAATGTCGCCAATGTATCTGGCATCTAGCATTGGTCAGAGGTCCTGTGGAGCAAAGAAGTCTTGCTTGACCTTATGCATGAGAATGCTGGCATACTGGGGAGCAAATGTGGTCCCCATGGCTGTTCCGTATGTCTGGATGAAGAACTGGTTGTCGAAGGTGAAGATATTGTGGTCGAGGATGAAACGGATGAGTTGTAGGATGGCGTCTGGAAATTGGCAGTTGGTGGTACTGAGTACTGAGACTGTTGCAGTGATGCTGTCGCCATGGGGGTTGCTGGTGTAGAGTGCTAAAATGCCTATTGTGATGAGGAATGTTCCTGGTTCAACTGGTCTGTGGGTGCTGAGTTTCTGTAAAAAATCTAGTGTTGCGACAGAAGCTTGAGGATCTTTGTACAGTGGGTTTCAAGATGCCCTTGACATAGCCATGGAGGTTCTCATACAGGCTCCCATTGCCTAAAATGATTGGACGTCCAGGTGTGTTGGCTTTGTGTATCTTCGGAAAGTAGTAGAATCTCCTACACAAAAGGTCTGGATCAATCTGTTGAGTTGATGGGTATGTTCTTTGGTCGGATCAACAGGTAGTTATCTGTAGTATTCATAGAATCCCTACAGTGTGGAAACAGGCCCTTTGACCCAACAAGTCCACACCAACCCTTGAAGCATCCCACCCAGAGCCATCATCCTGTAACCCACACATCCCCAAACACTATGGGCAATTTAGCATGGCTAATCCATCTATCCTGTACATCTTTGGACTGTGGGAGGAAGCTGGAGCACCTGGAAGAAACCCACGCAGACAAGGGGAGAATGTGCAAACTCCACATAGACAGTTGCCCGAGGGTGGAATTGAACCCGGGTCCCTGGTGCTGTGAGACAGCAGTGCTAACCACTGAGCTACAGTGCCATCGTGCTCCTTGTTGTTCAGTTGTCGGTATGCTTCTTTGCTGTCGTCAGTTCTATTCTGTATGACGATGGCTCCTCCTTTGTCTGCTAGTTTGATGACAATGTTGTGATTGGTTTCGAGAGCATGGATGGCGTTGCATTGTGCCTGGGTGATGTTTTGCGCTACATTGTGAGTGCGGCTGATGACTCTGGCATTAATGCGTTTCCTGATGGATTGAGCATACATGTCGAGCCTACAGCAGCAACCTTCCAGAGGGATCCAATTTGATTCCTTCTTCATTAGTTGCTGCAACATGGATCTCTCTAATGATTGTTCCAGTTCAATAGTTGTCTCATTGGGCTCGCTGCTTAAATCTTAGGTTTTGTGGAAGAATTCCCGGAGCCTCAGTCGCCTGATGAATTCCTCTGTGTCTGCTGCGAGACCAATTAGGTTCATTTTGGTGGTGGGGCAGAAGTTGAGCCCTCAGCTGAGAACTTAATTTTATCCAAATGAAGGGTGTGGCCAGAGTTCTTTGTGTTGATACCATTTTTAACCTTACATTTAATTTTTTGTAACTATCTCTCTGCCTCAATTAATTGAATTATAGGTCATCCCTTCACTGGTTATTCAGCAGTTAACACTTTACTCACACCATCTAACACGCTTGATCACCTGCAGACACTTATTATGTGACACTCCACTCACACCAGGTGTATGATCTTTCGATCACTCAGCCTTTGATCTCTCTGCCTATAAACTCTGTGTCTGTATGCTCTTCTCTCTCACTGCACCTGACGAAGGGGCTGCACTCCCAAAGCTTGTGATTTCAAATAAACCTATTGGGCCATAACCTAGTGTCATGTAATTTCTGACCTTGTCTACCCCACTCCAACACCGGCATCTCCACATCACGGCTACCACTGACACCACCAACTACCAGCTCAAAGTGGAGAGGATCTCCAAGAAGATCGTGTATATCGACATAGACATCAAGTGTCTGCAGAAATGCAAGAAAACAGAGAAGATGCCAAAAGGACTACAGACCTACAACACAAGCTATGCTGAGAGAATCTGCCATCGCACCTCTCGCACGCTCCTCAATCATCTCGTACACAAACTCTACACAGATGCCGCAACCTTGAAATCGAGATAGAGTCTATATTCTCAGGTTGCACTCAGGATACAGTGGACGATCAGCCACAAGACACTGCCAAGCAGACGAGGCAATGGAACTACGTCACCTACATGCACACCAAGAACAAGAAACTGGGGAAACTTGGCATCACCACCAGCAATAACCATGTCATTTAGTTCGTCTCCAGCACCACCTTATTTTAAATTTTTTGTAACTATCTCTCTGCCTCATTTAATCAGATTATAGGTCATCCCTTTGCTGGTTATTCAGCTGTTGACACTTTACTTACCGTCTAACACTCTTGCTCACTTGCAAACACTTATTATCTGACACTCCACTCACACCAGTTGTATGATCCTTTGATCTCTCTGCCTATAAACTCTGTGCCTGTGCTCTTCTCTCTCACTGCACCTGACAAAGGGGCTGCACTCCCAAAGCTTGTGATTTCAAATAAACCTGTTGAACTGTAACCTGGTGTTTTGTGACTTCTGAAATTTAAGAAAGGAATAGATAGATTTCTATAGGCTAAAGATGTTAAAGATTATGGTGAGAGAGTGAGAAAATGATATTGAAAAGAAAATCAGCCAAAGTTGTGTTGAATGGCAAAGTAGGACCCTATAGCCAAAAGGCTAATCCTGCTCCTGTTCACTATGTTTCTATGTTTCCATTTGTAGCCCTTGTCTGGTGGAGGTCATGTGTTTGGAAGGTGCTGTTCAAGGAGCCTTGGTGAATTGTTGCAGGGCATCTTTTAGCTGATAAACTTTGCTGCCACTGTGTATTGGTGGTGAGGGGAATGAATGAAGGTGGTCCATGGGATATCAATCAAACAAGCTATTTTGTCTTGAATGGTATCAAGGTTTCTGAGTGTTGTTGGAGCTGCACTCACCCAGGCAAATGGAACTTATTCCATCACACTCCTGACTTGTACTTTGTCAATGGTGGACAGGCTTTGGGAGTCAGGAAGTATGAACAATTCCCAGGATCTGAGTGGGCTAGGCAGAACTTAAACTGATTGTCAGTGAACATATATATTGTCAAGTAAATACTTGAGTAAGTGCTACATGATAACAGTGTGACAATATCTTTCATCACTTTCTTAATGTCCAAGTGAAGACTGATTGGGCTCTAATTGGCTGGGTTGGATTTGTTCTTTTTGTGGTCGGTGCATACCTGCGCAATTTCCCACATTACCAAATTGATGCCTGCATTGTAACTATGTTGAAACAGCTTGCCTAAGGGTTTGATTAATTCTGGAGCAAAGGCTTTCAGTATTGCTTCTGCAAAGTTGGCAGGCTCCACAGACTTTGCAGTATATAGTGTCTTCAGTCATTTTTTGATATCATGGGGAGGGAATTGAATTTGCTGAAGACAGGTAACAGTGATACCCAGGCTATAATGTGGAGTCTGGGATTGATTGCCCACTTGGCATGCCTCGCTGAAGATTGTTGCAAATGCTTCCACCTTGATATTTGTGCTCATATACTAAACTGGCCCATCATTGCAAATGGGGACATTTATGGAGTCCCCTTCTATAATCAGGCTTTAAATGTCCAGCAACATTTGTGACAAGATATGACAGAATAGCCGTCCGGTTTTAGTAGTTCAAGAAAGAGACTCATCACGTCTTTCTCAAGTGCTTTATAAATAGACAACAAATTCAGGCCATGCCATTGTTGTTTCCATCCTATAAAAGTACAATGAAAATAAATGAGGGGTCTCTTCCTGCTGCTGCGTGTATGGCACCACAAGTGCATGGGCCCTCCATCACATGGGGAAATTACCATATATTACCCTGGTCATCTCCCAACAAACTCAAAGAAGGGTGAAACCTATCTGGGCCCTCTTTGGCCCACTGAGTTTTCAAAAACAGCAATAGCTATTAAAGCAACAGGACTGCCTGATCTCACAGGCCCATCTGAGCAGTGCCAGTGGCCCCACCCACCACTGCCCTTTCATAGTGTCTTTTCTTCAAGTTCAGTCAAAGCAGTGGTCAATGGTCCTTGTGGTGCTGCTGAAATTGTTGAGTTGCTGGCCCTATGATTGACTGACTTCTTTCGGGAGAGGATCTTTAATATCCACCAACAATATTTGTTGCCTGTTGCCATGAAATGCGGCTCCTAGTTCTGCAGATTACTGAAGCAAGCTCAATAATGTAAAACCCCCTAAGTTGGTCTAAACTTGTGGCCCAGATAACAACATGGCACACATCAATTTGGATTCTATTCAACAATGTGCAGTACATCTTTATTAAATTACTAAGTAATGGTACATCCTCACAATGTCACTGATGATTTAAAAGTCCCATGAGCTGGGTCTGTCTCCACTGGTCAGTCCTCAGACAGATCTACCTCTCAGAGCAGCTGTATCCACTTCAGCACTTAACACTTTCTTTAAACTTCTTTCTTGCTAAGACTGTGTGCCATTAAAAAAAGAGCTGTTTTGGTGCCTTTAATTGGTCTTTAATTACATCACTGTCCTGTTCAAAGCTGGGCCTCAATTTCAAGGCTGTACTTGAAGAAACACAGGCAGCAGTTGGAGGGTTTTATTTCTAACACCCTTATCCAATGCTGGAGTGAAGGAGGCATTTTTGCAAACATACAAACAACGATGCCAGAGTTCTCTTGTTTCTGCACACAGTTTAAAAATCACTTTGCATAATTTTGCAAATCTGTGTCTTGACCAAATTTCCCAAGTTGCCTTCCAGTTCTCAACCCACAATGCAATTCTTCAACTGGAGAATTATTTCCCCTTTGATGTTCTAATCCACCACCATGTGTTAAAGTCAAAAAACAGGCCACATCCACAACCAGTTACCATTCAGCAATATGAAAGAAAAGAGCAATTACTTGATTTAAAGTGATTAATATCATACATGGACTAACCATGCCTTCATTTACAGATAACAAGGTGTAGAGCTGGATGAACACAGCAGGCCAAGCAGCATCAGAGGAGCAGGAAAGGTGACGTTTCGGGCCTAGACTCTTCTTCAGAAATCTTCATTTACAGACCTTTGTTGTTGGTGTATGTAACCATGTGTGTGTTGGTGCGAGTTGTGTCGGTGTTTTAATATGTTTGAGCTTTGGCTTACATCAATCCTCGAAATGTGGCTTTTGGGCCTGTCAATGTGCCAAGAGAAAAAATTCCAGACCAAGTTTTACTTGCTCACCAATGGACTTTGCAATCTTTCTTCAGTATGAAACACATTCATGACGAATGACAATAGTAACTGACTGAATATAACACAGAGCGAAAGACATATTGCATAAAGAGATTCTTTAGGCATTGTTTCTATTTAGACAAGAAGTTGCCAATGCAACCTGCCTGAGGAAATTAATTATTTCCGGATTTAGAATGAATGATTTTTGGGTTTTTTCTTCCCCCAAATTTGAAATTTATTAAACCTTATCAATTCTGTATTTGTTAAAAATTAATCACCTTGAGCTAAAGATTTGGGAGGACATAGTGTGTCCCATCCATTCTAGATATTTCTATCCCTGAGGCATGGTAACTATTTTAAGACACCTGCATACTGTGATGAACCTGTGTTATGCAAATACCCTAAAAACATATTCAATCTGAGCTTTAGGTTTAAGGGTGAGAAAGAATATTCAGAGATAGCAGGAACTGCAGATGCTGCAGAATCTGAGATAACAAGGTGTAAAGCTGGATGAACACAGCAGGCCAAGCAGCATCAGAGGAGCAGGAAGGCTGACGTTTCGGGCCTAGAC
>NC_063333.1:75342920-75414116 GCF_021869965.1 Rhincodon typus | reverse complement strand
TTTCTGAAGAAGGGTCTAGGCCCGAAACGTCAGCTTTCCTGCTCCTCTGATGCTGCTTGGCCTGCTGTGTTCATCCAGCTCTACACCTTGTATACTCGGAGATAGTTGTTCACAGTTGGATCTCACTGATGGAATGCAGTCTGTCAATCACAATCACAAAGGCATGTAATCAGCAATCATATAAATGATAGGCTTATCTGCTCAGAGTGATATCTATGAGGATCACACTAAATCTACAAATTAGCTGTAGGAGTACAATTAATGCTGTCTGAGAATTAGTTAGACTTTGATATATGACAAGGGTTTTGAAAGGATAACCTATTACTTACACAGATTCAGGCAGTTTTCACTCTAGGTTCAATTGGGAAATAGGACACAAATTGCTTTGGAAATTGCCCTGGCCAGGTTACAGTTCAAGTTTTCACTAAATGAATTTGTATCGTTATAAATACAAAATCTTTCATGCATCAGCACAATCAATCAGTTCTTTTATTTTCTTGTGGATTACAACAATTCAGTGATATATATTTAAGGATGGTAATCATGCACAGTTTTATTAATACAGCTGAAATTGGGGTTACCAAAAAGAGTCAGCATTCTTAATAAGTGTTTAGTTCTCACTTGTAAGTAACCTGAAGTCGCTGAAAATAACTTAAAAAGGCAACACTGAATCATTCGCTAATTTAATTGGGTACCAGTAAATTTCGTCGTAAATTAAATATTTTTACATTGTTGTAAAACCTCTGAAGCATTCCTACTAATGATTGCACTTAAAAGAAATGAGATCAAATTGGAAATCTTTCTCAAAATGGCTGGATTTAACAGAAATTCACCAGCTTCATTGTTTCAATCTGGTGGCATAACCGGTGTTGCATGAGATCTCATGCGCTCGAATTGGTGTTACAGCAGTTATTTATTTTCTCCAATCATAAACGATTTCTAATAAACAATACAAAAGGAAGTTGACAAAAAAGGTGACTCAGACCAAGATGTTCCACAAGTTGACATCAAAGAATAATGGCATCATATGTACCCATTATTAGTGATTAGGAAATAAATGTTTTGATGCCAAAATTAAAGAAAGCTAACCGGAAGATGGACAAGTAGGGAATCGTCATCCTACATCATGAGTAGCTGCCATGTGCTTTTTCATGCATAAGAAATAGAGCAGAGGTAGACCTTTCAGCCCCTCAAACCTGCCCAGACATTCAAAAAGGTCATGGCTGATCTGTCTGTCTTTCGAATTCTACATTTTCATCTATACCAGATAACCTTTGATTTCTTTGCTGAACAAGAATTTATCCCATCTGTCTCGATAATATTCAGCATTCCTGCTCTCCACTGTCCTTTGTCCGTCAGCTAGAGGGTAAAATACCAGCCATAAGCGCTAAGGTAAATCGACAAATGCTCAGGGTCAGAGGCCAATCCTCATCAAATGGTCCTTGTTGGAGACAGTCCTCATTGAGGAGACAAATTTACCCAATGAAAGATGGACAGAAGATATTGAGGGAAGACCCACGAAAGACTTCTCTAACACTGTGCTGCATGCTAGAATGTTGACTTCACAACTTTAATAGAATTGACAAACTCCATGCCAACTCTCTATTTGTTCTCTCATGTCAGTGAGCCATCCTCAACTGTCATGAGGTGTATTTTTTTTCCTCTAATTAACTATGTATCATATCTAAACTAATGCATCTTAATTAAGTATCTGAAAATTCATTACGAATGGTTGACTACCTATATTAGGTCACTGTGGTCAGGAACACCCAAATTCTACCAAGAGATTTGTAAGCAGCATCAACTTCAGGCAGAGTGATTTTGAATCAAGTGTGGAAGAGGGGAGAGAGGTGGTGAACACTGTCAGGAGGAGGAAGTGGGATGAACAATACTAGGTTGCTTTGACACAACATCTGATAGAGCCTCATTGGTTTTACACTTGCAACAGCAAACAGCCCAAGTCTTTAGCAAACTGGCTAGGGTAAAATCAACAAGAAGAAATTTGAACTTCTCATCCAAACACTATTGATGTGCATGTATCAGCACGGTTTCGGGCTTCCACTGTGCTTCAGCATCTCACGTTGAATGGAGGCCCATCCAGTATTGGAGGATTTGTATTATTCGTGCACAAATTCAAACTCGTTCACTTGATGTTTAGAATCTGCAGCTAAAGCTGAACAACGAATGTTCTTAGGTCACCTTGGGCTCAGACAAACAATATAGAATTAATAAAAATGGTTTGAATTTATTAATCAGCATAATTATAAAAAAAATGAAAACATTGTAAAAGACAACATATTAAGATATATATCATTGAGCCCGTGAAATAGTAAACAAGTACATTAATGTTATTATCTCTGGCAGTGCTACAGAGATGTTTATTAAGTATGGAAAAGGTGAATAAGCAATAGTAGAGTTAAGACATGCCTGTGAAGTCATGCTGTGTGATATTAGCAATAAATCTTTGGAAAATCATTAATGATAGCAATGGGCATTAATGGAAATGTAAAGAGGATGGTATTCAATTGGCTGCTCCTAGTTCAGTTTGCCACCCATTTCCAATTTCCACCCCTTAATAAATTAATTCTGCTGTTAAAATAGCAGACCAAAATACAAACATGTTAATATATTTTTAGTTCAGATTTTTACCTTCATCTTTCTACATTACATGTATAAGTGCAGCATCATAACAAGCACGAAGACTCTGTTTGAAGTCAAACAAAAAACAATTTGACAATTTAGTAGTAAAGAAACATGCCGTTGAAGTCTTTTATCTTGCACTCTTCACTTGTTACCAATTTAAGATTATCAGTCAAAATCACAATATGACTTACTTACTTTTGCAGAAGTTACAAATATTCACACACAGGAACCTGCTCTCTACAGGAGAAAGCATAATGTTTTAGCATTGAGTTTTTATCCTAAATTAAACAAAAGCACAGGGGACAATAGCTCTCTGATGCAGTCAACATGAAAAGTCTCTACCAATCACAGGCAACTTGCCAAAGAATGAGCATCCATTTTTATGTAATAAAAATTGCTGCTCTCTTTAAAATTTTATATTCTTGCACCTATCCTGATGAATGCAAGATGAAAAGCTTGAAAGCCATGTCTCTTTTGCATTAAGCAATTTACCTATGAATGGTAGCCACCAGTAGGTATGTCTATTTTTGAAAACAGAATTTTTTAAAGAAGCTATTGAAGTTAACTGTTAACCGATGCTGGAAGTTATAGGAAATTGGCTAATAATTTGAAGTGTGATACTAGGTTGAAAGTAAAGTTCTAAAATAAGTCAGTCTTTAACAGAGAAGATAGAATGTTTACCAAGATATAACCTAATGTGGTCAAAGGCTACCATTTTGGGTGAAATAGATCCAACTGTTAACAATTAGGTAAGAATGTCATATTTGCTGGAGTTCAGAAGAATGAGGGGGATCCCATAGAAACCTATTAAATTCTAACAGGACTAGAAAACTCAGGTGTAAAAAGGACTTTCCTGATAGCTGGGGAGACCAGAACCAGGGGCCACAGTTTAAGAACAAGCAGCAAACCATTTTGGACTGAGATGACGAGAAATTTCATCCAGAGAGTGGTGAACCTGTGGTGTTTGTTCCCACTGAAATCAGTTGAAGTTAAAATGTTTTATAATTTCAATGAGGAATTGGATACAGCACTTGGGGTTAAAGAAATCAAAGGATATGGGGGAAAGCATGAATAGGCTAATAAGTTGGATGATCAGCCATGATCATAATAAATGACAAAGCAAGCTCCAAAGGCTGAACGGTCTACTCATTCTCCTACTTTTTTATGTATCTTTATATATTTCATGGTATTGTTAGGAGTGACCACCACATTATATTTATTGAGACAAAGTCCTATCTTCAAATTGAGGATACCTTCTATTGTATTCTGTGGCATTACCATTGTGCTATATGGGATACATGTCCAACAGACCAGCAAGTCAAAATTGGGCATCTATGCAATACTGTAAGCTGTTAGGGGCAGCAGAACACATAATCTCATGTCTCAGCATGTCCACCACTCTACCACTACCATTAATCAAGGGATCAATATTGGTTCACTGGAGATTTCAGGAGGACATGCCACAAAAAAGCAGTAGGACTACCTAAAACTGAGCTTTCGAGCTGGTGAGTCTACAGCATTGAACTGATTACTGCGATGGTCAATCAAACAACTCACTGGAGGGAGGGAGGGACCTCAAATATTCCAATCCACAAATATAAGGAAGCCTAGCACAACAGGGCAAAAGAAAACGCTGAAGCATTCTTCAGCGAACATCTTCAGCCAGAAGTACAGAGTGGACAACTCAACCGAACATGCATAGATATGCAGCTTGACAGAGTATTAGAGGTTAAATTTGGCTAACTAAGATAAAGACTAAAATAAAGAAAAACTATTAAAAATTGAGTGCTATATCCAAAGGCACTGTTGCTTCAGCTGAAGTTATTTTTCAGTAGTGGCTGCTGCTATCCTTTTCTCCTGGAAAACACTGTTGTAGAACTCCAATGTCTTTCAGTAGAGGCTCTGCTGTACGATTGTGGACACCGTTTTCTTTCTCAGTAAAACAGGGCTCAAATCTTAGTTGATGATGCAGCGAGATGGAAAGGGATCATATGATCATAAGGCATAGGCTTAGAAGTGCCCATCAATTTGTTCCACCTTTCAATGAGATCATGGTTGATTTGATAATCCTCAAATTCACTTTCCTGTCTTTTTCCCATGACCCTTGATTCTCTTAGTGTTCAAAAATCTATCTATTTTAACTTTGGGTATTCTTAATGATGCAACCTTAACAGCCCTAAAGGATAAAGGATTTCACAATTCACTTTGCAGCTTGTATCTTCTCTGGTCAATTTCAAACTCAACTTTCATACAAAGGGATATCAGAGATGACCTCTCTCCACGTGTTTTATATTATAAAAGACAATAATTAATTCAGAGAATAATTACAGCACAAACGCAGTCTATTTGACCCATTATGTTTCTCAAGACTCTCCTGAGGATTAATTCACATCCTGCCATTCCTCACCCCATCTCCAAACCTTGAATATTCCTCCTCTTTTTCAGATATTTAGAATATTTGGAAAGATGCAAAAATGAATAGGGCAGAAAAAGGTCATTCTGCCCATCCTCCTGCACCTGCTGAGGAACAAAAGTTCCCAGCCCAGTCCCATTTTCCAAAACTTGATTCATATCCCTGGAGGCTCTAGGACATTGGGTATTTATCCAGCCACCTTTTAAAAGTGTTGAGGGTTTCTGTTTCTATTCCAATTCCAGCCAATGTGTTTCAGACCCCTAACGCTGTTTGGATAAAATTGGATTTCCTCAGCTCCTGTCTAATCCTTTTATCAACCACTTTAAATTTTGTCCATATCTCTGTTAAGAGAAATAGGTCTTTCTCATCTAGGTCCTCATTACTTTGTATACCTCAATCAATTTTACCTTAGCCTCCTTTTTTCCAAGGAAACCAACCCCAGCTATCCAATTTTTCTTTATAGCTACTATTTTCTAGTTTTGGCAACATGCTTATGAATCTCCTTCCCAAGAGAAATTGTATCCTTTCCAAAGAGGTGACCAAAACTGCATGCAGAACTCAAGTTGTATTCTTATATTTTGTGCTTCAGTGAATAACAAAATGTGTTCTATATGCTATTTTAATCACCTTATCAACCTTTACCACTATCTTCAGGAATCTGGATATACATTGAAAGTCATTCACTTCCTCCACACCTCTCAGCATTCTTCCATTAATTGTGTATTCATTAGTCTTGATTGATCTCATCAAATGCATTATTTCTCACTTCCTGGTGTTGAATTCTATTTGTCACATTTCTGTCCAGTTGGCCAAACATTGGTATTTTTCTGCAGTTTACAGCTTTCTTCTTCATAATCAACCACATGACCAATATTTGTGTTATCTATCGTGATTATGCCCCCTACAATTGAGTCCAAATCATCAGCATGTATATCATGCAAAGCAGGGGACCCTTATTGACCCTACAAAACCCCACTGGAAGAAGGTTTCTGGTCACAAAACCACCCAACAACCATTACCCTTTATTTCCTGCTACAGAATTAATTTCATATCCAACTGATTACCTTCCCCTTGATCCCATTGGTTTTATTCCAACCAATCTTCCATGTGGGACCTTGTCAAACACCTAGTTAAATCCCTGTGGACCAAATCAATAGCACTACATCATCAATCCTCCTTATTGCTTCCTCAAAAAATTCAGTCAAGTCATTCAAACACAATCTTTCCTGAAAAAAATCCACACTGTCGTTAATTATTCCTTGCCTTCCTCAATGACAGTTTATCCTGGCTCTTGGATTTGATTCCAATGATTTAACCACTACTAAAGTTAGAATAACCGACTTGTAATTATTCAGTCTATTCCTGTACTTCTTCAAAGCAAAATCACAATATAGGCAGTCGTCCAATTCTTCAGTCACACACATGCATTCCAGTGAGCATTGGAAAATAATGTTTAGATTTTCAGTTCTTTCCTGGTCAGCTTATTTTGAACGTCTGCAGTACATTTCATCTGATCCCATGATTTATCCACTTTCAAGGTTACTAATCTCCCAACTACTTACTCTCTCCCTATCATTTTCACATCCAGTATTTTATATTCCTCCTCCTTAACTAAAATGCCTGCATAATTTCCGTCTTTTATGAAGACAAATGCAGAGTCTTCATTAAGAGCCATGTCCTCTACCACTACACATAGGCTATCTTTTTGATCTATTATGAGCCCCACGCATTCCTTCACTATATTCTCTCCTAATGTCTTGATAAAGCACCTTTAGGTCCTTCTTAATTTTACTTGCCAATATTTTTTCATGTCTTCTCCTTTCTTTCTTTTTTTTGATTTTACTCTTGAATTATTTATACTCCTTTTGGCTTTCTGCATTATTAAGTTCTCAATATCCAACATAAGATTTCCTTTCTGTCTTATCTTACCCTGTAAACTTCTGACATTCTGTAGGCTCTACGCCTTTTCACCTTTTTTCTTGATGGAGACATTTTTATTTTGAACATTTTTCATGTCCCCTTTGAATGTCTCCCATTGTTCTCACTTGCATTTACCTTCAATTAAATATTTCCTGTCCATTTTTATTAAATCAGCTCTCAGATTCCAAAGACGGCCTTACTTTAAGTCCTGTTGTAGCTTCATTGTTTTCCATTATGATATTAAAACTGACTGAATTAAGATCACCATTCAGTCTGAAAGGGTTAATATTGTGCAGTGCCATTAGCAGCCTTCGCTCTTATGATATCATATGGACATGTGGTAGAACGGTTTAAGATCTAAATGAGTGAGACCCAACATCTGGGTTTTCCTCAAAATATCTTTAACAATGTCTGTCATATCAACATCCCAGTAACTAGTTGCTAAATATCCTAAACTGAAGCTCGTTGATGGCAAGATAAAAGTCACCATAGATTTATCAGACCACAGGGCTGCCCTCTTATTAAAGAGACACAACTGTTGGTGGCCTATCCAGTGGATCACCACACCTCAGGTGACTGGGAGAGGTTGAGAAGGAGAATCTTTCATGGTAACCTCAGCCAGTGATGCAAATTGAAACATGCTGTTTCATGTTACTTTACATCACAAACTTGCCATCCAGGTATCTGAGCTAAACTGAACCTGACAACAAAAGACTCTCCTAGTTCGACCATGAAGTGTTTTCTCTCCACCATACAAGACCAAGCAGGCCCCGCATTTCCTAAATGTAAAGACGATAATGGCTGCAACTTCCATCACAAGGAGCAACTCAAACAATGTCGTGAGTTGACATGCCCATCAACAACTACATCAACCAAAATGTTCTCTCACTTCCATTCCTTTCTCCTGGCCAACTTCATTTCCTTAAATTAAGTCCAGAACCACACCTTTCTTTTGTTGGACATTCTACTGGCCAAAAATATTACTCTAATTCTATTTTAATCCTCCAATTCTTTTCCCCCAAAGCGATATCAGTTAATTAAAAACCAAAAGGACTGCAGATGCTGTAAATCAGAAACAAAACCAGAAATTGCTGGAAAAGCTCAGCAGGTTTGACAGAGGGAAATCAGAGCTAACGTTTCAGGTCCTTCTTCAGAACTGTTGGTAGCTCGGAAAATGACACCTTAAATGCAGATGTTAGGATGGGGAGGGGGTAAGGAGTAAACGATAGGTGGGGATAGAGCCCAAAGGGAGAGAAGAACAGTTGCACTGACAAAGGAGTGGGTACCAATCTGGCTAAGACAGTGAATAGTTGTTAATGGGGACTGTTAGCTAGTTGTGTGTAATAGCAGACTATGTGATAATGAGGCCTAGTGTTTAGGGTTGAGGTAAGGACATGGGAGGCCTCAAGCCCTAAAGTTATTGAACTTGACATTGAGTCCTGAATGCTGCAGGGTTCTCAAGCAGAAAATGAGATGCTGTTCTTTCAGCTTGGGTTGAGCTTCACACGAACACTGCAGTAAGCCTGAGACAGAGATGTTGGCCAGGGAACAGGGTGATGTGTTGAAGTTGCAGGCAACTGGAACTTCAAGGTCTTTGTTACGGACAGAATGCAAGTTTTCTGCGAAGTGGTCACCCAGTCTATGTTTTGTTTCCCCAGTGCGGAGGAGGCCACATTGTGAGAAGCAAATGCAGTAGGCTAGATTGTGTTAAGTGCAGCTTAAGTGCTGCTTTGCCTGAAAGGTACATTTGGGCCCTTGGATACTGGGGAGGGAGCATGTAAACCAACAGGTATTACACCTTCTGCAGATGGAGGGAAAGGTGCCGTGAGGCTGTGGTGGGTGGATGGGAGTGAAGGAGGAGTGGACTAGGGTGTCCCAGAGAGAATGTTTCCTGTGAAAAGTTGACAAGGGAGGGAAGGAGAATATGTGTCTGGTGGCAGCATCTCACTGGAAGTGTCAGAAGTGGCAGCTGATGATCCTTTGGATGTGGATGCTGGTGCGATGGTAGGTAAGGACAGGGGGAACCCTATCGCTGTTGTGGGAGGGAGGAGAAGGGGAGAGGCCCGAAGTGTGGGAGATATGTTGGACCTGACTGAGGGTCCTGTCAAAGACAGTGCTGGGGAATCCACATTTGAGGAAGAAGGTGTACATTTCAGAGACTCCCTTATCAAAGTTGGCATCATCAGAACAAATGCAATGGAGACGGAGGAACTGGGAAAATATTGGGAGATTTTACAGGAAGCAGGGTGTGAGGACGTATAGTCTAGATAATTGGAGGAGGTGGGTTTATAATGGATATTGGTGGCCAATTTATCCCTGCATTCAAAACAGAGATGTCGAGGAAGGGGAGGAGTCAGAGATGGACCAGGTGAAGGCGAGAGCAGGGTGGAAATTGGAAGCAAACTCAATAAACTTTTCCAATTCCAGATGAGAGTGGGAAGCAGAACTGATGATATCATCGATATACTGGAGAAAGAGTTGTGTTTGGGGGCTGGAATAGGACTGGATCAAGGAATGTTCCACATACCCCACAATGAGACAGGCATAACTAAGACCCATGCAGGTACCCATGGCCACCCCTCTGACCTGAAGAAAATGACAGGAGTTAAAAGAGAAGTTGTTCCGGGTCAGGGCGAGCTTGGCCAGGCAGAGGAGGCTGGTGGTAGGTAGGGATGGTTCAGGCCTTTGTCCCAGGAAGAAACGGGGAGCCCTGACACCATCCTGGTGGGGGATAGACATGTAAAAGGATTGGATGTCCAAAGCAAAGAGGAGGCGGCTGGAGCCCACGGACTGGAAATTCTTAAACTGGCGTAAAGCATCAGAGGAATTGTGGGTGTAAGTGGGCAGGGACTGGACAAAGGGAGAGAAGACAGAATCAAGGCAGGAAGAAATGAGTTTTGTGGGGCAGGCACAGGCAAAAATAATGGGTCTGCCTGCACAGTCCTGTTTGGGGATTTTGGGAAAGAGATAGAAGCAATCTGTGTGGAGTTGGGGGACTATCAGCTTAGAGGCAATGGGGAGGAGATCACCAGATGAAGTGAGGTTAGTGACCGTAGTGGATACAATGGCCTGGTGTTTCATTATGATGTCATGGTCCGGGGGAGATAGGAGGAGGTAACTGAGAGTTGGCGCTCAGCCTCTGCAATGCACCAGGCTACCACAGCACCAGCTTTTATTACAAGGCAGGCTTAATTACAAAGTCAGGGTTAGATCTGAGAGCATGACTTGCAGTCAGTTTCCAGGAGGATAGTTTGGAGGGATCAGAGAAATTGAGGCAACCAGTTAACAATTCCAGTTCATATTGGATAGATAAATCTTCTTTAATACTATCCTGTCATTTTTGCATTCCTCAGAGATTTGCCTACTTATTTGCTTTCCTAACTCCTTCGGATCTTTTATGAGTCTATAGTACACTACAGTGGTCTGACAGCTCCTCTTTGTTCTTTAGCTCAATCGACATGGCCTCATTTGATGATCCTTTTATTATAGCATCCTCTCCACACAACTGTGATTGTTTCTTTGACTAAAAGTGCCCCCCCTCCTTTTTCAACTTGTTTTCTTCCTCATCTGAAAACTCTGTGACCAGTAACATTGAGCTGTCATTCCAGTCTCTTATTAGATTGTGTTTCTGAAATAGTTGTGATACTTCCATGTTCTATCTGTGCCCTCAGCTTGTCTGCTTTATTTGCATAACTCATTGCATTGAAGTTCAGCCCCTTGAGCATTGTCAAACTCTTTTTTTTTTATTTCCTAACCCTTGTTTCTTTTGTCTTTATGACTCATTCATAAATTTTATACCTTTAATTTTCATTTCTGAATTTGTCCAGATTGAATTCTTTATCAGGTTTCCACTGTCTGCTAAACTAGCTGATAGTCTGCTCAACAGCTACAGCAAAATTCCCAGCAGTATATTTTTCCTTGTCCTATTTAAGTGCAAACTGCCTGTCTTGCACAGATCCAAACTCTCCTCAAACCAAACTCAATGCCCTCCGAATCTAAAACTCTCACTCCTGCACCATCTCCTCAGGAGTACATTCATCTGCTCTAACTTCCTATTTCCATGATGTGGAAGTGCCGGTGTTTGATTAGAGTGGACAAAAGCTTCCTTATTGTTCTGTTTTGACACCATCACCTTGCTAACGTGTTATTATCTCTGTATCTTAATCAGTTTGTACAGTTTTGGTTTACTTGTTACTTCGGTTAGACCCTCAGCATGCAACTCTTATACCTATCATGTTATTCCAGTCATTTAGTTTGCCTCCAAAACCACCTTATATCTACTTTTTATAATTATCTCTCTACCTTAATTAATCGGATCAGATCATCCCTTCACTTGCTATTCAGCTGTTGACACTTTACTCACACCATCTGACACTTTCGATCACCTGCAAAGACTTGTTATTCAGCCTATGGACATTCCACTCACACTATGTGTACTTATCTTTTGACACTCTCAATTACCTGGAATTATCTTTCCATTATCTCTCTGCTTATAAATTCTGTGCCTGTGCAGCTCCCTGCACTTCACCTCATGTAGGAGCAGCCCTTGGAAAGCTTTCAAATAAACCTGTTGAACTATAACCTGGTGTTGTGTGACTTCTGACTTTCTCCTATTTCCATGCTCACTACCATGGGACACTGGAAGCAATCTGAATATTACTACCTTTAAGAACCTGTTTAACTCTTTCCATGACCTTGTCCTTTGTTCTGCCAATGTTGTTGGCACCAATGTGGACTATGACCCTCTGCTTGTTTATCCTCTCCTTGCAAAATGTCTCGTAGCTGTTCAGTGACATCCATTACCCTGACACAAAGGAGACAACATACTCACACACTCTGTCACTCACACACACACACGGCAACATACTATCTCCTTCGCAGATGCTGCCAGACCAGCTGAGCTTTTCCAGCAACTTTGTTTTTGTTCCTGATTCACAACATCTGCAGTTCTTTCAGTTCTTATATTATCTTCAGTTTAATCTGCAGCCTCAAAAATGCCTGCCTTCTCCCCACATGTAGACTCCACTGTCACTATTATTATGTCATGTCTCACAGCTACTATGCAAGTATACTTTTAAGGTACATGGTTATTATGGCATGTGACCTGATGGTATTAAGGTCTCCTTTAGAGTCTACTTGCATGAAACAGTATGTTCCTGTTAGTGCGAAGGGTGAGGCTGGCAGGTGTAGGGAATGCTGGATGAGCAATTGAGTCTCTGTTCAAGAGAAAGGAGGCATATATCAGTTCATAGACAGCTGGGATCAAGTGAATCCCTGGAGGAATATAAGGATAGTAGGAGTATACTTAAGAGGGAAATCAGAAGGGCAAAATGCGACATGAGTTAGCTTCAATAAATAGAGTTAAGGAGAATTCAACGAGACTCTACAAATATATTAAAGGCAAAAGAGTAACTAGGGAGAAAATAGGGACCCTTAAAGATCAACAAAGATCCACAACTATGTGTGGAGCCACAGAAGATGGGTGAGACACTAAACAAGTAGTTTGCATCAGTATCTACTTTGGAGAAGAATGTGGAAGCTAGAGAACTTGGGGAAATAAATCGAGATATCTTGAAAAATGTCCAAGTTATAGAAGAGGAGGTGCTATATGTCTTAAAACACATGAAGGTAGCTAAGTCCCCAGGTTTTGTGGGAAGCTAGGGAAGAGATTGCTAGGCTCCTTGCTGATATATTTGTATCATTGATAACCATGACTGAGATGCTGGAAGACTGGAGGGTGGCTAACGTGATACCATTATTTAAGAAAAGTACTAAGGAAAAGCCAGGGAACTTTGTTCTTTAGTGGAAGCAGATACAATAGTGGCTTTTAAAGGGCGTCTTGACAAATACATGAATCGGATGGGAATAAAGGGATACAGTTGTGACAGGCGGCATGTCAGTGCAGGCTTGGAGGGCCCAAGGGCCTGTTCCTGTGCTGTAATTTTCTTTGCTCTTTGTTCTATAGACCAGTCAGCCTGATGTCAGTCGTGGGTAAGTTGTTGGAGTGGATTCTAAGGGTCAGGATTTACAAGCATTTGGAAAGGTAAGGACTGATTAGAGATGGCTAACATGGCTTTGTACCTGGGTAATCATGTCTTACTAATTTTATCAAGATTTTTGAAGGCGTGACAAAGAAGATTGATGAAGGCAGACCTGTAGAAGTTGTTCGCATGGATTTCAGCAAGGCATTCAACAAGTTTCCACGTGGTAAACTGGTTAGCAAGGTAAGATCATATGGAATTCAGAGGGAGTTAGCCAAATGGATACAAAATTGACTTGATGGCGGAGAAGAGGGTGGTGCTGGAGGGTTTTTCTCGACCTACAGGCCTGTGGCCAGTGGTGTACCGCTAAGATCAGTCCTAGATCCACTGCTTTTTGTCATTAAAAAAAATGATTTGGATGTGAACATAGGAGGTATGGTTTGTCAGTTTGCAGATGACGTTAAAATTGGTGGTGTTGTGGGCAGCGAAGAAGGTTATCTCAGAGTACAACAGGATCTTGATCAGATGGACCAATGGGTTGAGGAGTGGCAGATGGAGTTCAAATTAGATAAATGTGAGGTGTTACATTTTGATAAGGCAAACCAGGGCAGTACTTATACACTTAATGGTAGGCCCCTGGGGAGCGATGCTGAACAAAGAGACCTTGGGGTGCAGGTGTATAATTCCTTGAAAGTGGAGTTGCAAGTAGACTGAGTAATGAGACACGTGTTTTGCAAGCTTGCCTTCATTGTCAGTGCGTTAAGTGTAGAAGTTGGGATGTGATGTACAGGACATTGGTGAGGCCACTTTTAGAATACTCTATTCAATTCAAGCCTCCCTGCTAAAGGAAAGATGTTGTTAAACTTGAAAAGATTAACAAGGATTTTGCAGCTGTAATGATTGTAACAAGGTCAACCAGCTGAACCTCATAGAATATGAGTTCCCTGATTGGGACTGTTAACCTGGTCCAATCAGGGAGCTCTGGCTGACAGATATAAACAGGAGTGTCAGAGGTCATGTTCACTTTGACAGCTGGCTCTGAGGAAGCTGGATCAGTGTCAAGTTCTATATATGTGTAAATAAAGGCTGACTTGGTGACAGAATACTGGGCTCTGTGGAGTTATTTCAGCTGTGATTGGATATTTGAGCTATAGGAAGAGGCTGAATAGGCTGAGGCTTTTTTTTCCCCCTGGAGCTTTGGAAGGGTAATCTTTTTGAGGTTTATAAAATCATGAAGGCCATGGATAGGTGAATAGCCAAAGTTTTTATTCCAGGGTAGGGGAGTCCAAAACTAGAAGGCATAAGTTTAAAGTGAGAGGGGAAAGATTTAAAAGGAATCTGAGAGGCAGCTTTTATGTGCAGAGGGTGGTGCATGTATGGAATGAGCTGCCAGAGGAAGTGGTGGAAGCTGATACAATTACAATATTTAAAAGGCATCTGAATGGGTACATGAATAGGAAGGGTTAGAGGGATATGGGCCAAATGCTGGCAAATGGGACTACATCAGTTTAGGACATCTGGTCAGCATGGATGAATTGAACCAATGGGTCTGTTTCCATTATGACAGATGTGTACTACAGTTTAGATCTGTTGTACCTAGCTTGAGGCCAGACATGCCTGCAATTGGAATGTATGTACATAGCAGGAATGTAATAAAAGTCTGTTGAATACTTAAATGCTTCAATACTACTTGACCCCAAGTTATTCTTATGTCATGAGAGCTAAATATCCCTTCACCTATAGGAGATGATGATGGCAGAGCAGATCTGGGTTGTACATATCTTGAGTAATATACATCTTGATTTTGAACCTAAAAAAATTGTATTCCCAAAACTCCTATGGTCTTGATGGAAAAGTTTTGGCATATCATAATTGTGGCATATATTCTCCTGGCTGTTCACTGCAATTATTAATCATTTCTAGTATTGAGTATGCAATCCCTGGCAACCACGCTTACTTTTGTACTCTTGCAGAATGCTTTGTAATCCCCAAATGATTTTTTGATGACATCTCTGAAGAATTTCAAGTCTCTGCGCTCTTGGTATGTCAAATCTCTTATTGAACACAAACAAGTTACCAATGACAGTGAAATGTTATCTCAGTTGTCTGAACAGCTGGTTTACTATCCTGCATGGTAGAAACCGTCTGATTCCCACACTGGCTGAGGTGACTGAGAAAGTCTTTTTGTTGTCATTCTGCTCTTGCTTAAGGTGTGGTAACTCTCAACCAGAATCAGCTGCTTCTCTTTGATGAGCGAGCAGCGCTATGGTGACTATTTTTATTGAGTAGTTGAGTCTCAGTTGATCAGTCTCAATGTGACCTTTGAATAATGAGTGACATCTTCACAATTGATTTAGCTTCAAAAGAGCAACCAACAGTTTTTGATGTGTTTCTTTAAACAATAAACATCATGAGCTATAAGCCTATTTCCCACTCTGATTTTCTTTTCGGCATGTTTATTTGACTACAGAAGACTTTTTTTCAATTGTGGCATATTGTTTGTCTATCTGAGAAAGTGACTTTGAAGCAGAGTAGACTGGTGTACGCATTCCATCTTTCTTCATCTGATTTGATTTGATTTGATTTATTATTGTCACGTGTACCAAGATACAGTGAAAAGTATTAAAAAAACCCAAAAGAACTGCGGACGCTGTAAATCAGGAACAAAAACAAAGTTGCTGGAAAAGCTCAGCAGGTCTGGCAGCATCTGTGAAGGAAAAAAAAAGTTAACGTTTCAGGTCCAGTGATCCTTCCTCAGAACTCAGTCACCAGACCCGAAGCGTTAACTCTGTTTTTTTTCTCTTCACAAATGCTGCCAGAACTGCTGAGCTTTTCCAGCAACTTTGTTTCTGTGACAGTGAAAAATATTGTTTTGCGTGCTATCCAGACAAATCATACCTTACATAAGTACATCAGGGTAATAAAACAGAATGCAGAATATAGTGTAACAGCTACAGAGAAGGTGCAGAGAAAGATCAACTTTAATATAGGAGACGTCTGTTCGCAAGTCTGATAACAGCAGGGAAGAAGCTGTTCTTGAATCTGTTAGTATGTGTTTTCAAACTTTTGTATCTTCTGCCTGGTGGAAGAGAGTATAACCAGGGTGGACGGGTCTTTCCAAAGCAGCAGGAAGTATAGACAGAATCAATGGAGGGAAGGCTGGTTTGCGTGAACTGTGTTCACCACTCTGTAATTTCTTGCAGGTTTGTAGCACCTCCAATCCTGCAGATGAATTAGCTGCCAGACACAAAACCGCCACATTACCTGTTAGCCTCTTTCCTATAAAGCTCAAAGCTTTCAGAATCTTAAAATCTTCTTTCCCAGGTCTTTGTTTAAATATGTTCACATTCATCGCATCATTTATTTTCAGCCCTAAACTTTTTTTCCCAAAAGCGTACTCAGAATACTGTAACAACAGTGTATAACATTAATAGGTTTGTTGCACAAATTGGTCTAAGCAGTGTGCAAAAAAACTCATTAGTGTTGCTACACATCAAATCATACTATATTCAAGAGGTCTTAACAATCATTTAATATTTAAAATTCTATTATGCATTGAGAAAAATTAAATGCATTGACTTAACACCATCTGTGCTAATAAAACTTGGTTTGATTATGAAGGTTTAAATTTTTGTTTCCCAGAAGATACTCTTCAGCAACTGGTGAAACTTCAAACACGTGAAGGAAAAGAGAAATCTGTTTTCATATCAGCCCAAAAACTTCAGCAACTGCAATATATGTTGTATGATTACAGAGTATCAGATAAGACAGACTGTCTAACTTTAAAATAGTTGGATGGCATCACAACAGATAATGTTCCGTACAATAACATTAGTTATCACAGAACACAGTAAATATCTCAATTGTATTAAGTTGTATAAAGCTTAATCCAAGTTCTCAGGAGCCAGGCATTTTTTAATGTTCAATGCCATGAATGGATATTAGTTTATGCATCGTTTTCCAGAATCACAGGAAGTGACAAATTTTAGAATACCTTCTGGAAGACATTGATTCCTCAGAGTATCATTTGAGTTATCCATCACCAGGACCAATTCCAATACAGTGTGTCACATCAGTGGAATCTGCTAGGTTGTCTTGGTAATGCAGATGACATTACAATCCTTTGAAATAGCAAACATGAGCATGACAGTAACTTCCACCAACTCATGGTACCGCCAAAGAAATATTTTTTTAATGCAGTAAATAATGTTAATCAATGTGAGCCAAATCAATTATTTCAGATCAAATAGTATTAGGCATGATCCTACCCAATTAGAAGATTCGCAAAGATGCTCAATTTCTTCAGCTTTTAATCCCATATATTCAAAGTCACTCCTCTATGATGTCTTATCTGTCAAAATGTATCACATGTATGGTTGGAAGTTCACCAGCAAATCTTTCAATCTCTGTAAAATGCTTTGTCATCCAGCAAGTGCAATCTTCAGTATTGTGATCCCAATATGTTTACTGCATTGGAAGTCAATGCCTCCCAGAAAGGCCTAAGGGTATATCAAGTCAGTTACTTTTGCTTCTGAGGTCATTAGAATAACTGAGTCAAACTGCTCTAACCTTGAAAGAGAAACCCTTCAAACAAAAATAGAGATTGCTGGAAAAGCTCAGCAGGTCTGGGAGCATCTGCGGAGAGAAATCAGAGTTAACGTTCCGGGTTGAGCAACCCTTCCTCAGACTGAAGGTAGCTAGGAAAATGTCAGTTTAAATGCAAAAGATAGCGTGGGGAAGGGGTTAAGGAGTAAATGATAGTTGGGGATAGACACCAAAGAGATAGAAGAACAGTTGGACCAAACACCAGGAGTGACAGTGAAATTAATGACGGTGGGCAAGAAAAAAGATTGGAATGGAAATCCTGTGGAAGAGAAGAGCAGAACTTCTTCAAAATGGCAATACCTAGAAGAGGAGTGGCAGTGACTTAAATACCAAACTGGTGGTGGGTGGTGAGTGCCTGGAACGCGTTGCCAGCGGAGGTGGTAGAGGCGGGCACGATAGCGTCATTTAAGATATATCTAGACAGATACATGAATGGGCAGGGAGCAGAGGGATACAAATCCTTGGAAAATAGGCAATAGGTTTAGATAGGGGATCTGGATTGGTGCAGGCTTGGAGGGCCGAAGGGCCTGTTCCTGTGCTGTAATTTTCTTTGTTCTTTGTTCTAAATAAAAATCAAAAGAACTGCAGATGCTGTAAATCAGAAATAAAAATAGAGTTTGTTGGAAAAGCTCAGCAGGTCTGGCAGCATCTGTGGAGAGAAATCAGAGTTAAAATTTTGGGTCAAGTGACTCTTCCTCAGAACTGGTGGTAGCTAGGAAAAGAAACCCTTGCTTCAGTTTCAGAATGCGACCATTTCACATTTAACATTTTGGCAATCATTTCATTGTTCCTAACAACCAAAAATCACTGTAAACAATCTTTTAAAAGTCACTCAGAATTGTACCTCCATGACTCCATGGACTATTTGGGAAGACTGAAGTTACAATTTAGAAATATCACACAATCTTTCCAAAACAAAACTAATTTGATCTTCTTAACTGACTTCCAAATCCCAATAAGAACAAAGATATTCCTTCAGCCCTACAATATTATTAAATCTGAGCTAGACTCACGAATCTTATACATTTTGGTTACAGTCATGCAGGGCAGGTTTAATGAGCTATGTCAGTTGATGACTGGCTGTAGCAACTCACAAAGGTCACCAAACATATGCGGCTTGAATACAGGTCCCCAAGTTAATAACCTTCTTATGGCCATTGTTATGGACCACACTAAACCCCCTGCAAATATATCAAAGAAAAAACCCAGATACTGACTTTTATCTTATTTAAATGCAAGTGTAAGGTGCTGTGTTCCAGATCTAATTCGATTGGTCACACGTTATTTTAAGCAAAACACACCTTATTCTTGCCTCAGTTAAAATACAAACAAAACAACGAGGAATTGTCATAGCTTTAACTCTATTGGAAAACTTAACAGAATAATAGTTTATTTAACTACTAAACAGCAGCTATTCAAATGTAGTAACACACCATCAACGCACCCTCGGCAAAGGCAAAGTCAGTTAAACAGATTGTCTCACATCCTATTCTGGCAGCAGAAAGAGAACAAAGAAAGAACAAAGAAGAACAAAGAAAATTACAGCACAGGAACAGGCCCTTCGGCCCTCCAAGCCTGCGCCGATCCAGATCCTCTATCTAAACCTGTCACCTATTTTCCAAGGATCTGTATCCCTCTGCTCCCTGCCCATTCATGTATCTGTCTAGATACATCTTAAATGACGCTATCGTGCCCGCCTCTACCACCTCCACTGGCAACGCATTCCAGGCACCCACGATCCTCTGCGTAAAGAACTTTCCACGCATATCTCCTTTAAACTTTTCCCCGCTCACTTCGAAATCGTGACCCCTCGAAATTGAGTCCCCCACTCTGGGAAAAAGTTCTTGCTATCCACCATGTCTATACCTCTCATGATTTTGTAGACCTCAATCAGGTCCCCCCTCAACCTCCATCTTTCTAATGTAAATAATCCTAATATACTCAACCTCTCTTCATATCTAGCGCCCTCCATACCAGGCAACACCCTGATGAACCTCCTCAGCACCCTCTCAAAAGCATCCACATCCTTTTGGTAATGTGGCGACCAGAACTGTACGCAGTATTCCAAATGTGGGTGAACCAAAGTCCTATACAACTATAACATGACCTGCCAGCTCTTGTACTCAATACCCCGTCTGATGAATGAAAGCATGCCGTATGCCTTCTTGACCACTCTATCGACCTGCGTTGCCGCCTTCAGGATACAATGGACCTGAACACCCAGACCTCTCTGTGCATCAATTTTCCCCAGGGCTTTTCCATTTACCGTATAGATAATTATCATATAGAATCCAAGCTTTTAGCTGTAACAGAGAGAGAGAGAGAGAGGTGCAGCAGCTTCTACAACCAGCTTCAAAACCACAGCAACTGCTGAGAGTTAAACTGAAACCCTGTCTGTGGGAGCCTGACTCCACCTATTCAGGCTGATTTTTTTGTTCCAGTTTAAATAAAAGCCAAGGCCTTGCAAGCTGTTTACTTTATTTACTCTGAACAGCAGCTTGGATCCTATGGTTCAAAACCTCTCTTCAAAACAAAAGGACAAACTACGCCTCTTGAAGCCATAGTATTGTCACATTATTCAGAGGCAAACTACGACCCTCCAAGGATGTCAGCTTCATCATCTATAATCAGGGCAAGCTCTCCACTTGTTGGTGACACATAGGAAGATGCTTGTGGTTGTTGGAGGTGAGTCATCTCAGCTCCAGGACAGCTCTGCTGGAGTTCCTCAAAATAGTGTCCTAGGCGCAACCATCTTCAGTGGCTTTGTCAATGACCTTCTCTCATCATAAGGTCAGAAGTAGAGATGATTGCAGATGATTGCACAATGTTCAGCACTGTTTGTGACTCCTCAGATACTGAAGCAGTCTGTGTTCAAATATAACAAGATCTGAGCAAGATTCAGATTTGGGCTGTAAAGTGACAAGTAACATTTGTGTCATTCAAATAGCAGGCATTGACCATCTCCAATAAGAGACAATCTAATCAGCACCCTTTGACATTCAATCATGTTACCATCACCGAATCTCCCATTACCAACATCCTTGAGGTTACCATTGATGAGAAACTGCCCTGAACTCACCATATAAACACAGCGGCGACAAGCGCAGATCGGAGGCTAGGAATACTGCAGTGCGCGACTCACCTCTTGCCTCCCCAAAATCTGTCCATCATCTACAATGCCCAAGTCAGGACGGTGATAGAATAAAAGGAGAGCCAGTGGATGTGATAAATTTGGATTTCCAGAAGGCCTTTGAAAAGGCTCCACAGAGGAGGCTGCCAAATAAGATAAAAGCTCATTTTATTAGGGGAAAGGTACAGGCATGGATAGAGGATTGGCTGCCTGGCAGAAGGAAGAGAGAAGTAATAAAGGGGTCTTTTTCAGGATGGCCACTGGTGACCAGTGAAGTTCTGCAGGGGTCAGTGTTGGGACCTCAACTATTTACATTACACATTAATAATCTGGACGAAGGAACTAGGGCATTGTTGCTAGGTTTGCTGATGACACAAAAATAAGTGGAGGGTCAGGTAGTGTGGAAGAAGCAGGGAGGCTGCAGAAGACTTGGACATGATTGATGAGGGGGGAAAGAAGTGACAAATTGTATACAATGTCGAAAATGTGAGGTCATACGTTCTGGCAGGAAGAATAGAAATGTAGACTATTTTCTAAATGGAGAAAGGATTTGGAAATCTGAAGCACAGGAGTCTCTTATGGTTAACATTTAGATTCAGTTTATGGTTAGGAAGGCAAATACAATGTTGGCATTCATTTCAAGAGGGCTAGAAAACAAGTGCAGACATGTACAGCTGAGACTGTATAAGGGTCTGGTCAGACCATATTTGGAATATTGTGGGCAATTTTGGTGGCATTGGAGGGGTCCAAACAAGCTTTACAAGAATGATCCTGGGGATGAAGGGCATGTCATATAAGGACTTGTTGATGATTCTGCATCTGTACTTGATAAAGTTTTGATGGATGAAGAAGGATCTGATTGAAACTTACAGGATTCTGTGTGGCCTGGAGAGAGTGGACATGGAGAAGATTTTCCACTAGTAGGAGATCTGTGGAACTCATTGGCAGCGAGCGGTTTGGAACCTAAGTCATTGAGTGTATTGAAGACAGAGATAGATAGGTTATTAACTGGTGAAGGGATCAAAGCTTACAGGGAGAAGGCAGGAGAATGGGGTTGAGAAAAATGTCAGCCATGATTGAACAGTAGAGCAGACTCGACTGACTAAATGGCTTAATTTCATTCGGATATCTTATAGAATACACCTCAGTTGCCTGGAAGGGTGCAGGCACAACAACACTCAAGAAGCTCGACAACATCCAGGACAAAGAAGCCCATTTGATTGATACTAAATCCATCATCGATGCTCAGTAGCAGCAGTGTATACTATCTACAAGATGCACTGCAGAAATTCACCAAAGATCCTTAGACAGCACCTTCCAAAAGCACAACCGCTTCCATCTAGAAGGACAAGGTCAGCAGATACATGGGAACACCACCACCTCCAAGTTCCCTTCCGAACCACTCACCTCTTGACTTTGAAATATCTTGCCATTCCTTTACTGTCGCTGGGTCAAAATCCTGGAATTCCCTTCTTCAAAGGCATTGTGGGTCAACCTACAGTACATGGACTGCAGCAGTTCAAGAAGGCAGCTCACCACCACCTTCTCAACGGTGACTAGGGACGGGGAATAAATGCTGGTCAGCCAGCAATGCCCACATGCCAAAAATGAATTTAAAAAATCAAGAGAACCTTTCATCGCACACAATTCTCTGGGCCATGATGCAAAATTGGCACTGGCATTTTTAAAGTCCAAGGACATGATTACACATTGGTCATTGACCACTTCATGAAATTCCTTTACGTGGGAGAAATCAAAAATACCACTATTTCAATGGCTGTTGACACATCAATGAGTAATTTCAGTGCTTTTGGTTGTCCTCAACAAATTATATTTGAGAACAGCGTACCCTTCCGAGATATGCGCAGGAAATGCAGCATCCAACATATTACCTCCTCAATTTATTGGACTCACAGAATGCACTGTATGTACCAAAAATCCATCAATACTTAAGTGTAAAGGGACTTGCCCACATCTTCAGTTAAATCTCTATGCTGAGGAAAAGTCACTGTAGTCCTGCTACACAATAGGGCTGCTCTCATTATAGAGAGACAACTAGTAGTGGTTTGACCTTCCTGATAATCTCAGCTGGTTTGGGAATTGGACCCATGCTGTTTGGCATCACTCTGCATCACAAACCAGCCAACTGAGTTACTATGCTACTCCAATGGTTTATCCTCACAGGCAGCTCTCATGTTTGGATGGTACATATACACAATTTTATCATTCCATACTCTCATCACCCAATCACATGCACATGAGGCGTTGTTGGAAAGAAAGGAGAAAATGCTACAAGAACAAGGTCAATGACCAAGCAGACAGTTGTCTAAACTTGAGTTGGGACAAAGTATAAGAGTTTGAGATTTTCATATGAACATATGGGTTTTTGGAAGGATTCTATGAGAATACCCACTCTAGGTCATATCATGCTGTAAAAGCAATGGTCAAGTCTTGTCTTGAAATACACGTCATATCCAAACTACAAATGATCAATCATCCATCACAGAGGATGGCAAATTAGATCCTGAAAGCGTTAGGTTCAAATGATACACATCCACCCACAATGACAGAAGGCATACACCATTGAGTGAAGGTACACAGCCAAGTAACAATAACCTATCTAGTCCTTTCACAGTTATGTCACATGTCTGTCAAAGCATTATGTTATAATGTATAGATAATATATCTATATGCATCATTGTATATGTTTATTGGAAAAGCGTTCCCATTTAAAGGAAAAAGAGGATATGTAATATTATTGAATAGACTCCAGAACAGTCAAGCATGTACCTTTAAGATAGTTAGATGACATTATGACATGGAATATTCTAGTATAAAGTTACTTGCCTCACCTTCAGTAGCAGTTGTTGTAGTTACATTAAGAGTGGTAAGCACAGACCGAGACTAAGCGTAAGTCTTAGATCTTATAGCAGTGTGAATCATTGTGTGATTAATGAACTTCAAGACATCGTAAACTCAAGAACTCAGTCCTTGTGATATATGAAAAAGTTTACCAACAAATACCTGGAATATTTCTTATGAGGGGAGGTTGGACAGCCTAGATGTGTCTCTGCTGGAGGTTAGAAAAGTGGGAGGTGACTTGATTGAAATATTTAAAATTATGAGGATGCTTGATAGTGTATTTGGGGAGAGAATAGCTCATTTTATCAGAGTACCTAAATCTGGGAGTCACTGTTTAGAAATAAGAAGTTGCCCATTTATAAAGAAATTAGGCATAAGAAAATCCCATGACGTGTTGTCGGTATTTGTAATGCTTTTCCTGAAATGGTGCGGAACTAGACTCTGAATATTTTTAAGGCAAAGGAAACAAACAGAATTTTGGTGAGCAGCAGTTATCTAGGATGGCAGGAGTGTAGATTAGACGTAACAATCAGATCATCCACGATTTTACATCATGACCCATTTATATACTGCGCTGAATATAAGCCCCAGTATTCCTGGAGTCTCAACAAGTGTGAAGATTTAATGACGTTACTGAAAATGCTTATTTGCCTCTGACTTACTTGCTGCTAACCAAGACAAAAGCAAACCATAGAAGCTTCCTTCAGTAATAATAAAAAATAACTCTATTTGTTGTAACACTCTTACCTTCAACAAGAACAGTGAAGGCACAGAATTCAAGACATCGTCAACTCAAGAACTCAGTCCTTGTGATATATGAAAAACTTTACCAACTAATACCTTTTCTGAAGAAGGGTCTAGGCCCGAAACGTCAGCTTTCCTGCTCCTCTGATGCTGCTTGGCCTGCTGTGTTCATCCAGCTCTACACCTTGTTATCTCAGATTCTCCAGCATCGGCAGTTCCTACTATCTCCGAGGCACAGAATTTCTATGTTATGTATCTTAAATGTCACCCTTTCACACCACCCCTTGCACACACATAGATATAAAAAACATAAATATTGGAATGGAGTACAGTTCTGCCTCACCAGTCCAAAATTGCAACACTAGAAAAGTTGGTTCGACAATTCTTTTCCATTCTTTGATGACGCCTTAATGTTATTCACACAGCAACAATCAGTCTTTATTAGTTGCTTGGTTGGGCCTGTGATTCATCTTTTCCCTGTGTCCTTTAGTGTTCCTCCTCCTTTCAGCAAATCTGACTGTAGTCTGTTTCTTGCTCTTTTCAACAGTGATTTGGTGCAGCTAAATTCTTAAGTTTCCTTGCTTCTTTTTGTTTCACTCCCCTCACCCGGTCAATGTTAAACTGCACTTGAGAAATCAGAAGCTTGTGCTATGTTGAGGTCTCCCAAACCCACAGTAACTTGTGCTAATTGAGAATCCAATCAATAGACTGTCTCTGGGCAGAGTCATCTTTGAACACACTTAAGTGATGCTTTTTGTTTTTGCATAGTGTTGCCAAAAGTAACATTGTTGCATATCTTTCGATTAGCTCCACTTGGTTTGCTAGCTCCACTTGGTTTGCAAACTGCAAACATTTTTATTTTCCTTGGCCTAAATCAGTATCCATAGTTCTAATTTTCAGTCCATTGTCCAAAAAAAGAGAAAATATGTGGTCTCCTACACGTATAAAATGCAAAACAGGCTTGAGGGCCAAATGACCTATTGCATCTTTTTGTTTCTACGTTCACATGCTACGAAAATTAAGATATAGGGAATACTTAAGACCATTTCATATTGGCAATGCTGTTTTAGCTAGAAACCATGATCCAGATGGCCAAAACTTTGAGGTATAAAGTCTGGATTTATGAAAACTAAACAGTGCAAATGATTTAAATACAGGGGTGTGCTAGACCCCAGATGGTTGGACATTTACTTTATGTGTTGACTATTAAAATATGCATGGTTGCTATTCTTAGATATAGTTGAAAACCACAGAAAATTAAATTTGCAAGTTTTCAACTACTAACAAGAATATAATGAGGAATATATCCACACTCCACATTTCTGTTAGAAAAATATTCAGCTGCCAATGAATGCACATCAGAAATCCAGACATACACATTAAAATTGACCAGTTTTCTGGTGAGAGATTGTTTCTCAGCTATAATATACTCTCAGTCATATGTTTTTGTTTTACATTTGTTAAAGTGTTTAGATTGAGCAATGGCCAGGAGATTGTGATAACAGATTAGCTGAGGAAAGTACATATGGTTGAGCAAATTACTTTTGATGGCATTGGTTTGTTCAAAATCAAGTAATAGAAAACATTACAATGGATAAATCTATACAAGTTATGTCTGTGATCCATTTGATCTACTTTTCTCTCTAATTAATTAGTGTTCCTTTGTAAAGAAAAGTTGAACACTTTCTATATCAATGCTCTATACAATCAATCTCTACCATTGAAGGCAGAAAAACCTGCAGCCAGTAAAAATAGATTGATCATGTAAATTTTTCCAGTTATTGTGACACTTCACAGGATAACAGAAGTGAGAGTACAACTCAAGTTGAGTCTTGACTTGACCCTTATATGGAGCAGTGCAAGATTTCCCTGGTGGATGGAATCTCACACTGGTTGTGTTTGAGATGCATACGGCTTCACAAGAATACGGGGTCAATCCTGGTTTAAAAAGTACTCAGCTGATCCCCTGAACTCTCAGTACTTTAGAGGCTTACAGTGAATTGCTTTAAATGCTTTTTAGAGAGAAATTACTTCTGGCTATGGTCTCAAATCATTTAAAACATAACAGGTCAGCTACAGCTCCATGAGTGCATAGAATCGCTCCTGATGGGAAAATGCAATTTGGAGACAGAAAGCAGCAACATAGGTCTGATTGACTGGACTTATTTTTGTGGCTACTAGTGACTGAAGTCTGCGCTTTGTCAATGTTAATTGGATTAATCTTCTAAATATCTATTAAGTTAGATTTCTTCATTCAGGACTGCAATAGATTTACTGGTATGTCAAGATTCTGAAGAGTGCTTTTTAAATATTTGTTCATGAGATGTGGACATCACTGACTAGGCCAGTGTTTATCACCCATTGTTAATTGCCCTGGAGAAAGTGATGCTAAGCTGCCTTCTTGATCTGCTGCAGTCCTTGGTGTATATGGACACCCATGGTGCCATTTGGAAGGAGTTTCATGGCTTTTGACTTTGTAACAGTGAAGGAACATAAAATCTAGTTCCAAGTCCAAATAACGTGTAACTTGAGGGGAACTTGTAGACTGTGGTGTTGCCATGCATCTGCTTCCCATAGTACACACTGCTGTCACTATGCATCAATGGTGAAGGCAGTGGATGTTGAAGGTAGTCAATAATGTGCCAATCATGTGGCAAAAACAGAAATTGTTGGGAAAGCTCAGTAGGTCTGGCAGTATCTGTGGAGAGAAAGCAGAGTTAATGTTATACGTCCAGTGGCCCTTCTTCGGACCAGTCACTGGACCAGTAACTTTAACTCTGTCTTCTCTTCACAGACACTGCCAGACCTGCTGATTTTTATCAGCAATTTCTGTTTTTGTTTCTGAATTCCAGCTTGTGCAGTTCTTTCTTTCTTTTTAGCCAATCAAGTGGACTGCTTTATCTAGGATGGTATCCGGCTTTTGCAATGTTGCTGGAGTGGCACACATCCGGAAAATTGGAGAGTACTCCATCACACTCCTGATTTATGCCTTGTAGATAGTGGACAAATAAGAAATAAGTTATTTACCAAAGAATTCCTCGTCTCTGACCTGCTCTTGTGGCCATAGTATTTATGCGGACAATTCAGCTATAACCAATAGTAAGTCTCCAGGATGTCGACAGTAGAGCATTGAGCGATGGTAACACAACTGAACATTAAAGAGCAATGATTAGACTCTGGCAGTGTCTGTGAAGAGAAAACAGAGTTAAAGTTACTGGTCCAGTGACTGGTCTGAAGAAGGGTCACTGGACGTATAACATTAACTCTGCTTTCTCTCCACAGATACTGCCAGACCTACTGAGCTTTCCCAACAATTTCTGTTTTTGCCACATGATTGGCACCTTAATGACTACCTTCAACATCCACTGCCTTCACCACTGATGCACAGTGACAGCAGTTTGTACTGTGGGAAGCAGATGCATGCCAACACCACAGTCTACAAGTTCCCCTCAAGTTACACGTTATTTGGACTTGGAACTAGACTCTCCCTTTTGGAGAAAGTTATTGCCTAACATTTGTGTGATGGAACTGCTAAGTGCCACTTGTCAGCCCAAGCCTGAATGAAGTCCATTTGAGGTGATATGCCATTTAACCAGTGACCAAAACAAGAGATCTTCTCTGGCTTTGCTGGACTACTAATGGCCATAGTCACCCTTCCTTCACCCATGTCATCATCTCAGAAACTAGTTCAGAAACCAGCCCAATCCTTCAATCTGAATGAGCCATCAATGCAATAGCACCAGCTGTATGAACTTGGCCATAGTTTAGTATACGGGGTCTTGTAATGCATTGGCAGTCTCATCTGCACCAGAGGTGTGTAATAGCATCTCTGAACCGATTGATTAAAAAATATCTATTTGAAAACCAACAACCAATTTTTCATGATCCTCAGGCCTTTGTCTTCCATGCAGAGATTGATTCTTGTACCTGCCTAAAAAGAAACCTGGTTTAAACAAATACTTGGCCAAATATTAACTCACAATACCTTTGATTTTCAGAATCTTCACACTCATCATCTCATCATTAACAACAGAAAAAAACGGGAGGAAATAGGAAAAAATTGAAGGTTTCTGGACAAAAGAGAGAGAGCTACAAAGAAATAAACCTGAGCCAGAGTGACAACCAAATATTATCGATTTCCTTCAGAAATATAAATGGTGCTTGATTTAGGGTTTTTAAAAATTATATTTTAATTTGTTTTCATTGATTTATCGATATTGTGCAATTTAAATATTGAACATCTACCGCTGGCTCAGTAAAGAAAATAAATGAATTGCCAAAATTCAGCTATGCCACCACAGTAGATCGTTTGCTCTACAAATTAGATTATCGAGGTTAAGGCACCTTATTATAATGCAAAATGTCACTCTCTTACTTTAGCTTAGGAGCAGATTTGCTTTACCTATTATGAGAATTCATATGTAACAAGTTTTTTAAAAATGCTACCACTTCTGCAAGGGACAGACTTTTAATCATTGGTAGCTTTCCTTGATTTTGAATGGAAGTGCATGAAACGTGCATGATAAAATTAATCAAATTCATTCCACATAGCCAGATTTCACATGGTGACTCATCACAAAATTAACTTTTTACTATCAATACAAACAAATACACAAGTTACAATAGTTTTACAAAAATCTCTTAATAACCTGAATGCATTAATGCACGTAACTTTGGTGGTTTGATCGTAGAGAATGCTACTTAGTACCGGACACATAAAAAAGATCAGAATTTTAGCAATTCGAAGCCTTGCCTATAAAATTATGCATTTACTTGGAGCTTACTATTTTATGGTGTAATTAACAGAACAGTCTTCAATCAAGAAGAAATAATATGCAAATAATATTTTACTTAAAAAAAACACAAACCTACTGGCTCTTTACTCAAATGCAGTTCTCTGTTATAAAAATTTCCACGTGATTTTCATTTCTTAAATACAGCTATACTGAATGATGGTTCTGCTCCACCCTATTATATACTGTGTAAGTTAAAAAGAAATATTTGTATTTGAATAGTACCTTGTGACAGTGAAATATTTTTAAGTTATATTCTGAAATAGACCATCATTTTACAACAGAAAAATATTTTAAGAAGACAATGAAGGGAGTGAACAATGTTTTTTATGATGTTAGTTAAAAATGAATGGTAGTTAATGCTTCAGAAAACTTCCAATTCTTTATTAATCAGCGCTGTGTAATCTTAACATCTAGATGAACAGATAGGCAGAGGTTTGGATTAAACACCTTGGGCAGACGCTGGTCCCTCTGAAATTTGGTTAGTGCTCCATTAGTTTCAATTTAGATGATGTACCTGTGGCCTGGAGTGGGGTTAAACCTATCAATGATTCAGATAGAAGAATGGATTAGCATTGGATTGATTGGAAAGAGTATTATCAATTAGAAACTTGGTTAAAGAGAGAATAAAAAGATGTTTAACTATTTGGCATTTGCCTTTGTTTATGATCATTTTTATGAAACCTTTTAATTGAGTAAGCCCAGATAACATTATTTGGTTAATTGATTGGGAGAAATTGTTGAGCTAAACAAATGAAGAAGATGAATTAGCATGCAATACAGTAAACAAGATTGCTTACACAACCTGCATTAGTGACTCGAGCCAGTGATGTTAGTTCAACAGGCATTACGGTTGTAAATTTATGTTAGCTCCCATTTAGTATATAGAAATGAAATAATTTCCATGTCTTTGCATCAATAGTAACACTCATTGAGTTAATTAATATCAGGTAAGTATGGTTTGAAAGCCATAAGGCTCCTGATAACTTATGCAAATAATTCATTGAGATATCTTCCCCATAGAATATCTTTCCTCTTAAATCTCAAAGTAATTGTTCATTGAACAAAACATTTATCAATCACATTCAAGCACTAATTGCACTTATTCATTTCTAATATCCTTTTTTGCTTGTTCTTGACATGTGAGAAGGTGATAGTGAGCCATCATCTTGAACAATCAATTAGAGTCAATGTAGTATTGTTATGTCCATAAATGCTTTTAGGGAGGGTTTTCCATGATCTTGACACAGTGACAGCAAAGAATCAAAACATCTTTCAAATCAGGATAGCATGTGATTTGGAGGGGAACCTGCAGATGTGTCTGCTGTAACTGTCCTCGTAGGTGGTTCAGTTCATATATTTGGAAAATGCTAACAAAAGAGGCTTGGGAGTTGCTATAAGGTATATCCTGTAGTGAGTACACACTGCTGTCATAATGCATTATTGACAGAGAGAAAGTTATGTTTAAAAGTGTTGGATGGGGTGATTATCAAATGGGCTGCATCGTTTTGGATGGTGTTGGGTTTATTGAGTGCAGTTGGAGCCACAAACTTCCAGGAAAGTGTGGAATATTTCTTTTCCTTCCTCATTAAGATCTTTAAAAAGTGGAAAGGGTTTAAATAGTCAGGCGATCAGACATTCAGAAGCATTAGCTATTGTGAATAGAGATTTACAGACAGGTAAATCAAAGGACAAAACTAATCTCTTTTGATAAAAATCTCAGTTCTTTCAGGTTATGAAACCTGTCTCTCTCTTTACACAAAAAAAACTATTTCCAACCTTTTAAAAACACAGTCAAATACTCCTCAAAGCTTAGCAACAAATCTACGCAGAGAAAAAATATGGCTAAATCAAGACTTCAAATTGTCTCCTACACTAATCAGGCTTACCTCTATCCAAAGGTTGGATGGTTCCACCAATTTTCTTTATGAATTTGAAAGAAAGTTGAATGAAACATAATATCACCACTCCTCACTTGGAATGAGTATCATCTAGTGGCTGAAACATGCCACTGTATTCTTAAGCTATAAGACTGTAACAGTATTCTTAAAGGGATTAAACCCTGGAAAGGAGCAAAACTGTGAAAAATAAAAGAAGACAGAAGCCAAATAGGGAAAAACAAAATAGAAAAGCAAGACAAGAAAGATAAAAGCACAAAAACTGCACTTCAATTTGAAGAAAAACAAAGACCTCCAAACAGACAAGGATGGTAAATATTTACTTGTGGTCTGGGCATTTCATGACATCTGTATTGAATAGTGACTGTTTACAAAAAATAATCCTAATTTACACCTTAAATGCAAATTGATCCCAAGAAAAGACCTCTGAAACTCTTGTTGCTATTGGCAAGGAGGGTATTCAACGAATGAGTGTATCCAGTCTTTCCATGAATGATCATAAAGGTCAAAAGATATCTGGAAGGTACTCAAGGACCAGCTTAAAGTAAGAATTAACTTGGGAAGGAGATGGCATAATGGTATTATCACTAGACTATTATCCAGAAACTCAGCTATCTCAGTTACGATTTGAATCCTGCCACGGCACATGGTGGAATTTGAGTTCAGTAATAAAAAAAACCCTGGAATTAAGAATCTGCTGATGACCACGAAACCATTGTTTATTGTCCAAAAAAAAAAGACCCAAATGATTCACTAAATCTGTCTTCCTCACCTGATCTGGTCTACAAGTGAATCCAGGCCCACTCAGTTGTATCAATGACCGTGAAACCGCCTGCTGATTACCACGTACCATCCTCCCTCAGCTGGTGAATCGGTGCTCCTCCATGTTGAAAAACACTCAGAGGAAGCACTGAGGATGGCAAGGGCACAAAATGTACTCCGGGTGGGGGATTTCCACGTCCACCACCAAGAGTGGCTCAGCAGCAGCACTACTGATCGAGCTGAGGGTTCTCAATCAGGGTTCTAAAAGACAACTGCTAGACTGGGTCTGCAGCAGGTGGTGAGGGAACCAACAAGAGGCAAAAACATACTTGACCTCATCCTCACCAATCTGCCAGCAGTGGATGCATTTGTCCATGACAGTATCGGTAACACTGAACACCGTGCAGTCCTTATCAAGATGAAGTCCCACTTTCACATTGAGAATAACTTGCATCAGATAATGTGGCACTATCACCATGCTAAATGGGACAGACTTCAAACAGATTTAGCAACTCAAGACTGGGCATCTATGAGGTGCTGCAGGCCATCGACAGCAGCAGAATAATACTTCAATGCAATCTGTAACCTCATGGCCTGGCATATCCCCCACTCAGCCATTACCATCAAGCCAGGGGATCAAATCTGGTTGAGTGGAGAATGCAGGAGAGCATGCCAGGATCAGCATTAGGCATGCATAAAAATGAGGTGTCAACTTGATGAAGCTACCAAATAGGACTAATTGCATGTCAAATAGCATAAAAGCAGTAAGTGATAGACAGAGCTAAGTGATCCCACAACTAATGAATCAGATCTAAGCTCTGCAGTCCTGCCACATCCCACGTCCTGTTGTGAATGGTGGTGGACAATTAAACAACTCGCTGGAGGAGGAGGCTCCACGAATATCCCCATCCTTAATGATGGAAGACCCCAACATATCAGTGCAAAAGCTAAGGCTGAAGCATTTGCAGCAATCCTCAGTCAGAAGTGCCAAATGGGTGATCTATCTCATCTCTTCCAGTGGTTCCCACCATCATGGATTTCAATTCGATTCACTCTACACAATATGAAGAAATGGTTGGAGGCAATGGATACTGCAAAAGCTATGAGCCTTGACGATATTTTGCTGAGCTATTCTGCTATAGTACTGAACATTTGTGCCAAGCTGCTTCATTACACTGCAACACTGGCATCGACCTGACTTTGTGGAAAATTACCCAGGTATGTACTCTTAAGCACCTGCACAGCAATAATCTGTTCAGTGACACCCAGTTTGGGTTCCGCCAGGGCCACTCAACTCATCACAGCCTTGGTTCAAACATGGACAAAAGAGGTGAGGTGAGAGTGACAGCCCTTGACATCAAGGCTGCAGAATACCTTCATTCAGACTGCAAGCATATCTCTAACTTTTGGTGCCTGCCTTTTTAATTCCTCACTTTGTTCTCACGCTGACACCTCTATCCTTGACTAACTATGAAGCTCAGCAAATGCTTGAGAAGCAAAACCAATTGTTTCGTGTTGGCACTCTTCAGCTTCCAGACTCAGCACTGAATTCAAAAATTTCAACCATAAACTTTGTCACCCCATTTTGTTTTCCTTCCTTTTGCAGATTTCAGTTTTTCTCTTGTTTTGCTTTCAAACAGTAGAACATCTACTCTAGTAAAATGTTATGTCCTCATCCCTCTTTTCTGAACTTATTACCATTTCCTCTGGCCCTAGAAGATTAGCTGTTCTGCCATCCACTCTCTCCTGGCTTTCACCATTTGCTGATCTTCCATTTCAACTGACTTGCCCTTTACACCCCTGTGCAAAACGTATTTAATGTCTAACCTTTCCCAGTTTTGATAAAAGGTCATTGACCTGAAATATTAACTCCCTTTCTCTATCCACAGATGCTGCTTGACCCACTGAGTATTTCCAGCATTCAATTTCAATTTACTTGATTTATCTGTGGCCTGCAGGAAAAGAAATCGCTATGACATCATTATGCAAATAACATGAATGTCAGTGCAGAAAGTGATATGCAGAGGAGATATCTACAATAAGCTTAAACCATGCTTTATCTAGCTGGTGAGTGCTTAAGCTGTGAAAGTGGAAAATATTCCGTTTAGTGCACTATCATTTATCATGTTCATGTGCACAAAATTCAGCCAATCTTTAAAAGAAAATAAATTGCACAGTACTACATGTACAGACAAGCTTAATTAGGTGTAGCATTTCAAGTGAGAACAGAACTGTATCAAAAAAATGGATTTGTTTCATAAACAAGTGCCATAAATTAGCAGCCTAATGCACATTAGGATGAATTTCCTGATGTACTGAACAGTTTAGTTGATGAATCCAGTAGCAATAAAGTTAATGTGTGTTGAAATTATTTGACATGTTTCTCCAAGATTCTCCATAATTACCTGCAATACCAGACTGAAAACTGTGTGCATGGGAACCCCTGAAGACATTGTCTCAATGACAGCAACTTGGTCCATGACGTATAGAGCATGATATAAACTGCATCACTGTCAGCATAGTATGTGAGGCGATCATGTTCATTGGAACCCTCTGTGAAGCCTTGGGTACGTTTATATTTATTGGTCTTATCAGTACTTGTTACTGTTATGAGGTGGGGAAGAAAGCTTACATGAAGTCTTCAGCAGAAGGGAGGCTAGACATTGTTAAATAGAATAGGTATTACTATATAGTACATATTGGCTAGTTACATTACATCTGAGTTATGTGATTTTCTCTTGTGAGACATCAGACCATATATAAGAGGAAGCATATATTACCATTGGCTATATGGAACTAAGATATCAGGAAATGGACTGGTAACAAACTGGCTAGCCCCTCCTTGCCTGGGAATGATGCTCACACAAAGTCCCAATAAAAGCTAAAATCATTCCTGAGAAACAATATGTATTGATGATATAGCACTAAGTAGCTAATCACTATCATAACAGTGAGGCCAAATAGCATTAGGTAGTTTCATTGCCACCAATCTTTCTTGTTGGTATTAGCGTTAATACTTACAGAATGTGAAAGGATGACCACATGCTGTCTACAATCAAAGACAGACTCAAACTTGATGAAAAGGAAATAGGTTTATTATACTTTAGCTAATAGGTTTTTGTAGGTTTCAATGGGAACAGCTCTCATTATTTAGAACTCCAGAGAATACAGGCCCATTTTACTCAGTCTTCATTCATGGGAAAGTCCTGTCATTCAAGGATGAAGTCTGGTGATCCTTTGTTGCATTCCCTCTATGGCAATAATATCCTTCCTAAGGTAAAGAGGTGAAAACCGAGCACAGTACTTCTATTTTTGCTTGCATTCTTCTGGTTCACAATATCATTTTATCAGGTTCCATTGTGGACAGTAAAGCTGAATGAAATTTTGGCACTGGTTCTTCCAAACAGCTGGATTGATTGTAAAAAAGAGTGTAGTACTGACTCCTGCTAGTGGTGTCAAAGGCATCCAATTGTCAGATTTTGAAGATTCATCTGTATTTGGATGATGATTGAATAATTCCTCCAAATCTATGAAAACAGTAATATCTTCTGATCCCACATTCAAGAGGAAGTGTTCAGACATCAAAGTAATTCATCTCCAGTGGAGTATATTTTCCTCTTCAGTCAGGCCTCTGAGACATTCAAAGGCTTCCTTTCGTTAACTAAGTGTTAGATTGGTCAGTGATATTTGCCTTCTGAGCAGGTTGTGGCTCTTCAACATACTTTAGGTTTTTAAGAGTTAAGTGAGATTTTTTGTTCAGCAGTGAGAAGTGCTGGTCTCTGATGATGTGTATTCATTCCACACGGTATTGGTCTCTGTATTTTAAGCTCTCAGTATTTTGTGGCGAAGCGACCACAGACCCAAAATTGGACTTTCCAAATTGACCCACAACCAGCAAAATCAGGTCTGACAGAAAATTGGCCAAACTAAATTAAGTAGCAGCCAGCAGCTATCATTTACAGAGAGCACTGAAAACCAAGATCAAAGAGGTTACCAATGTTCAAAGGGAACCAGTTATAACCAGCCAGAGCTTTGCAAATTGGAGAAGTGTTGATCAACATCTCAATTGCCTGGGTATATACACTTTGCGCTTTCCGGCATGGCAACAGTGAAGGGTGTTGGTGTGACCCCATTGGATGATTTGAACCAGCTCAAGACCCTATTGGCCAAAGGCCATACACCATTCTGGAAGGTCTGGCGCAAGGAGGGATAAAAAAAAAACTCCCACCTGCAAACCAGCTCTTCGGCGAAAGCTCAGTGAAGATTCAGCAAAGACTTGCAGGGAAGATTCGCAGCAAGACTCATCACAGAAGACATGCAGCAATCCAAGAAGACCCAGGAGAAGATTTAACCTTACCTGTGAGACCCAACTTCATGGAAGAGAAACAGCTCTATGTCAGCGAGGAAGGAAATTCCAACAGCCCAGTTCAAACATGTGGATTGCTGCATGTAATATCCATTCTCAGACAATAGAGCTAGACAGAGTGTTAATTTTGTAGGAATTTGGGAAATGCTCAAATAGCTATTCCTTATTAATAAGGAATATTTTGTTATAAAATTGAGTTGAACTGCAAGCAAAATCCTCAGTTCCCTTGTTTGTCTCATTGACAAGAGCACATGGGTAGAGTGCTTTTAATACATAAACTAGTCAAAGTGTCCAAAGCATGGACAACAATTTCATTATTTTGCATTGTGTTCCTCCTCCTCAATGCTGTTCCCTGTCAAATAGTTTTAGTGTCATTTTCTTCAACCAACAAATTTGGTCAATTAATGTAGTAAAATTCACTCCAGTGTCAGATGGTTCATCTATTACTCTTAAGAAAGATTGAATCATAACTGCCATGAGTGGAATATCCTCCTGTAACATTATGTTCTCTTATGAAGAAATGGCTTGGTATCAGGGTTATTTTCCAATGATGTTGCCCTCTATGAACAGTCCTTGCCCTGTGACAATTACATCCTTGTGGAAATCAGCATTATTAATTCAACAGCTGAATTAAAACCGTAAAATTGTGGAAAGTTTGCAGCACAATAAGAGGCTATTCAGCCCATTGTATCTGTGCTGGCTGAATTAAATAACTGCCATTCAAATCCCACTTTAAAACACCTGGTCTGCAGCCTTACAGGTTACAGAGCTTCCAATGTAGATCCATGATCCTCTGAAATGAACTGATAGCTTTCGTCTCAACTACTAAGTTGAGCAGCAAAGTCCATGCAAATATGTTTTTCTTATGAGCGTCCCAATTATTTTGCTAACCAGCTTAATTCTATACAATTTAGTAATTAACCTGAGATAGTAGGAACTGCAGATGCTGGAGAATCTGAGATAACAAGGTGTAGAGCTGGATGAACACAGCAGGCCAAGCAGCATCAGAGGAGCAGGAAAGCTGACGTTTCGGGCCTAGACCCTTCTTCAGAAATGGGGGAGGGGAAGTGTGCCATACTACATCATGACATGACCGTCGTGACATCAATCGCCTCAAACTCTCCACCCCTCTCACCCACTCCAACCTCTCCCCCATGGAACATGCAGCCCTCCGCTCCAATCCCAACCTCACCATAAAACCCGCGTACAAGGGAGGCGCAGTTGTAGTATGGCACACTGACCTCTACATCACTGAGGCCAGGCGCCAACTCTCCGACACCTCCTCCTACCGCCCCCTCGATCATGACCCCACCCCCGAGCACCAAACCATCATCTCCCAAACCATCCACAACCTCATCACCTCAGGTGACCTCCCACCCACAGCCTCCAACGTCATCGTTCCCCAACCCCGCACCGCCCGCTTCTATCTCCTTCCCAAAATCCACAAACCTGACTGCCCTGGTCGACCCATTGTGTCCGCCTGCTCCTGCCCCACCAAACTTATCTCCACCTATCTCTACTCCATTTTCACTCCCTTGGTCCAGGAACTCCCTACCTACGTCTGTGACACCACCCACGCCCTCCACCTCCTCCAGAACTTCCAATTCCCCGGTCCCCAACACCTCATCTTTACCATGGACGTCCAGTCCCTATACACCTGCATTCCCCATACAGATGGCCGAAAGGCCCTCCGCTTTTCCTGTCCCGCAGGCCCGACCAGTCCCCCTCCACTGACACCCTCATCCGCTTGGCCGAACTCGTCCTCACCCTCAACAACTTCTCTTTCAATTCCTCCCACTTCCTACAGACAAAGGGGGTGGCCATGGGTACCCGCATGGGCCCAAGCTATGCCTGCCTCTTTGTAGGTTACATGGAACATTCCGTCTTCCAAAGCTACACTAGCCCTATCTCCCGCCTCTTCCTCCGTTACATTGATGACTGTATCGGCGCCACCTCGTGCTCCCAGGAGGTGCTCGAACAGTTCATCCACTTCACCAACACCTTCCACCCCAACCTTAAGTTCACCTGGACCATCTCTGATACCTCTCTCTCCTTCCTGGACCTCTCTGTTTCCATCTCTGGCAACCACCTGGAAACCGATATCTATTTCAAGCCCACTGACTCCCACAGCTACCTAGAATACACCTCCTCCCACCCTCCTTCCTGCAAAAATGCCATCCTCTATTCCCACTTCCTTCGCCTCCACCGCATCTGCTCCCAGGATGAGGCATTCCACACCCGTACATCTCAGATGTCCTCGTTTTTCAAGGACCGCAACTTCCCCCGCTCAGTGGTCGACAACGCCCTTGACCGTGTCTCCCGCATTTCCTCCAACTCATCCCTCACACCCCCTCCCCGCAGTAATAACCGAAACAGAATTCCCCTCATCCTCACGTACCACCCCACCAACCTCCGGATCCAACGCATCATCCTCTGACACTTCCACCATCTGCAATCCGACCCCACCACCAAAGACAATTTTCCCTCCCCACCCTTATCTGCTTTCCGGAGGGATCACTCTCTCCGGGACTCCCTTGTCCGCTCCACACTCCCCTCCAGCCCCACCACACCTGGCACTTTTCCTTGCAACCGCCCCTACACCTCCCCCCTCACCTCCATCCAGGCCCCAAAAAGTCTTTCCACATCAAGCAGATGTTCACCTGCATATCTGCTAATGTGGTATACTGCATCCGCTGTTCCTGTTGTGGCCTCCTCTACTACGGGGAAACCAAGCAGAGGCTTGGGGACTGCTTTGCAGAACACCTACGCTCGGTTCGCACTAAACAACTGCACCTCCCAGTCGCGAACCATTTCAACTCCCCCTCCTATTCCTCAGACGACATGTCCATCCTGGGTCTCCAGCAGTGCCACAACGATGCCACCTGAAGGTTGCAGGAACAGCAACTCATATTCCTCTTGGGAACCCCGCAGCCTAATGGTATCAATGTGGATTTCACAAGCTTCAAAATCTCCCGTCTCCCTACCGCATCCCAACACCAGTCCAGCCTGTCCCCGCCTCCCTAACCTGTCCTTCCTCCCACCTGTCCCCTCCTCCCACCTCAAGCCCCACCCCCATCTCCTACCTACTAGCCTCATCCCGCCCCCTTGACCTGTCCGTCTTCCCTGGACTGACCTATCCCCTCCCTAACTCCCCACCTACACTCACCTTTACTGACTCCACCCGCGCCTCTTTGACCTGTCTGTCTCCTCTCTACCTATCTTCTCCGCCATCCATCTTCTATCTGCCTCCCCCTCTCTCCCTATTTATTTCAGAACCCCCTTCCCCTCCCCCATTTCTGAAGAAGGGTCTAGGCCCGAAATGTCAGCTTTCCTGCTCCTCTGATGCTGCTTGGCCTGCTGTGTTCATCCAGCTCTACACCTTGTTATCTTAGTAATTGACCTCTCCTCTAGGGGGAGTGAGTGTTCCCCATTTGCTGTATTGAAGACCCTCACAGTTTTGTACACGTCAATTAAGTCACTCCTCAGCTTCCTCTATTCTGAGGAAACAACTCTAGTCCATCTAATCCTACCTCAGACCTGTGATTTTGAACCCCTGGTAACATTGTAAGTCTCCTCTGTAATCTCTCGAGAACAATGTGTTGATCAGAACTGAACACAAAACTCCAGTTGTGGCCTAACCAGTGTCTGACATAGCTCCAGTGTTACATCTCAGTACTTTGCCCAATTAATTAAATCATTTCATTTGCCTTTTTTACCATGTTATCTACCTGTCTGTCCATCATTAAGAACCTATGGACACAAATCCAAAGGTCACTCACTTCCTCTATCCCTCACAATGATTTCTGTTTTGTTGTGTATTCCTTTACCTTGCTTGTCCTCCTGAAATGTATAACCTTGTGCTTCTCTGGATAGAAATTCACTTGCCACTTTTTCACCCACTCAACCAAACAATTAACAGATCCTGCAGTCAACAGCTATCTTCTTTATTACCAACTATCTGGACATTTTTTGCATCATCTGCAAATTTCCCAATCATGTCTGCAACATTTAAATACAAAACATTAATATAAAGCAACAACAACAGGGGACCCAACACTCAGCCCGGTGAAATAGCATTGGAAATCACTTTTAATTCGCTGAGACATCTGTTGACCATTTCCCTTTCCTTCCTGTCACTGAGCACATTGTGAATACAACTCATCACATTTCCCTGCAGCCCATTGGCTTTATTTTTTTTCTGACCTGTCTGGCATATTGTACCTTGTCAAACACTTATTAAAATCCATGTGGAGAGCATCAAGTGCACTACCCTCATCAATCATCCTTGCTACTTCTTCAAAAATTCAATTAAATTAGCACAAACTTCCCTTAGCAAAACCATGCTGACTATCCTCATTAATCTATGACTGCCTAAGTAGCAGTTAATCCTATCTCTCGATATTGGTTCCAGTAACTTGTCCACCACTGAGGTCAGACGCACTAACCTATAATTATTTGGCCAATCCCTTGTGCCCTTTTGAATAATGGTTCACCGTCTGCCAGACTTCCAGTATTCTGGTATCTTACCTGTATCTGGGGAGGACTGGTAAATGATCCTCAGAGGATCTGTTTATCCTCCCTGGCTTTCAAATGGGAATATGGCATTGTGACAGAGGATCAGTCATGATCATATTGAATGGCAGTGCACACTCAAATGGCCAAATGACCTTGTCTGCTCTTGGTCTCTATCATCAACAGCCAAAATTACAATGGTGATTTTTTTAAAAAATAGAATTCCAACAGTGCGGAAACAGGCCATTCAACCCAACAAGCCCACACCAACCCTCAAAAGAGCCACCCCCCTCCTTACTCTATCGCTGTAAAATCTGCCTTTTCCATGCCTAAAGCACCGAACCTACACATCCCTGAACACTATGGGTAATTTAGCACAGCTATCCACCTAACTTGCACATTTTTGGACTGTGAGAGGAAACCAGAGCACCCAAGAGAAACTCATGCAGACAGAGGGAGAATGTGCAAACTCCACACGACAGTCACCCAAGGCTGGAATCAAACCCGGGTCCCTGGCTTTGTCAGTCAGCAGCATTGACTACTAAGCCACTGTGCTGCCCATATTTATCCACCTTCGGAGAAGTCAGTCTCCTTTGTACTTCCCATCTCATTTTGTTTATTTTATCTAATATGTCACATTCCTCCTCTTTATCTAGAATGTCTGCATCATCCCTCTTGTTGGTGAAGACACAAACAGAGTACTCTATGGCAGTCACCTTGAAGAGGACAGCAGAGTGGTGGCGCTGAATCGCTGACGTGGGAAAGATCTGCATCAGTGCTGTCACTGCTTCCAGTAGGTGGGAACACACGAAGCAAGGGTGGAATACAAGGAAAGTCAAAAGAAACTTAAGCAAGGAGTCAGGAGGGCTAAAAGGGGACATGAAAAGTCATTGGCCAACGGGATTAAGGAAAATCCCAAGGCTTTTTATGTATATATAAAGAGCAAGATGGTAGCCAGACAGAGGCTTGGCCCACTAAAGGACAGGGAAGAGAATTTGTGTGGAGCCAGAGGAAATGGGCGAGATATTAAATGAGTACTTTGCGTCAGTATTCACATAGAGAAGGACTTCGTGGATGATGAGTCTGGGGAAGGGTGTGTAGGTAGTTTGGGTCATGTTGAGATCAAAAAGGAGGAGGTATTGGGGGTCTTGAAAAACATTAAGGTAGACAAGTCCCCAGGTCCTGATGGGATAGACCACAGAATACTGAGAGATGCAACGGAGGAAATTCCTGGGGCCTTGAGGGAAATCTTTGTATCCTCAATGGCTCCAGGAGACGTCCCAGAGGATTGGTGAATAGCCAATGTTGTTCCTTTGTTTAAGAAGGGTGGCAAGGATAATCCAGCTAATTACAGGCTAGTGAGCCTTATGTCAGTGGTGGGGAAATTATTGGAGAGGATTCTTAGAGACAGGATTTACTCCCACCTGGAAATCAATGGGTGTATCAACGAGAGGCAATATGGTTTTGTGAAGGGGAGGTCGTGTCTCACTAACTTGGTTGAGTTTTTTGAGGAAGTGATAAAGATGATCGATGAGGGTAGGACAGTGGATGTTGTCTACATAGACCTCAGTAAGGCCTTTGACAAGGTCCCTCATGGCAGGCTGACACAGAAGGTAAAGTCGCACGGAGTCAGAGGTGAGCTTGCAAGATGGATAAATAAACTGGCTCGGTCATAGAAGACAGAGGGTAGCAGTGGAAGGGTGCGTTTCTGAATGGAGGGCTGTGGCTAGTGGCGTTCCTCAGGGATCACTGTTGGGGCCTTTGCTATTCATAATATATATAAATGATTTGGAGGAAAATGTAACTGGTCTGATTAGTAAGTTTGTCGATGACACAAAGGTTGGTGGAATTGCAGATAGCAATGAGGACTGTCAAAGGATACAGCAGGATATATATTGATTGGTGACTTGGGCAGAGAGATGGCAGATGGAGTTTAACCCTGGAAAAATGTGAGGTAATGCAATTAGAAGGTCTAATCCAGATGGAAAATATACAGTAAATGGCAGAACCCTTAAAAGTACTGATAGGCAGAGGGAGTTGGGTGTACAGGTACACAGGTCACTGAAAGTGGCAACGCAGGTGGAAAAGGTAGTCAACAAGGCATATAGCACACTTGCCTTCATCAGCTGGGGCATTGAGTTTAAAAATTGCAGGTAATGTTGCAGCTTTATAGAATCTTAGTTAGGCCGCATTTGGAATATTGTGTTCAATTCTGGTCGCCACACTACCAGAAGAATGTGGTAGCTTTGGAGGGGGTACAGAAAACATTTACCAGGATGTTGCCTGGCATGGTGGGCATTAGCTATGAGGAGAAATTGGAAAAACTTGGATTGTTCTCACTGGAATGACGGAAGTTGAGGGGCGACCTGAGTGAGGTCAACAAGATTATGAAGGGTGTGGACAGACTGGACAGTCAGAAGCTTTTTCCCAGGGTGGAAGAATCAGTTACCAGGGGACATGTGTTTAAGGTGCGAGGGACAAGGTTTAAAGGTAATGTACAAGACAAGTTTTTTACACAGAGGGTGGTGGGTGCCTGGAACTCGCTGCCGGGGGAGGTAGTGGAAGCAGATTCTATAGTGACTTTTAAAGGGCGTCTTGACAAATATATGAATAGGTTGGGAATAGAGGGATATGGTCCCCGGAAGGGTAGGGGGTTTTAATTGTGATGGGCAGCATGTCGGTGCAGGCTTGGAGGGCCGAAGGGCCTGTTCCTGTGCTGTAGTTTTCTTTGTTCTTTGTTCTTTGTTCTAGTCCTGCCTATATTTTCTGCCTCCGTGCTCAAGTTACTTTGTGCATCTCTTATAGACGGAAAGCTTTCTTTAGTCATTCTCTTGCTCTTAATGTACCAATAAAACATCTTTGATTTTCCTTAATTTTACTAGCCAATATATTTTGTATCCATATTCCTTTCATAATTTCTTATTCTCTCCTGCCCTGTACATTTTATGCTTCACTAAGTTTCCTAAAGTATTATTCATTTGAAATTGCCATAAGCTCTATTTTTCTAATTTTTCTTACCTTGTATGTTTCTAGGGAAGCAAGGAGTTCTAGATTTGAAAGTCTCACCTTTATCCTTTGTGGGGATATGACTATGTTATGGCTAATGAACTTTACTTTTGAATTCCTCCCACTGATTTACCATTCTTGCAAGTACCTGTAATCAGTTTATTTTTTCAAGGTCATTTCTGAGCTTTGTAAAGTTTTCCTTTCCTTAATTCATAAATTTTACTCCTGTTCTATTTTTGTTCCTTTCCATAATGATGACAAAGCTAATTGGATTGAGTCTTTAACTTAGGCGTGATGCCACACCATCATCTTTTTCTCCTTCCCTATCCTGCCTGTAAATTCTATATCCAGGGACGTTGAACTGTCACTCTTGCTCCACTTTAAGCCATGCTTCTGTTCTGTAATAATATCATACCTATGTATGTCTATTAATAGCCTCAGGTCATCAGCTTTACTCACCAAACTCCTTTGCGTTTACATCTGTACTCATTTTAGACAAATAATTTTCTGCACTGCCTTTTTGTAACTTCTGTTTCCTGTCTTTCAGAGTCACTTAAGTTACTGCCTACCATTGTCTGGTCTGAATTTGCTCTTAGGTCCCATCTCCAATCTAGCTTAAACCTTCTGCATGGGTGCTAGCAAATCTCCCTGTGAGAATATTAATTCTGGTACTATTCAGATGTAATCTTGTACAGGTCCCACTTTCCCCAGACCTGAACCCAATGCCAAGAAATCTGACGCCAACCCTTCTACACCATCTTTCCAGCCATGTGTTCAGTCATTCAATTCTTCTATTTCTACACTCACTGGCACATGAGAGTGAGAGTAATAAAAACCCCACAAAAATTTGCAAATGCTGGAAATCTAAAACAAAAACAAACTGGTGGAGTAAAGGTCTGGCAGGCATGTGCAGAAAGAAAACAGTTAACATTTCAGGTCCAGTGTCCCTTCTTCAGAAAAGTGAGAGTAATCTTGGGACAACTGCTTTCCAGGTCCTACCTTTCAAGCTTCCACATATCTCCCTGCATTATGTTTTCAAGATCTCCCTAAATCATTGGTACCAACATGAACTACAATCTCTGGCTGATCACCGTTCCTTTAGAAGAATGTTGTGCAGTTGCTCCATAATATTCTTTGTCTGGGACCAGGGAGGCAACATTCTGTCCTGGAGTGATGTTGACGTCCACAGAAATGTCTATCTGAAAGACTGACTATGGAATCCTCTAAAAATTTCGCTTCCATTTCTCTTCCATTTTTCTTCCTCCCTCCTGCACAGCTCAGATGCCTCTGGTACCACTGACTTGTCTCTGGCTGCATTCTCCTCAGGAGCTATCACCCTCACTACTTTCCAAAATTGAATCCTGACTAGTAAGCATGATAGATTCAGGATACTCCAACACTACCTACCTAATTCTCTTAGACTACCCATGAAAAGCCTCTAGTTTCCCCATTTGCTCACTGCCTTTACACTTCTAATTTGTGGTGTGAGCCCCTTTCTATGTGCGCTATCCATGTAATCCTCTGCCTCATAGATGCACAACAGTGAATACAGCCCTGCTCAAGCTCTCAAACCTGGGGTGCAGACTTGTGCAGCTGGTGTCACTTCCTTCCTCAGGACTGTCTCGGAGAATGAAGCATTGGGATAGCTTTGCAGATTTGGAATTCCAACCCAAGTATGGGGTTGATGCCGTCATCGTGTTTTGGGATACATCTCCTGTCACTAACAAGAAATCTCTTTCTGCTGCACTTGTACACATGGAACATTGGTCTGAACATGTTAACCATTCTATGGTTATTTTAATCAACCTGTTCAGTCTCAATATCATACATGTCCAGGGCAGGTGAGACTTGAACTCGTCCTTCTAGTTTAAAGGGAGGGAAACCACCACTGCACCACATAATGTAGCAAAGTATTATTTAATTGACCTAATTCAGGTATGTTAAGACACCTCCAGAGGAGTTTGGATTTGAACCTGGCGTTTATAGCCCAGAGGTAGGGATTTTACTGTTGCTCCACAAGACCCTCTTTCTATTATATTTGTAAACTGAACCCCATTCACTTTCTGTGGTAATTATGTTGCTGATTCACATGATGACAATTGTTTTTTTCTCTCTACATAGGGGTCACAACATTGTGGCAAGGTCATGAAGCTATATTGACTGAAGATCCTAATTAAGAAAACCAATTAATAGATCTTTCTTCTAAATGTAAGTAATTGATGTTATCAGCATCCGAGCCACTTATTTCAAATGATATAACATGATCATTAGCAAGCTTATTTATTACTGATCCTTGGACATAAAAGACACTAAGCTAATAAAGCATCAAACACACAATTTACCATCTCTTAGGTGATATCCTGGACATGTACTGAATAATTTTCAGTGAAGTTTACATTGGATCATTAAGGAATTTGTCTACGAATACAGCTTTTTTTTGTAATTACAGGCAATCCTCAGGTTGTGAATGGGCTCTGTTCTTGAGTCCATTCACAAGTCAATTTGTATGCAAGGCAAAACACCATATAAAGTAGCTGTTCATAAGTATGGGAAATTTTCATATGTTGGGTCTTTAAAATTATACCCCTTTATGGGACCATGTTCGTAAGTACGAGTGTTTTTAAATTGGATGTTTGTAAATCAGGGACCCTCTGTAATTGAGAGAGATAGTAGGAACTGCAGATGCTCCTCTGATGCTGCTTGGCCTGCTGTGTTCATCCAGCTCTACACCTTGTTATCTCAGATCCTCTGTAATTACTTGATTATCCGATTTCTAGCTTTGCAAAAGAAAAGAAGAAATATTGTGTGCATATGTACGTCAAAAAGGTTCTTGAGTCGCACATCCATGGCCGTAGTTTGGTCAACTTCACATTTTCATTATGAGGTACAAATGATCCAATGAGGTCAGTTTGATAAAAACTGAACCATGGCCTTTGAAAGCACACTAATGACAGAATACCCCAGAGAAGTATCATATCCCTGTACTGTTTATAGCAAGTGCTATGACACCAATACAAAAAAAGAAAGATTATCTGAAGTAACATTGGGCTGAACTTTACAGCCCCCAGGGTCAGGTAAAATAGTAAGGAGCCACATGAGCACAAACCCCTGTTGCTGTTCCACTGCAGCAGATGTTGCCCAACAGTGGGCAGGAGGTGGATTGGCATGCAAATTTGTGGCCTACTTCGTGGCAGCAGGAGGCTGATTTGCATAATAAAGGCCCCATTAGGCTCCATTAAGCAGGATTGCTGGAACTTTATCAGGAGCAGGGCAGGCCCCTGCCAGTTTCACAGCTTCTCTGCAGCAGTGAGGCTGGGTCACTAGTTACGCAGTCTATGGCCCACAGAAGAGGGCATGGGCAGGAACTGTGGCCTACATGGCCCCCAGTGATCCCCACCCTCAGAGCACCTCCTCTTCTTGGTCTCCATATTGTTGTCTTGAATCTGCCTAGCTTAGGCTATAATGTTTTCTGCTTGCCTGAGCAGCAATCACTTCTCCTGCATCAACTTTGCTGCTGTTTTCTCAGATTTACAATCCTTGCTTTCAGCATTACATTTGGTAAATTTGGATCGGAGCAGACTTTACGACTCCAGGACTCCGTCAGCTTCAGGAAATCCTACAATTCCTTGTTTTGGTGCTAAAACAGAAATGTTGGCTATAGGTTCAATACCCTGTGATTGGACCAGCAGCTATAGGACCCTGGGACTGGACCAGTAGCTACAGGAGTGTGCACACTAACTGAACATCAGGTCCACAAATAGCTAGTTAGCAGGCAGCATGTGGTAAATTTAATTAGTCATCCCATCAGCGGAAAGAGAGAGTTGAAGACACAGCTAGAGTTTAAGCTTTGAACACTGCAACACATCAGGGAGGGGGAGAGTTACCTGGATGCTGTGTTTCAGGTGGCAGTTACACACCTTAGATTAACTACCTTGATTTCGATCAGGGGTCAGGACGGTGTGACTATGAGCAATGCAGGTAGAGGGATCCAGGAGGTAATGCTTCAGAAGCCTCAGCCCTTAAGCTTGTCTAACAGGTTTGAGATCCCTGTGTGGTTGAGAGTGGGCACTGTAGGGAGGATGAGCAAACTGACCATAGCACCATGATGCAGGGAGTCATTCAAGAAGGAGGAGAAAAGAGAAATGCAGTTGTAATTGGGGTTAGTATAGTTGGAGGAATAGACACTGTTCTCTATGGCCAAGATTGAGGGTCCTGAAGTCTGCTGGATGCCCAGGTTCAGGATGTCTCATCTGGGCTGCAGATGAACTTGGATTGGGAGGGGAGAGTTCCAGTTGTCATGGTCCATGTAGGTACCAATGATATGGGTAGAAAGAGGAAAGAGGTCCTGTTGACAGAATATGTGCAGTTAGTGGCTGAATTAAAAGGCTGATCCATAAAGGTAATAACCTCTAGATTACTATCAGAATCATGAGCTGATTGACACATGATCGATAAGATTAAAGAGGTAAATAAATGGCTCAACGATTGGTGTGGGTTCAGATTCATGGGTCATTGGCACCAGTATTGGGGAAGGATTGGCTCCACCTGAATCATGCTGAGGCCACAGTCTTGGCGAATCACATTACTAGAGCTGTGAATAACTAGAGCTGTCTTTAAACTAAATAGTTGGGGGCTGGGTGCAGTTGTATGGAAAATTATAAAATCAAAGGTAAAGGAAAAGTTACGATTGCAGGTTGGTGATGGGGTTGATTGTTAGCAGGGACAGAAGGAACAAAATGTGTGAATGTTATATTGTGCCAAGGAAACATAAAAGTGCAGGGAACCTCAATAGAAGAACAAACGTAAAATTTTTGTATCTTAATGCAAGAAGCAGTCGGAATAAGGTCAACAAACTGACAGTGTAAAGCAAGATAAATTAATTTGATTTCATGGCCATTATAGAAACATGGTTACAAGGAAATCAAAGCTGGAGACTTAATATTCAGGGGATATTTGACTTGTAAAAGAGACAGGAGAGATGGCAAAGGTGTTGGGTAGCACTGTTAGTGAGAAAAGAAATGAGGACAGTTGTGAGAGATGATCTTGTCTCAAATGATGTAGAGACCATTTGGGCAGAAGTAAGAAACTGCAAGGGGAAGAAGACACTGTTTGGAGTAGTGTACAGACCCCTAAACAGTAGCCAAGCTGTGGGGAAGGTTATAAATCAACAAATAATAGGAGTATTTATAAAAAGAAAGAGTAATAATTATGGGTGATTTTAATCTTCATGCTGAATGGGTTAATCAGATGACAAAGCGTAGCTATGATAACAGATTCATAGGGTGCATAAGGGATAGTTTCCTAGAGCAATCTGTCTTGAAGCCAACCAGAGAGCAGTCTCTCTTAGATCTGGTAATGGGTAATGAGGCAGGTTTAATAAATGATCTCTGAGTAAAAGATCCCCAGGAAGTAGTGCTCGTAACATGGTTGAAATTAATATTCAGTCAGAGAGTGGAGAACTTGGGTCAGAAACAACAGTGTTTAACTTAAATACAGGGAATTACAATGAAATGAGCTCATTGAAACATAAATGATTCTTAAAGAACTTGACAGCTTCAATATTGAAAGGATGCTTCCCCTCATGGAAGAATCCAGGACCCTGAGGCCAGGGCTTGGTCTTAGACTAAAAGGACACCAATTTAAGACTGAAATGAGGTGGAATTTCTTCCCTCTGAGGGTTGTGAATTTTCAGAACTCCTTGCCACAGAGAGTTGTGGGCAGTCATAGAATCATTATAGTGTGGAAGCAGGCCATTTGGCCCATGAAGTCCATACCATTCCTCCAAAGGGCACCCCACCCAGATCCACCCCCTGCCCTTAACCCCACATTTCCCATGGCTAAATCCACCAAGCCTGCACATCTTTGGGCTGTGGGAGAAAAATGGAGGACTCAGAGGAAATCCACTCAGCCAAGTGGAAAATCCACAAACTCCACACAGACAGTCACCCAAGGCTAGAATTGAACGCAGGACGCTGTCACTATAAGGCAGCAGTGCTAACCACTGTGCCACCCAAATACACATAAGGCTGCCATAGATAGATTTTTGTTCAGTAGGAGAATCAAAGATTATGGAGAAAGTAGACATGAGAAATGTCGGATCAGCTACAATCCAACTGATTGGTGGACCAGGCTCGAGGGGCTGAATGGCCTACTTCTGCTTCTATTTTGTATGGTCTTATGGTCTTAACATCTACTTGTATTTTTACCCTCAAGACAATTCATTTCTTTGAAACTCAAATTGATGTTTTTCATTCTGCCTTGTTTTTTCATTAACTTGAGGCTGTTGTTGGAACATTTGGCTTTTTCTCTTCAATTTATTGGTAGGGGATGAAGTGGGAATTGGGGATCTCAGCACATAAAAGGTATAACTCATTCAACCTCTGACTAATGTAACCCTTGCACTCAGTGCACTGTGCAAATGCAGGTTTAGTTTCTCACTTACTGATAGGCAACTAATAAAATTGTGGTTTATGCAACAACAAGTCAGCACTTTGCTTTAATTCTGTAATGAAAAGACAAAATTGTCCTTCAAGCAGCAGTTGAAGAAAAGCCACTCCATATGCATTCATTTGTACAATGTGAACAACCATCCTCATAACCACGGTAATTAATTTCATGTACAGACACAATAGACATTTCTGTTTCTTTTGAGAAGAGATTTTATGTTTCCAGATTTTTATGGCACTGTGCCACATAATAGGTGTAGAGGAATCAGTGTATCTATGTACCTTTGCTAAGCTCTATTTAGGCATTTTACAACCTTCATACTATCTTCAACTTGCAGTATTTTGTACACATTTGAAAAGATATGTGGCATTCAAAATGAATATGGACATCAGAATAATAGGATTGCAATCTTTGGGAGACAGAAGTCAGAGTGATCAATAAGACTGCAGAGGCTGTAATCTTTTATAGATCAACTGGCTCTTCAAGTAAGGGTACATTTTCTTCTACTTGTGCAATCTAAGAACATTATTTCACTTACTTTCATAAGGTACTTTATCTTAAGTCTGTGCACAATGAATGATACTTTCCTTCTGCATTATGGTAATCAGGCCCTGTCTCGAATGGAAAGTGTGAATACTGTGGAGATTTTTTTAGATGGTCAAGACAAATGTAATTGTCTTTTCTTTGATGGTCCTCAAATATAAATGTTCCAGTTTAGGTGTGAGTAAGCAAATGAACAGCCATTTGAATGTAAATTCAATCTCAAGCCAACAGTTCTGAGTATTAAAAGAAATCTAATTAAGTTAACATCTTTTTCATTAATTTGCCATTTTCTCCTCTACAGAGAGAAGTCAGTTAACCAAAGCCTGGAGGTTAAACTTAATCTCTATCATAGAAGCCAAAATCTATTGGAACAGTTATTAATCATTTTCTGTTCCCGATTAATAGCTAAGATAACACATATCATTTAATGCTGGTAAAGAATTTATGGCAAAGAAGCTTAAATGGGCAAAATGTAAAGGTATAAAGAATTGAAGCACAGCCATTTCACTGAGGATGCTGAATTTCCCCTCCTACTTAGAATCAAGCTTTGAACTAAGATAAATCATTTTTGCCTTCACCTGCCTTAGTGCTGAATACATCTCTGCATTTCTTTTTTTTTAGCTTTTGGGCCTATGTTCAGATACTTTTAAATAGCTCAATCAATTCTCTATTCACTGCATTGAATTTGAAAGAATAACATTAAAATGTAAAACAAGATTAAATCTTATCACAGAAAATTCTTATTTTGAAGCCATTCTAACCAGGAGATAATGGAAGGAATGTTGTTACATATTTCAGAATTCATTCAGTTTATTTGTTTGGATCGAAAGAACAGGAATTTACCAGTACTGAGTGTGACAGTAGAGGGTGGTGAGTGGGTCAAGAGAGTGGCTGAAGCTGAATTGGAGTCACTTCTTGATTGATTCACGCTGACAAGGACACTTCCTGAGATTGGGTGGCCATACAGATGGGCTGCCTGTCGCAAGGCAGAGAACAGTCAATCTGCACATTGACTGTGGTATTAGACAACAATGCACCCTGCTGATTCCACAAGACATCCTGGGGTGATGTCTGAGTACCTGTCATTATGGCATAGGCTGTCTTTACTACATGAATCTAAGGGCTGTACAGTTGTCAGTGGTGGGGGATGGACCATGAATAAGTCTCAACAGAAGAGACCCTTGTCTTAGATAACCAGATGCGGTTATTAATATAACAGTAAATATATATAGGTTATATTTACTCTTAGACCTGTTAACAAAGACAAACAAGAAGTAGAGAAGAAATAAAAACAGAAGTTGTTGGAGAAACTCAGCTGGACTGGCAGTGTATGTGAAGACAAAGGCAAAAAGTTCTGTTTTTCAATCAGCTGATTGTCCAGACTCCGAAAGATTTTCCGCCAAGAGGCTACATGAAATCATCTTCCTGGGAAGAGATCAAACATTAACTATTTGAGAACCAGTACCTTATAAAGTGTTTATGGACCGAGTTAGGGACTATTTAGAGTCCTGTCAATAATTTGCCTGCAACAGCGTAACACTCCAAGCTCCAATGTAATCTACCACTACTACTTGGTCATGCCCACCTCTCTCGGTGCAGTTTTTCAGCCTGTAGAGCTGGTTGCTGTATGATTGTGACAGCAACATTGACAGCCCATCTTTAATTGGATGGTGAACTCAGACTTAGCCAAAGAGAAGGCAATCTAGGGAAAATTGTTTTCCTGGTCTAGTTCCTGGCCATGAAATCTTAGGGCTCCCATTTAGCCACTCAGGACATCCTGGCTAATGGCCTTTCCAATTTGTCAACCCTCTGCTTTCTTTTCAGGTCACAACATTCTTTCTGTCTGCATAGTTTGATGCTCATTTAGTTTCACTGGACACATTCTGTTCATTGGTGCATGTTAATGTTTATAAAGAAAAATTCCTTTTCGTATCTTCTATGACAACGCTTATTACGAGTGAATTAAGATTTACTTTAGTGTTTAGGTTTTAATCATGATGAAAAATTTAGCTCCAAATATGTTTACACAAGTGCTTATAATACAGGTGTAACAGAGATACTTCCTTGGAATCACTGAAGTCAATCACTCCAATAAGTTGTCTCAGGTTCTTAGAGTTTTTAGTGAGACCTGACACACATTGCTCTGTATGAACTGAAGAGAGATTTAACAATTATACTCCCTTGTAACTTATGCTAGATATGCATGCCTTTTGGCCAAATACCTTTACAATCTCTCTGAAAGTGAATCAAGCAGAGACAAGATTAGATGAGACCTGAGACAAATTAATAAGCAGTTCCCTTCACAATGAGGTAAAATACAAGAAAATTGTTGTGATCCACTTAATTCAATCAATCAGTACCAGAGGCTGGTGCAGGAGAAACAGTCCCAGAGCAGGGGCTGGCGGAATGAGTGTCGGATGGAGGTCAGTGCAGGAGGAAACAGTCCCAGAGCAGGGGCTGGTGCAGGGGGTGGTTGCTGGTGCAGGGAGCGAGTCCTGGGCAGAGGCTGGTGAAAGGAAGCAGTCCCAGAGAAAACTTCCCTTGGAGCAGCTGAGAGCCGGTGTGGAGCAGTCTGGAAGTATTGAATGGAGCAGGAATTGTTGTTGGACTGGGGTCTGGCACAGGAGGTCAGACCACATGTGGAATCCCCTGTGCTCAGCTACTGCAATGTAATGCTTATTTGAATTTTTTAATCTGACTGTAATGTCAATCCTTTAATTATGTCTTATTTCTAACTTATCCTTTAAAGACTGTAAAGTAATGCAACTACTTGTCTTTTTTATTCCTCTTTTGTATCTAAGATTTGTACCTAGGTACTTGTACCTAAGACAGCGCCAGAAGAGGCAACATTGTAAAACTTTCACTGAACTCCTGTACTTGAGTACACGTGACCATAAAGGATATTCTGTTCTATTCTATTCTATTCTATTATCATGACAATAGGATGTGAAGAAAATAATATGTTAAAATTTCCCACATTAGTAGGTCACCTTACTTGACTTATAAAAAATATTTTTACCTAGCCCTCCAGCCATATTAACCTCTTAATTTTCGCCCTTGATGTTAGTTTAAACAATTGACTGTCTGCCGATGTGGTATTATGGTTCACAGGCCGTTGTCCTTTCCAACCTGTACCGCAGTATTTACCTTAACTCTTTGTCCATAGCCAAAAGAATAAATCACAGATGTGCCGATACAGTGGAGCTTGTGCATTTTGTGATCACTGAAACAAGTAAAGAAGGGCTTATTATTTACAGTTTATGAGGATACAAGTTCAAATCTAGTTTATGTGCATCTTTATTATCCATCATCTTAATGTTTTTCTTTAAGTGGCTGAATACACTACACTCTTAAGTATGCGACATAAAAAATAATTAATTCTTCTAAAGCCTTTCTCTACAAAGATTGCCTAAAACCTCCAGCATTCAAATGAAGGAGTACAAGAAAAGTATTCTTAACCATTCAAGTGTCTTTTAAATTCTTAATCCACATCTGTAACGTTAAGGACAGAACAGGCAACAATTTTATTTTGCGAATCATCGTGTTAAATTAAAGTAAATTAAAGGTACCAATGTATTTTTCTTAACAAATCAAGTACATTTCAATTCTGAAACTACATCTGTGATGTTAAGGATAGGAGAAGCTACAATTTTATGTTCTGTTAACAATCACTTCCATACTGCTATTTGGGCAAGAATAGTATAAATGGCCTGAATCTTCCAAGGGTACTCATTCTTTAAAAGGGAAATAAGGAATGCTGTTTTATTGCATAGGTTCCAGACCAGACAGGCATTATATTTTTAAGACAGTGAGATGACATTGGAATGCTTATCTTTTTCTGCTTTGTCCCACTCTGACAGAGCTCTGCTTAAATGGCTTCAGAAATGTGAAGCAGAATTTGAATCAAAGTCCTCCTTCATAGCACAGGTTTTCAGAAGATGCCAAAGATAGACAAAGAACATTACAGCAGACAAACAGGTCCTTCGGCCCACCATGTCTGCGCTGACTATGATACCATTCTAAACCAACCCCATCTGCCAGCACATGGTCCATATCCCTCTATTCTCTGCCTCTTTATGTGTCTGTCTAAATGTCTCTTAAACATTGCTATTGTATATGCTTCTACCACCTCCCTGGCAGCAAGTTCCAGGTACCAACACCCTCAGTGTAAAAAACTTGCCTTGCTCATCTCCCTTAAACTTTCCCCCTCTCATCTTAAACCTATACCTCCTGGAATTTGATATTTCCACCCTAAAAAAAGATTCTGACTATCCACCCTTTCCATGCCTCTCATAATTTTACATGCTTCAATCAGGTTGCTCGGCAGCCTTCAATTTTCTAGCAAAAGCAATCCAAATTTTTCCAACCTCTCCTTATAACTAAGATTCTCCAATCCAAGCAACATCCTGGGAAACCGTTATTGCAATCTTTCCAAAGCCCCTGTATCCTTCCTATAGTGTGATGACCAGATCTGCACACAGTACTCGAAATGTGGCCCGACTAAAGGTTTATGTAACTGCAATATGAGTTGCCAACTTTTGTACTCAATGCCCTTACTGACGAAGGCAAGCATGCCATAGACCTTCTTTACCTTATCCACCTATGTTACCAAGGAGCTATGGACATGAACCCCAAGATCCCTCTGTATATCAATGCCCCTCAGGGTCCTGCCATTTACTGTCTACTTTCCTCTTGCATTTGATCTTTTAAAATGCATCACCTCACACTTTTTCAGAATAAACTCCATCTGTCATTTCACCACCCAACTTTCCAATTGATATATATCCTGCCGTATCATTTGACAACCTTCTTCACTGTCCACAGTTTCCCCAATTTTCATGTCATCTTCAAACTTCCTAATAATGATTTTCATCCAAATCATTCATATAAATTTCAAACAATAGAAGTCCCAGCACTCACCCTTGCAGAACACCACTGGTCACAAAATTCTAGTCAGAAAAGCACCCCTTCACAACTACCCTTGGTCTTCTATGACCAAGCCAATTATGTATCCAATTTACCAATTCAAAATGGATCCCATGTACTTAATCTTCTGGACCAGCCTGCTATAAGCTACTTTGTCAAATGCTACAGTAAGGTTCATATACACTACATCCACTGCCCTATCCTCAGCAAACATTTTTATCACTTCCTCAAAAATTCAATCAAATTTGTGACAGAAGACTTTTCCTGCATAAAGCCATGCTGACTATCCCTAAGAAACTATTTTTTTTTTCCAAGTGCGAGTAAATCTTGTCCCTAAGATTCTTCTCCAATAATTTCCCTAACACTATTTAAGGCTCACCAGTCTATAATTCTCTGGATTGCCTTCCTTAAATGAAAGAACAACATTGGTTATTCTCCAATCTTCTGGGACCTTGCTTGCGCTTAAAGATTTCTCTCAGGCCCCAGCAATCTCTGCCCTTGCCTCCTTCAGTATCCTGGGATAGATCCCATCAGGCCCTGGGGACTTAGCTGCCTTAATGCTTTTCAAGACAGTCAACACCTCCTCCTTCTTAATATCAACATGTCCCAGAATATCAACATACCCTATCCCTAATCTTACTATCATCCATGTCTTTCTCCATGGTGAATACTAAGGAGGAGAACTCATTAAAGACCTCACCCACTTCCTCTCGCACCACCCATGATTTCCCTCCTTTGTCCTTCAGTGGACCTACCCTTTCCCTAGCTAACTTCACACTCCTAATGTATATTTAAATGCCTCCTCCTTAATCTTACTTGCCTTGTTGAAATTCTTTCCTGCTTCTTTTCTATTCCTCAAGGGCCAAATCTGATTTCAGTTTCTTAAACCTTTCAGATGCTTCCTTTTGCTTTTTGACTAAACTTCCAATATCTTTCGTCATCCAAGGTTCCCAAATCTTGCTGTCCTTATCTTTCATCCTCACAAGAACATGTTGGTCCTGAACTCAGATCAACTCTGGTCATCTGGTCTTGAATCCTGATCAAACATGTTGCCTTTTTGTGGCATTAGCTACCCAATTCTGGTAAGTCTTCATTCACTAATACACTGAAATATTTTGGAATATTTAAATAGCTTTTCAGTGAATGAGTGTAAGTAGGGTATGTTGCATAAGGTAATAGTGCTGAACGAGGTCATGTTACATTGACCTCTGCCCACTCTGTTGGTATCAGGCACATTCTGTTTGTGGAGACAATGAGTTCTACGCTAGCCTTAGTATGGAACAAGTTGGTTCTTTACATCTCTAGCAAGTCCAAGTGATTGTGCTTGACCAATAATGCAGTTGTACTTGTTGCTATCAGGCAATAAACCATTTTATGCTGGAACATCTCATACCATGATGTCATCTAACTGTCTTAAAGATTCATTGCCTGTCTAGTCTAGAATCCATCCCTTATTTCCCTTTTAAAGAATGAGAACCCTTCCTAGCTAAACATGTCGGTCTTGGTACTTAGTTCCAGTTTGCAGTGAGCTGTCTGTCAACACAGATGACTTTGTACTATTTTTCATGAATGTATGGTTACCGTCTGGCCTTTTTGCTTCAGTATCTGAGTCATCATCATGTGTATTGGGTGGTTGGTAATATGAAGTTCACATATGTCACATTTCTTCACAACAGCTGCCTGTTATAATGTCACATGTCCTAGACTAGAAACAATGGCATAGTACCTTTCCATAAACCCATGTCATAGAGTCATACAGCATGGAAACAGACTCTTCAGCCCATCTAGCCCACGCCAACCATGTTCCTGATCTGAACTAGTCCCACCTGCCTGCGCTTGGCCTATATTCCTTCAAACCTTTCCTGTTCACGTACTTCTCCAAATGTCTTTTAAATGTTGCAACTGTACCTGCATCTACCACTTACTCTGGCAGTTCATTCCACACAACAACCACTCTCTGTGTAAACAAAGTTGCCCCATGTGTCCTTTTTAAATGTTTTCTCCTCTCACCTTAAAAATATGCCCCATAGTTTTGGACTCCCCCAACTTAGGAAAAAGACCTTCGCTATTCACCTTATCTACGCCGTCATAATTTTATACACCTCTATAAGGTCACCCCTCAACCTCCAACACTCCAGTGTAAAAAGTCCCATCCTATCCAGCAAATTTTTATAACTCAACCCTCATGTGTCTACATAACAATAGCAAACACAAATCCTTTGACCTGGTTCCAGTTGAGATAACCAGTTACATGACTATTGGTCATGCTCTTGTTCCATATTCCACTTTCTTTCCAACAATGCACCATGTACATGGGAATGGATGGTGAGAGTGTGGGATGGAGAACTGTGTGGAGCTGTTTCCTGATAATGAGAGATGAATGTGAAGGTAAACTGCTTTCAAGGGGATAGTACATAGATTTAACATAGCTATTCAACAGTCTTGTTAAGTCCCTTTCCATTTAATAAACATGGCTTTTACATGACAAACAGTGCATTCTGTAAGACTATTAGACTGAGGGCAGTGAATGGAAGAAGTAAAATGTTGGACAACGGCAGTGATTGGGGTGTTACTGTGGACCATCTTCTGATGCAAGTTAATGAGGACCGTCAAACACACTGAAAATGTCAGTCAATGTGCCAATAACCATTGCACTCATGATTTGTCTCATAAAAGGAAATCTGACGAGGTAGTCAGTCACCAGGTCATGGAGAAATGAGTTTTGATCTTGCACCATAACTCAGAGGGAATCATATGTGGAATTAAAAGTTCTCTTGATTGTTGATGTTGATGAAGTTGACAGTTTCATGCAATTTGATCAGTTGATTGATCTCTTTATTAATGGCAGGCCAATAAATGGATATATGTGCTGATGTCAAGGTTTTTCTGTGCTTATATAACCTAAATGTATCTGAATGTACCTTTAATGTAGATCTTTTAGAATTATTATCTATTTACCTTTAAAAATTACATGCATGGAGAGTCCTAGTTTAAATTTGAATGGCAAGAAAGAATGTACTAGCTCAGCGACCCATTAAGGGTGTTCAGACAAACTGATGATGATGACCTTTTTGACCTATTGCAGCTAGTCATCATGTGACTTGTTTGCCAAATCTGATCTGTGACCAAAAGATAAGAGATTGATATTAAGACTATCTTCTAACTCAGATTCCATAATACCTACTTGCAGGTTTGAGGGAAAATATTTGCTCAGCTGAATTGGGAAGTTGGCTAAGGGCATTGTAAATTATCATTTGGCAACCTAATTTGCATAGTGCTGCAAAATAATAACCCAGGATCTTTAAGAACAGTGGGTAGGATTATGGAGGTGGCCTGACAAGAGGTTTTGAGAGTTCACTGCCAATGGTTTGTGGTTAGTATGTATAATGAAATGCTTGCCAAATAGGTACATGTGGAACTCTTGTATTCTGAAAACTAGTGCAAGTGTTTTGCCTTCAATGTTGAAGAAGTTTGTCTAATCTGTCACAAGGGCTTTAGAACTAATTACAATTGGCTTGTAGTCTTGCCAGGGTATAATCCAAGGCCTTTCTGTGATGCATCTACTTCAAAATGTGGAGAATTCATCTTAGTGAAGGACACACTTCACTGGATGATAAAAGACACTGAAAAATATTTGCATGGTTTGTTTTCGTGGAGATGATCTCCAAGAGGAGAGACTTTTGTCATAGCATTTGGAATTATATGGGGATAAAAATTGAAGAAACCAAGAGATCTTTACAAGTCATTGTTGTCTTGCGGTCTAAGCACCTTCTGTACATCTATTTTGGCAGGATCCACTTTAACAGTGATAGTAGGAACTGCAGATGCTGGAGAATCCGAGACAACAAGGTGCAGGGCTGGATGAACACAGCAGGCCAAGCAGCATCATAGGAGCAGAGAGGCTGACGTTTCGGGCCTAGACCCTTCATCAGAAAAGGGGGAGGGGAAGGGGGTTTTGAAATAAATAGGGAGAGAGTGGGAGGCGGATAGAAGAGGGATAGAGGAGAGGATAGGTGGAGAGGAAACAAACAGGTCGAAGAGGCGGGGATGGGGCCAGGAAAGGTGAGTGTAGGTAGGGAGTTAGGAAGGGGATAGGTCAGTCCAGGGAGGACGGACAGGTCAAGGGGGCGGGATGAGGTTGGTCGGTAGGAGATGGAGGTGCGGCTTGGGGTGGGAGGAGGGGATAGGTGGGAGGAAGAACAGGTTAGGGAGGCAGGGACGAGTTGGACTGGTTTTGGGATGCGGTGGGGGGAGGGGAGATTTTGAAACTTGTGAAATCCACATTGATACCATTGGGCTGCAGGGTTCCCAAGCGGAATATGAGTTGCTGTTCCTGCAACCTTCGGGTGGCATCGTTGTGGCACTGCAGGAGGCCCAGGATGGACATGTCGTCTGAGGAATGGGAGGGGGAGTTGAAATGGTTCGCGACTGGGAGGTGCAGTTGTTTATTGCGAACCGAGCGTAGGTGTTCTGCAAAGCGGTCCCCGAGCCTCCGCTTGGTTTCCCCGATGTAGAGGAAGCCACACCGGGTACAGCGGATGCAGTATACCACATTGGCAGATGTGCAGGTGAACATCTGCTTGATGTGGAAAGTCTTCTTGGGGCCTGGGATGGGGGTGAGGGAGGAGGTATGGGGGCAGGTGTAGCACTTCCTGCGGTTGCAGGGAAAAGTGCCGGGTGTGGTGGAGCTGGAGGGGAGTGTGGAGCGGACAAGGGAGTCACGGAGAGAGTTGTCCCTCCGGAAAGCAGATAAAGGTGGGGAGGGAAAGATGTCTTTGGTGGTGGGGTCGGATTGCAGATGGCGGAAGTGTCGGAGGATGATGCGTTGGATCCGGAGGTTGGTGGGGTGGTACGTGAGGACGAGGGGGATTCTTTTTTGGTTTTTATTGCGTGGACGGGGTGTGAGGGATGAGGTGCGGGAGATGTGGGAGACACGGTTGAGGGCGTTCTCGACCACCGAGGAGGGGAAGTTACGGTCCTTGAAAAACGAGGACAACTGAGATGTACGGGAGTGGAATGCCTCATCCTGGGAGCAGATGCGGCGGAGGCAAAGGAATTGGGAATAGGGGATAGCATTTTTGCAGGAAGGTGGGTGGGAGGAGGAGTATTCTAGGTAGCTGTGGGAGTCGGTGGGCTTGAAATGAATATCGGTTTCTAGGTGGTTGCCCGATATGGAGACAGAGAGGTCCAGGAAGGGGAGAGAGGTGTTAGAGATGGTCCAGGTAAACTTAAGGTTGGGGTGGAAGGTGTTAGTGAAGTGTATGAACTGTTCGAGCTCCTCGTGGGAGCACGAGGCGGCACCGATACAGTCATCAATGTAACGGAGGAAGAGGTGGGGTTTAGGGCCGGTGTAGGTACGGAAGAGGGATTGTTCCACGTAACCTACAAAGAGGCAGGCGTAGCTTGGGCCCATGCGGGTACCCATGGCTACCCCCTTTGTCTGTAGGAAGTGGGAGGAATTGAAAGAGAAGTTGTTGAGTGTGAGGACGAGTTCGGCTAAGCGGATGAGGGTATCAGTGGAGGGGGACTGGTCGGGCCTGCGGGACAGGAAGAAGCGGAGGGCCTTAAGGCCATCTGCATGGGGAATGCAGGTGTAGAGGGACTGGACGTCCATGGTAAAGATGAGGTGTTGGGGACCGGGGAATTGGAAGTTCTGGAGGAGGTGGAGGGCGTGGGTGGTGTCACGGACATAGGTAGGGAGTTCCTGGACCAAGGGGGAGAAAATGGAGTCTAGATAGTTGGAGATCAGTTCGGTGGGGCAGGAGCAGGCGGAGACAATGGGTCGACCAGGGCATTCAGGTTTGTGGATTTTGGGAAGGAGATAGAAGCGGGCAGTGCGAGGTTGGGGAACGATGAGGTTGGAGGCCGTGGGTGGGAGGTCACCTGAGGTGATGAGGTTGTGGATGGTTTGGGAGATGATGGTTTGGTGCTCAGGGGTGGGGTCATGATCAAGGGGGCGGTAGGAGGAGGTGTCGGAGAGTTGGCGTCCGGCCTCGGCGATGTAGAGGTCAGTGCGCCATACTACAACTGCACCTCCCTTGTCCGCGGGTTTTATGGTGAGGTTGGGATTGGAGCGGAGGGAGCGGAGGGCTGCACGTTCTGCGGGGGAGAGGTTGGAGTGGGTGAGAGGGGTGGAGAGGTTGAGGCGATTGATGTCTCGACGGCAGTTGGAGATGAAGAGGTCGAGGGAGGGTAGGAGGCCTTGGGGTGGTGTCCAGGAGGAGGGGGTGTGTTGGAAGCGGGAGAAGGGGTCAGTAGAGGGAGGGTTAGGTTCACGGTTAAAGAAGTAAGCGTGGAGGCGGAGGCGGCGGAAAAACTGCCACTCCAACCTCTCCCCCGCAGAACCACTCCAACCTCTCCCCCGCAGAACGTGCAGCCCTCCGCTCCCTCCGCTCCAATCCCAACCTCACCATAAAACCCGCGGACAAGGGAGGTGCAGTTGTAGTATGGCGCACTGACCTCTACATCGCCGAGGCCAGACGCCAACTCTCCGACACCTCCTCCTACCGCCCCCTTGATCATGACCCCACCCCTGAGCACCAAACCATCATCTCCCAAACCATCCACAACCTCATCACCTCAGGTGACCTCCCACCCACGGCCTCCAACCTCATCGTTCCCCAACCTCGCACTGCCCGCTTCTATCTCCTTCCCAAAATCCACAAACCTGAATGCCCTGGTCGACCCATTGTCTCCGCCTGCTCCTGCCCCACCGAACTGATCTCCAACTATCTAGACTCCATTTTCTCCCCCTTGGTCCAGGAACTCCCTACCTATGTCCGTGACACCACCCACGCCCTCCACCTCCTCCAGAACTTCCAATTCCCCGGTCCCCAACACCTCATCTTTACCATGGACGTCCAGTCCCTCTACACCTGCATTCCCCATGCAGATGGCCTTAAGGCCCTCCGCTTCTTCCTGTCCCGCAGGCCCGACCAGTCCCCCTCCACTGATACCCTCATCCGCTTAGCCGAACTCGTCCTCACACTCAACAACTTCTCTTTCAATTCCTCCCACTTCCTACAGACAAAGGGGGTAGCCATGGGTACCCGCATGGGCCCAAGCTACGCCTGCCTCTTTGTAGGTTACGTGGAACAATCCCTCTTCCGTACCTACACCGGCCCTAAACCCCACCTCTTCCTCCGTTACATTGATGACTGTATCGGTGCCGCCTCGTGCTCCCACGAGGAGCTCGAACAGTTCATACACTTCACTAACACCTTCCACCCCAACCTTAAGTTTACCTGGACCATCTCTAACACCTCTCTCCCCTTCCTGGACCTCTCTGTCTCCATATCGGGCAACCACCTAGAAACCGATATTCATTTCAAGCCCACCGACTCCCACAGCTACCTAGAATACTCCTCCTCCCACCCACCTTCCTGCAAAAATGCTATCCCCTATTCCCAATTCCTTCGCCTCCGCCGCATCTGCTCCCAGGATGAGGCATTCCACTCCCGTACATCTCAGTTGTCCTCGTTTTTCAAGGACCGTAACTTCCCCTCCTCGGTGGTCGAGAACGCCCTCAACCGTGTCTCCCACATCTCCCGCACCTCATCCCTCACACCCCGTCCACGCAATAAAAACCAAAAAAGAATCCCCCTCGTCCTCACGTACCACCCCACCAACCTCCGGATCCAACGCATCATCCTCCGACACTTCCGCCATCTGCAATCCGACCCCACCACCAAAGACATCTTTCCCTCCCCACCTTTATCTGCTTTCCGGAGGGACAACTCTCTCCGTGACTCCCTTGTCCGCTCCACACTCCCCTCCAGCTCCACCACACCCGGCACTTTTCCCTGCAACCGCAGGAAGTGCTACACCTGCCCCCATACCTCCTCCCTCACCCCCATCCCAGGCCCCAAGAAGACTTTCCACATCAAGCAGATGTTCACCTGCACATCTGCCAATGTGGTATACTGCATCCGCTGTACCCGGTGTGGCTTCCTCTACATCGGGGAAACCAAGCGGAGACTCGGGGACCGCTTTGCAGAACACTTACGCTCGGTTCGCAACAAACAACTGCACCTCCCAGTCGCGAACCATTTCAACTCCCCCTCCCATTCCTCAGACGACATGTCCATCCTGGGCCTCCTGCAGTGCCACAACGATGCCACCCGAAGGTTGCAGGAACAGCAACTCATATTCCGCTTGGGAACCCTGCAGCCCAATGGTATCAATGTGGATTTCACAAGTTTCAAAATCTCCCCTCCCCCTACCGCATCCCAAAACCAGTCCAGCTCGTCCCTGCCTCCCTAACCTGTTCTTCCTCCCACCTATCCCCTCCTCCCACCCCAAGCCGCACCTCCATCTCCTACCGACCAACCTCATCCCGCCCCCTTGACCTGTCCGTCCTCCCTGGACTGACCTATCCCCTTCCTAACTCCCTACCTACACTCACCTTTCCTGGCCCCATCCCCGCCTCTTCGACCTGTTTGTTTCCTCTCCACCTATCCTCTCCTCTATCCCTCTTCTATCCGCCTCCCACTCTCTCCCTATTTATTTCAAAACCCCCTTCCCCTCCCCCTTTTCTGATGAAGGGTCTAGGCCCGAAACGTCAGCCTCTCTGCTCCTATGATGCTGCTTGGCCTGCTGTGTTCATCCAGCCCTGCACCTTGTTGTCTCCACTTTAACAGTGTTTTGATATGTAAATTGATCAAAAGAATTTGATTTGGCTGATCTTTATTTTACATTTTATGCTGTTAAGAACAAGACCGTGTTTCCTTGCCTCTATTATGAGCTGATGAAAGTTTCTGTCATGGTCATGTTTGGCTTTCCCAAGAACTATAATGTTATCTGCAATATAGAGACAACCTTGTGGGTTCTCAGGACATGATCCATTTGCTGGTGAAGTATATCTTAGCTAATAAATGGTAATCTGATGAAACAATATCTGCCAAACAGAGCTCTAGGAGAAAATATGTGACCAACATCTATTCTTGGCACTTAAGTACAAAACTGTTTAGTGCCTGAGAACTTGGGATTAAGCTCCTCCAAGCTAGCATTCCTGTGCAAACATCTTTTTAGTACAAAAATCAATCATTTTGGATCTAAACGTACATGCAAAAAAAAATCTTTCTTTAAAACACAAACAATGGAGTTACACTAGTCAGTATGATACTTGGCTTTGTAAATAATGTTGTTTCGTACCAGGAATTCAGTTCCAGTTTGAGCTTTTCCTGAATGTGACTATTCCATTTACAAGGAGGATCAATGCTGAGCTAAGTATCATCTTATACATATAATACAGCATCGTCTTCAAAGTAGGCAATGTCATCAAACCTGCCTGAGCAAAGTTTAGTCTGGCCATAGATAAACTCGATGTTGCAGTCTGAAATCTTTGTTGTTGCACTGTTTGTTACTTTGAGGACCAGAACAACATGTAGAACCATAAATGTTGGTGAAGGAATAAGAGGTGGTGCAGCTGTTTCACATATGCACAAGTTTTCAAGTGTTCATCCTGAGGAGTGGCATTAGGTTGCACAATGACAATGCAAGATATGTAAGATCTGTTGTAAGCAATTAGCTTATCTTGTGTGGACTGCACCACACTGTGCCAATTTCTTGAATATATTGCATGTAAGCTGTGTAAAGGAATGATATTTGCACTTGCAATTTCGAGGTATTGAGTGTGTTGTCCATTCCTTTCAGACATGTGACTTGGATGGAAGTAATGATTTCAGCTTTTCTGATGCCATCAAAATATATCAAATTGGTCACATGAACTGTCTGACTGGGGTCTGAAAGCTGCGATGTTGCAGCTATTTCTTGTACTTCATCAGCGTGCTTGTCAACCAAAATCAGAATTTTGGAAATATTCTTGACATTTTGTCTCGGTTGACACTTTTTCATATACTGACACAGAGCATTGTGGTTTGCTTTGGGTTTCTCTGGGCAATTAGGCTTCTAACACATTCTAACACATTTTAGCCCAATGTCATCTTGTAGAGCATAGCTTGCATATATCATGAAATTCTATATGTTCTTTGTGTTTTTCTGAACACTTAATGCATGTATACCAATGACCAGTTCCTAATAATCATCCAACTATGCTTTCATATAATATCATTTATGTATCTTTGTGTTAATACCAGTCCATGAATTGGTCAATTGTTTTACCTTGGTACTGATGGGATGACATGAAGAGTTCCTGAAGTTGACTTGAGCTTTAACCCATTCTTCTACTAGCTGGAAAGTTTTGTCAGGATATTTGTAGTCAACATCAGAAACACTTGAAGAATTAATTCTGCTTAATTTTCATTTTCTGTAGCAATAAGGCATTTGACTGCCTGTCCTTCCTTATCAGATGTTTTTCAATCAATGAAGTAAAGGCTAATTCTTTCTTTAAAAAAAACTGAAATTCTGACACAGTATCAGTGGAACATCAATCCATGCCTTAGTGTTTGCATTTAACTTTACTTTGCAGGTCTGTCCTCTTAAAAATCAAATATAAAAGGATCTATATTGCTGGTAATGCTTTTTTTCCCTCTTTTTGTTATTGTTGGTTTCTCTTGTGTTTCTTATTGCTGCTGCTTTAAAAGTGGCCAAATAGTGTCAGAGTGATTTCATGCAAATATTTTATTACTTTTGTGCCATTTTCACAAAAAAACTGGAATTGAAGAATATCTGGATACAGGTAAGGCCTTAAAAAAAAAACTGTTCACTGTGTTACTAACATTTGTGTCTCTCCTTCAGCCAAACATTGTCTTGCTGGATTAGAGCTGTCCTGCACAACTTGGAAACTCCTATTTGATGAATCAGGTAAACTGTGGCCACTTGTTTCTTTTCTTCAAAAAAAAAGAAACATGCCCTCATAAAAGCTCCTTCTGTTGAGCTTACTGTATTTTAGAAAGGGTTGGAGAACTATGGTCTTGGCCATTGCTTTAAACTTGAGCGTTGAACTCATATTGATGATTAGTGACGCTCAGAAAAAAAGTCTCCACAAAAGTCACTGCTGAAATTATCATATAGTTCCAACTAGCTGTTACTAAGTTGCTGCCATTACTACCTGTATCAATGACATGGTTTAAACACCAATATGATATGGACTGAGTGTTATCCTAGATGTTAGCCCATGTAGTACATACCATGAAGCCTAGGTTCTTTTAGAGACGATTGGGTTTGAAGTTTATTAACAACACTGAATAATTTATGCAGTCATATAATCTTACATTTTGAATAAGTCTGTGTTCTATGCTTATTGATTTTATGGCTACATTACATGAATGTAAACATTGTATATGACTTACTGAATGCACAATGTACTGACTCTAATGCAATGTTCTGGAGATAGAGCAAGAAGCTTCATGCTGGAACATCACATAGAATGACATCATCTAATTGTTTTAAAGGTACATTGTCTTTCTGGTCTGTGGTCTATGCATTAATCCAACAATCAGTTTATCAGCTGAGGGAATATGGTGAGATGGGAAACTGTGATCAAAGAAATTCCATTCCTGATTCCATTCCATTCCAAAGAAATTCCTGATAGAGGTACTGGACATTAGGCACAGGGATGCCAGCTAGGAGCCATTCCCTGCCCTTGTTCTGAACCCCACCCTCTGACTCCCAGCCTGACAACCCAACCTTCCACCACATTACACACCAGTGTCTTTGATCCTCTGTAATCCTGGAACGTTAGGGTGTTCTTCCAGAAGCAGCTACCTCCTTCAAGGCACTGCTGAGCACATGAGCTGCCAGCTGTGATTGGTCAGCAGTTCTCATTAAGCTGAACTTTGGTTTCTGTGGTCTTGATTCCTGGGGATGGCCCATCAGTGGCTTCAGCACTATGTGATAGTGTGTGGTTTAGCACTTTTCCCTGCAAGTGGCAGCGAAGATCTGTCACCAACTCTCTAGCTGTCTGTCAAGTGTTAATGCCTAAACAAGATCCCCTGTCAAAATTACTAATTCAGAAAATCGGTCTCGTGAATTTACAGTAGAGTTTGGAAATGATAGTGTAATATTATCCTATGAATACTTAACATTTCGTATCCAATTTCTCTGTCCACTATTTTATTTAACGAGTGATATTAATGATTTAAATGAACCTGTTTGAATCAAATGAATCCATTAAAATAATACATAGAAAAAAGTTATATGACCACATTAAAAATTCACACAAAAGCATCACATTGAATAATTTCTGATTGTTATGATAATTATATTGCAAATTAAGTGTTGAATTATTTTGTTCTCTACTTTCATAGCGATTTATACCCCACTGACATTTTATGGCATTTTTTCCAAACATTATTTTAAATCCCTTTGACCTGTGGTCCCATTCAAACTACTTTCTGAAATTATCTACTAACTTTGCAAAAAACTGATGTGACTTTCAAATATGTTGCTTTTGAATCCCATATAAAATGCCACTCACTGTTAGATGTTATGTTGATGTTATGTCTCACACCCTACAACAAGACAATGATCTTATAAGAATCATGGAATCTCTACAGTGTGGAAGTAAGCTATTCAGCAAATTAAGTCCACACTGACCCTCTGAAGAGCATCCCAACCAGACCCACTGCCCTACCCTATTCCTGTAACCCTGCATTTCTCATGGCTAATCCACCTAGCCTGCACGTCCATGGACACTATGGAAATTTAGCATGGCCAATCTATCTAACCTGCACTGTAGGAGGAAACCCACACAGGCACAGAGAGAAAATGAAATCTCCACATAGACAGTTGCCCAAAGCTGGGATCAAACCCAGGTCTCTGTTCCTATGAGGTAACACTGCTAACCATTGAGCCGCCATGCCGTCCACAATAGTGGCTGATAATTGGGTAAGTTCAAAGAGTGCTGCATGAGGATGAAAAATTCAGGTATGATTTGGATTGGGATCTAGGTGATTCTTTGATATTTCAGGGACTCTTTGCCCAGGATCATCTCTGGCATTGATATGAAAGTGGGTTTTTTTATTTCCCTCCGAACAGTCTTTACATTTGTTCAAACCATGTCAGAGAAGATAGTTGGTTTTCCCCTAAAAGAAATTTCCTTTTGTTTTTCTAATGAAGTTTACTCACATGACATCCTCCTATTCTTGTATTCTTCTGGATATCATCAACATTAAATCAGGTGCAATCACAAACAGCAAAACCGATGGTACTGCTTTGGGACTGCTTCCTCCAAACAGCTGAGTTTGCTGCATCAACAGTAGAGCACTAACTCCTAATTGCTGTGGTGTTAAAGATGTCCAACGATCAGATTTTGAAAGATTTGTTCGAACACAGTCAGATATTTCCTCCAAAAATGTGAAAACGGTGGAATCTTCTGATCCCTCAGTCATGGAGAGTTGTTCTACACTTTTGAATTATGTGCATTTCCTCTTAGGTTCAGCAAATATTCTTCTGCAACTGCTAAACTCTGCCTGTTTTGAATTGAGTTACATCGATGGTTGTGTTTTGGTATCTGAGCTGGCTGAAATTATTTGACACACGAGAATTTTAAGAGCAAATTGCATTTTTTGGCTGTGAAATGAGCAGTAATAGTATGTAATGATGTATACTTATTCCATATAGTGTTGGTCATTGTATTTTAAGAGTGTAAGAACAATGTCTTTTTACTTTTGTGTCTTTAAAAATTGTGGACTGTAATGAGAAAATTGTTCTTTAAAAAAATTGATTTACCAGGACATCTGCTTAATAGGGACATCGGAGCATAAGAACAGGAGGAGGCCATTCAGCCCTCAAGCCTGCTCTGCTACTCAATAAGATCATGGTTAATCTGTGGCCTAACTCTACATGCCTCCCTTCGTTACATAACCCTTGATATCCTTGCTTAATAAAAAAGTCTCAGATTTGAATCCAATAATTAAATTACCATGAAACGCTGTTTGAAAAAAAAAGTTCTAAACCTCCATTACTCTTTATATGTAGAAGTGCTTTCTAACATCCCACCTAATTTTTAGATTATGCCCCTGGTTCTCGATACTTCAACCAATGGAAATAGTTTATCTTTATCTCCTTTGTCTTTCCCTGTTAATATCCTTAAAACTTCAGTTAGAACACCCCTTAACCTTCTAAATTCTAGAAAATAAAAGGCTAATTTTTCTGATCTCTGTTTATAACTTAACCTCTGAAGTTTGGGTATCATCCATTTATACTGTGTTGAACTTCTTCCAGGGCCAAAATCTCCTTCCCAAGATGTATTGCCCAGATGTGTTCATTGTGCTCTTAGTGGGATCTAACCAGGGTTTTATAACTGCAACATAACATCTGCATCCTTAGACACCAGTCCTTTAGCTATGTAGGCCAATATGCCATCAGACATTTTGACTATTTTCTGCAGCTGTTCATGGCATTTTAAAGAGCCATGCATCTGAACTCCCAAATCTCATTGTAGATACACTTTATTTAACTTTGTGCCTTCTAAAAAGTACCTTGACCTATCCTTTTTTGGTCCGAATTGGATAACCTCACTTGCTTTATTTAAAATCTATCTGCCACAGTTTGCCCATGCACCCAATCTATCAATATCCTGCTGTAATCTTATGCTGTCATTAACACTGTCTACAATTTTGTGTTGTCAGTGAAGTTCGCAGCAAGGAATTTGATACTTATTGTGAGTTGTGTATTTTGTGGCTATCGGTGCCTGCAATGAGCAGAAAAGCCAAGGAGTTGCTTGCTAGGGAGGCTGTTTGGTTCTCAGCTAAACTGAACAGGTCAGAACTGAAACAAGTTACAGAGATACAGAGAGAGGGAGAGAGAGAGAGAGAGAGAAAAACACGGAAGTGTGTGCTATTGCTCTCTCCAATAGAAGCTCTGCGATAAAAGAAACAGTTAAAAATATCTCAGTTTAAACTTGAAGAAAGCCAGATACCTTTCCTGCAGCAGTTGCTGAGAGCTGTGGCTATAGAATTGATAAATTGGAGACATTTTACAAATGAATCAGTCGCTCTGTATTTCTAATAAAGTGGAAGCTTCTAGAGAACGACAACTGAACACCAAGGCCAGCCGAGGACAAATCATCTCAACATCAGAATTAGGAAGAAAGCACTATTAAACTGATTTTCAATTTTTTTTCTACCTCTGCCAATAATCTCATGTGTGCATATGTATTTGAGGGGATTAAAGCTTTAGTTAGTAGCGTTATGTGCCAATGGTTTATAACTGTTCACCTGTAGCTATAATATAATTACTTATAATTAATAATTCTTGGATATGGAATTCCAAGGGGAAAGAGAAGGAAGACAAGAAAGAAAATAGATAAGGAAAGTGAAATCAAGTTGAACAGAATGGAAATAAGAAAACTAGAATAAGAACTGAGAATGGAACGGTAAGCGGGTGAAGATGATCGTAAATTTAAAATGGCTTAATTGAAAGAAGATGATATGCATGCATATGAGTTAGTGTCTGAGGAATTAGGCAAAGGTTCCAGAATTTACAGAAGCAGCATAGAAATAATGGGGCTCAGTTTACTGTGCATTACCTCAGTGGGTCAAAGCAGAATTATTCTCAGCATTCTTTTCATCTTGAGTGGTGTGCTGCCCACACCATGTAGTTCTCTGTCAGAAAGTTGTGGCTTCGTTCTCCTCAAACTTAAGCTAATTCAATAACATTCACCATGGTGTCAAGTTTGAAATTAGTTGGATGACTGTAAACCTGTATGATCCATGATATATATCTGAGATAGCAAGGTGT
>NC_063333.1:75164230-75342520 GCF_021869965.1 Rhincodon typus | reverse complement strand
CTTCTTCAGAAAATGATTTTCTGAAGAAGGGTCTAGGCCCGAAACATCAGCCTTCCTGCTCCTCTGATGCTGCTTCGCCTGCTGTGTTCATCCAGCTCTACACCTCGCTATCTCAGATATTAATCTCCAGCATCTGCAGTTTCTACTATCTCTGATCCATGATATATCTGGTTCAGATGAGTCATGCATTATCTGAAAGAAATGTGATATATCACCAGATAATAATGTCTGCTCCACTGAAGTTATGTCCTGGTTTTCTATGTTCTCTCCCAAGGATGCTTGCTGTAAGGTTTTAATCTCATTGTGCACATTAACATTGTTAGTTCTATGGTTGAATGCTTGTTTTGGCTTTTTTTCACATTGTCTGAAAAGATCTCTCATAAAAGTTGCAATAGTGTGATAAGTTTAGATATTATTTCTGTTTATGTGCTTTCTTTTTCAAACTGCATATCTGAAACAGTAACTATTAGCATCAACAGATTTAAAGACATTTTATTGTGGTGTTATTGTACCTTAGAAAGTTGGCTTTCTATTTCCAAATTTCATTTGTGTTGGTTGTGATGTTCACCTTCCATCACTATCTGAACAGCTCCTTCTAAAGTGAGATCCATTTTGTGTAATGTACCTGAAAAAATGGATCAGATATTCCAATGATCTTGCTTTTAATTATTTTTGATTGCAAATTTCCATAATCAAAATTCTGACATTGCATAAATTTCATTGATAATTTTGTCGGTAAGATCTCCTGGAAGATTTAGTCTTCTGTTAACTCTTTCTATCTCTGTTATATGATTAATATTTGATTCAAAATAATTGTCAAATGCTCTTATAACATGACCAAGGTATTTGTCTTTTTTTACATATTGTTGTTTAAAACATGTGCAATCAGACCTAGACAGTCAAAAAGTGTATTTTCTTGTTCTACTCTGAGTGTCTCCTGTGATCCTGAACCAATTCTGTATTGCAGAATTATATTTTATTTGCTATAGTTCAGTTCAAATCCCTGTCTGAAGTGATTGTGATTTAAATCTGCAGTGTCATTATATTTAACTGCTGTTGTTTCTCTTATTTAAAGATTTATTTGAGGAATGTTGAAAGTCATTTTTAAAAATAAATTCATAAGTGAAACTGATTTTACTGTACAATGTTTAATCTTTTTTAACTAACAGTTCAATTGTATTTGATGATCTGTTTTCTTCAAAAAATCTTATAAATTCTTTCAAATATTGTAACTACTTTCGTTTTGCCCTGGAGAATGTGAATAAACTGCTGGTAAAAAGTTTTATCCTTAAGATATTTATTTTTCTCTTCTTTGTTTGCTTTTTATCACTTTAATTACTGATAACTAAAGCTGAAAAAAAATCTAAATACTATACTGTTTTGTTATTAAAATCATTTTTAAATGTTTAAGTGTTATCAAAATATTTTAATTTGAAAGAAAAGCCTGCATTTTAAGCTTTTATATAAAATGGAGGAAACCATTTGCCATTTTGAGCTTCTTATCCCTAATTTGCAAACAAAAAGGCATTACACAAATCCTACATCTCAAAAAATTAATTTCAGTTGAACAATAAAAATGATTTTTTTTCTCTTTAAACACAGCTTTTCATAGACTCTTCTTCTCCCTTCAATTTTTCCGTGTTCATTCATTGAAATTGGTCTGCAGAGGTACAGAGGTGTCCAAAATCTGCTCGAAAAGTTGTAAGTGTTCATTAGAATCATGCAAGGTTGGATACCTCCTCCTTACTTGAGTATAGTGGTTGAAGCACCAGAATAACTGGCCTACTTATTCTCAGGGCCTTGTTTATGAACCATTGCTAAGGTCTTGCTTATTGCCAATCACTAGAAACTGGCAGCATTGCTTGGAGGATTGGGGTAATAGATACAATGTGGAAAGAGGCCATTTGGCCCATCAAGTCTGCACCAATCTACCGATCCTACCCAGACCCATTACACCATGCTAATCCAATAACCCTGTATTTCCCGTGGCTAGACCACCTAGCCTGTGCATCCCTGCACACTTTGGGGCAAATTACTGCGGCCAATCCACCTCACCTGCACATCTTTGCACAGTGGGAGGAAACTGGAGCACCCAATGGAAACCCATGCAGACATGGACAGCATGTGTAAACTCCACACAAACAGTCACCCAGGCTGGAATCGAACCGTGATGCTTTGAGGCAGCAGTGTTAACCACTGAGCCACGGCACTGCCCAACAATGATCGTAAATAGCTACCTGAAATTTCCAGATGAGGTCAATAGACATCTTTGACACTGTATTCTCCAGCACCACAGACATAATGCTTTCCAAGCTGTGTGGTACAGATCTGCCTCCAGGAGCTAGAAGATGTAGGCAACAATTTCCCTAGTCAAACAAAGGTGCCATCAGCACTGACCTTTACCTATCTGTACATGGCTGTAATGCTTTTGGTACATACCCTCTCTGCATACTGCTCCATGGTGCTGATGTTGTGGTACTCCTCTTCGGGTGCTCCTTTTCCTACCACAATTGCTATCCCTGAGCCTCATTTCTCTGGTTCTGTTGGCATCAGGTAATCTTTCTTCTCCTTCTCCACTTCCTTCTTAACCTCAACACCATTAGCAAAATTACTGGTTAAGTTGGTCAAAAATCTGTCATGGAGCAACTGATTTGAAGAAATATCAGGAGTGAAATCTATATTTTCTATTTGAGATCTTGACATATTCAATCTATCACTTGAGCTCTTCTTGGGCTGCTCACGCCTTGGTTGGAAGTCTCATCCTGGTGGGGTGCATCCACCGTGACTGCTTTTCCCCTTCCTGATGTTGCTATGGAATCTCTACAGTGTGGAAGCAAGCCATTCAGCTGTCAAGTCTGCACCAACCCTCTGAAGATCATCCCTCCCAGGCCTAGTACCCTACTCCACCCCCGTGGCCAATCCACCTAACCTGCACACCTTTGGACTGAGAGAGGAAACCAGAGCACCTGGCAGAAACCCGAAAATGTGCAAACCCCACACAGACAGTCAGCCAAGGCTGGAATTGATCTCACATCCTTGTGGCTGTGAGGCAGCAGTGCTAACCAATGAGCCACCATTCTTCCCGTTAGTCCTTTGTAGCCTTGGCTTTTATATTGCCACATGCATGGAAAGTAATGTGCATTTCGTGGACATCACTATCCCTTGTGATTACAGCCCTATGACATTAAAACCTCTAGGCTGCACAGTAGCTTCATCCGCATGCTCATAACTTTCATATACATAGGCCTATGCACAGTGTTACGAGGCTGATGTAGAATAATACCCGCTTGCAACATCACCACTCCTGGTGATGCTTTGTTGACTATCTTGTCAAAATTTAAATGAACGATGGCCATGTTTTGGATCCTGTTGTTTGGAGCTGTAAGAGTATATTCATCTTTTTCTGCATTGAGTCCTTTCTTTCTGTGCAAAGTTTCCGAGTATCATGCAAAAGTATTTTCCAGGTTCTGCTTTTATTTCCTCAGCTGGATATTTTTGCGCTGTGCAATTACACTTCACATCCTCCGAGAGGCTTTATTTTGAAAACCCATTTCAAGAAAGAAGGTGGCAGCAAACTTTTCCTTTGAGTCCCCCTCTATCCTTCCTCATCTAAAATACACTTTCCCCCATAACTGTAGATGGCTTCTCCTTCCCTCTGGCATTGCCACTGACCTCTTCAATTACTCCTGTAACTATCAACCTTTTCACTACCTCTCCTGCTATTCCAGCTGCTTGTACCAATCTCAATTCCATCCAGCTCCCCATGCCCAGTCTCACCCATATACCACCCCTTTTCAATTCACCTGCATATTCTCCCTTCTGAGTACACCTAATTGTCCCATTGTGTTTTCCCAATAAAAAAAATTGAGCTCCTATCCTTCCTCATCCCACTTGCCCCTATCACTGTCACTATCGTCTCTGCATCCCTGTTTCCTCACTCCATTCCCGAGGATTCTCTGGTGCTCTTGACCACCAGGCCCACCAGACCACCGCCAAGTAAGTTCCATTCCCTGTCATTCTTTTCTATCCATTCCACCATTCCCTGAACCTTTTCAGCTGAGTCTCCTTTTTCATTTCAGAACTATTTTTATTTCAGACCACTTTGAGATCACTTGCCTCCTCCCCTGGTCTGCTGGTATCAATCAGTGTGGCTGTTTGACTTGGACAGGTTTGTGGGCCTGGTCACCCTTCACCCATTACACTCTCAGCATCTAAAAACTGAAACACCAATGTATGAATGAGGCTACTTGTAATCCCGTTGACCCAGTTAGTCTTCACCTTGCACAGTAATCAACTGGCTACAACAAGAAAGAGCACATATCACTGAGACTTTGCATGAGTTGGTTGACACAACAGGACTTCACCTCTTATACCACGAGCATTTGTGCAAAAAGAGACTTGATAAAGAAGGAGCCAAGTACATAGGAACAGGAGTAAGTAATTTAGCTCCTCGAGCCTGTTCTACCGTTCAATGCAATCACGGCTGATGGCAAGTAATGGAAGGTGTTTGTACTCACTGGAGCTTGGATGAAGTAGCCAATACCTAGAGGTATATGCATTATAACAAGGTTCTACCCGTGAATGTAATTCCTATAGCCAGGACTGTTCATGAGTATTTAGGCAATATTAACAGAATGCAAGAAAGGTTTTCAACTATGAAGCAGGACCACTTGAAAGGCTCTGAGAGATCAGTAGCAAAATTTCAACTCACCATCATAAAACAGAATATTTGCCGCCTACCCAATTAATTCCACCACCCTCCTTCTAAAAGCTCCAGGTGGGTCCAGAGGATTCTGCCTATTGTGAGTATGAGAAGTATAGGATAGCATGTGTATAATGGAAGGTGTGCTGCTGTATAATGTTTGGTGAGAGGTTGTATGTGTATGTAAAATGGGGTATGGTGTGTGTGTATGATATAGTGTGGAGCAGTGAATATATGACATGGGGTATTAGGAAATAGACAATGCACGTGTGATGAGTGTCAGAATGAGGAGAAATATGTAGTGTGAAGAAAAGTGCAGTGATTGCAGGAATGCTAATAAGTCTGATTTGCTAAGATCAAGAAATTCTGAACAAATAATCAACCTTGGTGACTAAATGTGGTAACATATATTCCTCCACAAATGAACTTAAGAAAATGTTCAAAAAATGTAGATAACTCCATGAAACAACATGGTAAATTGCATCGATTTTTTCAAATTTTTGTAGTTCTTAGTAATAGTTGGTCATGTGTAAAAACTGATCACTTTAACTTGTAAATCCATTGCTGGGTCATTCCTAGTTGAATAACAGAAACTGGCTTTACCCTTGAAGAAGCTTTGCGGAATTATGTATTTAATTACTCATGTATATATTTCAAACAAAAGTACTCCTAATATAAAGAAAAGCTGAAAACAATTTGTTTTAAAATGTTGCAAATCTATAATAAATGAAAATAATGAAATTAGGGAACTGGACCCTTGACTTCTGTAAAAAAGGAAGGATAGATTAAAGTTTTAGCTAAGATATCCTTCATAACAATGTACCTGTTTTGACGAACAGCCTTGCTCAAATTTTTGACTCGTTTTTCCCTTTTACAGAGAGACAGTTCTGTACTTCTCATTATGATAAATGAAGGGACTGAATAAGGATCCTGGAAAAATTAAATTTGGCTCTAATATGCAGATATTGTCTGAAATATATTTGTTGAATTTTCCCTGTTATAATTAATTCCACCCCTCTGGCCCTACTGCTGAACCTGTTCTCTGGTATTTACATGGTTAAAGACATTTTACTGCAATGTGTTCAGCAGATTTGAAATATCCCTAAAGGTCACAAGTTGTCTCTTCAGACCATTTGGCTTAAGTTTGTGAAATGCCACTCTGGAGTACAAATAGTCCCTCTCCAGCCCTGCTTTTCCATTAAAGAACAGGTTAACATCACTGCTGAGATAAATGGTACTGCACAAAATTGATTTTACACTTGCGCTGTAAGTGTGGTCAAATGTTATGAGACTGTAAATCACAAAGGATGTAAAAGCAGCATTGCTGAGAATAATACAAGTGTGTTGTATGCAACGGGAGCATTTTCACTTGATGCGGATGAGTTAAGCCTATCAATCAAATGGAAAATGCTATAAGGAGAGCTTAAGTATTAAAATTATTTATTCTGTTTCATTCTTTAATCCTTAAGCCTATTAGTAAAGAAAGGTTTAAGTTAGCCGTCAGTGATGAACCAAAACAGGCAATCATGTATTGGGGAACCAATTTCACTATACAATCTCCAAAATCGACAGCACACAACCCCATCCCCCACTATCACCATCTACTTTCCAATGGAAAATCAGTGTTTACAAAAAAGTGTAAAATAGACTGCTGATTCATTGCTTGCACTACTCCTAAGAACTAATTCTGCCCCCATTGTAATTGAATTTATTTGGCAATATCGGAGGAACACGTCAGAGGAATTCATAGCTGCAACGGTCAACCTCTGCAAACCTATGCGTACTACCTTCTGTGTACAACTGCTTTGTCATCCTATTCCAGTTTGAGAGAATGCTGAACTTGAAAAGTCCCTTTAAATGATGTTGATCAGCACACCATGTGATCAAGGTGCTCAGTTTAATGATTGACAACCGCATGATTTGCTATAGAGTTAAGCCAGTTGGAATTGAAGTTTAAAGGTGGATTTTGATTCTAAGCTTCAATTTACTGAAATTTAAATATGAATTCTGAATTATAACTTCATAAAAATGCAATTAGTTTTTTCAGATCTTTTCACTTGTGTGTATTATTGTAAAAGTGGCAGACTTTATAGAAGTGTTCAGGATAACGCTTTAATGTTTGCTATCCTATCATTCACACTTCACCTGTTGACACCTTTTGTTTCTTTATTTGCCCTATTTATTAGTTATGAAATCTTTTGTCAGTTATTTGTTTATCTCCTCTACTCTATCACAGATCTCTCTTTACTATTCTTGTTCTTCCCCTATAGCCATCTTATATTTGTCCAAAATCTCAGTTCTGACAAAAAATATAATCAATCTGAAACTTTAACTGTTCTGTTTTCTCACCAGAGATTCTACCTGACCAACTGAGATTTGCAAACATTTTCAAACTTTAACCCTTTTTCTTAAACTGGAAAGTTAATAGCAGAGTGAAATAACTGACTACAAGTTTTAAGTGGCTGCAATTTCTGCCTGAGGTTCTCTTTGATGAACTGCATTGATTTGGAGTGGTCATGCTGCTTCTGATAGTTCGTCTACTTTCTCAGTGAAATTACCAGCAAAAATATGTGGGAAAGCAAATGGTGAAGATGACAAAGATTTTCCAGAGGGATATAGACAGGTTAAGCGAGCGGTCAAAAACTTGACAGATAGAATATAATGTACGTAAATGTGAGGTTAGGCTTTTTGGCAGGAAGAACAGTGCAGCTAAATATTATTTAAATTGAGAAAGACTTCAAAAAAGTTGCAGAACGGAGGGATTTGGGAGCCCTTGGCCATGAAACAGAAAAGGCTAACATCCAAACTCAGTGGCTAATGAGAAGGGCAAATGAAGTGTTGGCCTTCATTTCAAAGGGAATGGTGTAAAAAAGTAGGAAGGTTTTGCTAAAACTACACTAGGCACTCATTAGACTATAGCTGGAATACTGTGAATAGTTTTGGGCCGTTATCTAAGGAAAGATATACTGGTATTGAAAGCAATCCAGAGGAGATTCATCCGGCTGATCCCAGGTTTGGAGAGGTTGTTCTGTGAGGAGAGGTTGAATAGGTTGTGTGTGTACTCATTGGAATTTAGAAGAGTGAAAGACAACCTTATTCTAACATACAAGATTCTTTGGGGACTTGATAGGGTTGATGCTGAAATGTTGTTTCCCTTCGTAGGACTAGAGAGCATAATCTCTAAATAAGGGGTCACCTACTTAAGACAGAGATGAGGAAGAATTTCTTCTCCCAGAGGGTAGTGAACCTGTGGAATTCTTTACTGCAGATGGCTGTCAAGGCTGGGTCATTAAATAAATTCAAGGCTGAGCTGGACAGGTTTTTAATCATTAGGGTAGTCAAAGGTTATGGGACAAAGGCAGGAAAATGGAGGAGTTGAAGATTATCAGATCAGCTATCATTTCATTTAATCATACAACAGACTCACTGGGCTGAATGACCTACTTCTGCTCCTACGCCTTATGGTCACCCCATACTTCTGCAATTCATCCTTTATGGTTCTCCTTAAGACCTACCTTGCAGACTAACTCCTTGGTCTTCTACCCCAAGATGTCATTATGACGCCTAGTGTCATGTTTTGTATCATAAAATCTCTGTGAAGTGGCTTAGTATGTTATTATGTTGAAGGCACAAACCAAGTAAAAGCAGTTGTTGTTATACAATTGCAGTAAGCCTTTTTCACTCAAACTCCAATACTTGTGTATAGAAACTATTTTCTGATTGTTTTCCATACTTGAAAGTTAATTAACTGCGTTTTTTTAACAAGGCCATCCAGGCTCCTCCAATTACTTCACTTCCACCATTTAACTATATTCTGATTTTCACACAAAACAAATATAAAACTTCATACTTCCTTACATTATGTGTCATAATCTGTCATGTTTTGACCACTTATGTATCTTGTTCATATCTCATTGCAGTGTCTTTGCATAGTTCTCACAGCTTACTTTCCCAAATAACTCTGCATTGCCAGCAGATGTTGATAAATTACATTTGATCTCTCATCTAAATGACTATACAGGTTGTAAATAAAGGAGGCCCAAATCCAAATCCTTGTAATACCCTGCCTATACAGTCTGCCAACCTAAAAATGGATGGTTTATTCCTACTCTCTGTTAATTATCCATTAACAAATCCTCAAACCATTTTAATATATTATCTTAAATACCATGAGCCCTGTCTATTTCTCCATGCGCAGAATGCATGTTGTTGTGGTACTGGACCTGAAATGGTGTTACCCAAGTTATTGTGTCTGTTTGATCTGGCATTCTCCTTCTGCTCAAATCCAAATATAGCAATTAAAATACCATTTTCTTTTACTAAAGTATTACATCAATGGCCAACCCTCGATTGTCTGAAGTCCTTCTTGTTAAGTAGTCTCTGAGGATTAGGCATGATTTGTTTCCATTGTGATTTGATCAGGACTGAAATAGCTCTTAGGTCTATTGTGCAATCTGAAGAAAGGGATGAGAATGGAAATCCATCCCATTTCGTCTAAAAGGTATCATGAGCATAAACAATACTTGACAATAGTGGATGGTTATACCAAAGTTGATGTGTAGAGACATCCTACAGAAACTCCAGTCTATTACAAATCAAGAACACAACAATGAATGTTGTGCCCAAGCATTTTGAAAGACATAAAGGATCACATTTCATCTGTGACAAACATATGCCTGACACAATCAAGTGCTTATACAGAGACAATGATTTCATCAACATTTACAGAAATGCCATGGGAAAGAATAGAAATAAAATGATTCCTTATTAGAGGGAAAGTATATTTAATCATTCAAGGTGGATTGAAATGGCAAGATTTAATTCAACTGCAATAAACACATCAGTTAGAGCACTGAACAGAATCTTTGTGATACAGTTTCCTGAAAGAACTAATATCAGATATTGGACGTCAATCTATGAACCAGAATGTCAGGAAGTTCATTTTGAAGACAAGCATCGACCAGGTGATGAGTTTTCCCCTCCTCCTCACTCAAGCAGAAAGACTGAAAGTAGTCAAGATGATGAAGTCACTGATTCATAAGAATCTAGCTGGGAATAAATTCCACTCAGTTACAGAGCAACACAGGTACAAGGGATGCTTGCTATTCGTAGGAGATATATTTCGGGCATATATGCAAAATAACAAATATCAGGGCAACAAATGGCATGGACCCCCTATAGAATTGTTAATAAGATGTAGCGTAAAAACAGATGGACTGAGTTTAAAACTCAACTTCCTACCAAAACCTTAACCTTTCAAGACCACAAGAAGATAATATAAATTAGATAACAGTCACAAGAAAAAGCAACATAGGTGGTACTACTCGTACATTCAGCAAAACCTCCAGCAAGCTTAAAGTCAAAGCAGCAAACCTTGTTAAGGAACAAGAAGTCAGAAGCTACAGATATCAGAAAAACAGGTCACCAAATTTTATATTGTGATAATGTCTGAAGGGCAATAGGAAAGCATTGAACTTACTCAAGACAAGAGGTGAGGCTAATAGGATTGTCACAGCCATTGTTATAGCACATCAGACAAGATACTGTACTATGCCACTATTCAACACACAGTACAACACCATCTCTCTAATGTTAAACTAAAGTAAACCAGACGGGGACATCCAGTCAAAGCTCCAGATCATATCGCCTTTAACATTTGGATTTGAGGTGGAGGGAGTAGATGGTGATAACAGCAATAACAATGATCATGTTAATGTTTACAAAGACTAAATAAGAAAAAAATTAAACTACTGCAATAATTTAGACCAAGTAGAGGGAATCTTGAGGAAGATGTAAGACAATATGATTCATGTAAAGCCTCATGTAATCTTTCACATTACTTTGATATCAGCAAAATAGAATGTTTCAGTCCAGTATGACCATATAAAGAACAAAGAACAGTACAGCACCTTTAGCCCACCAAGACTGCACTGACACAAGATGCCTTTCTAAACTAAAAACCTTTTACCTTCACTATTTCAATCCCATTCTATATTCTATTCCCAGCTTATTCATGTATCTGTCAAGATGCCTTTTGAATATTGCTACTGTATCTGCTTCTACCACCTTCCCTGACAGTGCATTCCAGGCACCTACAACCCTCTGTGTAAAAAAAAAGACTTGCCTATCATCTCCTTTAAAACTTTTCCCCTTTTATTTAAACCTATGTCCCTAATAATTGACATTTCTTCTATGAGGTAGAACCACCAAATAGCTATGCTTCTTAATTTTGTGAAACTCTATCAGCTTACCCCCTCAGCCTCTGATGTTCAAGTGAAAATGAACCGAGATTTTCCAATCTCTCCTCATAGCTCATACTTTCCAAACCGGGCAACATCCTGGTGAACCTTTTCTGTATTCTCTCCAAAGCCTCCACATTCTACTGGCAGTGTGACAACCAGAACTTTACGCAATACTTCAAACAAGGCTTAACTAAAGTTCTACACAACTGTACCATGACTTGCCCCAACTGACGAAGGCAAGCATGCTATATCATAGAATCCTACAGCGAGGAAACAGGCCCTTCAGCCCAACAAGTCCACACCAAAACTCAGATCATCCCATGCAGACTCATCCCCCTATAACCCACCTAATCTAGGGCAATTTAGCATGGTCCATTCACCTTACCTGCACATCTTTGGACTGTGGGAGGAAACCAGATCACCCAGAGGAAACCCGCACAGACACAGGGAGAATGTGCAAACTCCACATAGACAGTCGCCCAAGGCTGGAATCAAACCCAGGTCCCTGGTGCTGTGAGGCAGCAGTGCTAACCACTGAGCTACCGTGCCACCCTATATGCCTTCTTGACCAGCTAATCCATTTGTGTTGCTACTTTCAAGGAACAATGGACCTGTTCACCGAAATTGCTTATTGGACTGTATTCTCCTGGATTATGTTGCCCCTCTCAAACAAAGAAACAAAGTTTGCGATTCTCCAGTTCTCTGGGACTTCTCCTGTGACTAAAGAAAATACAAAGATTTTGTACAAGGCCCTCCAATTTCCTCCCTAGCCTTCCTCAGTATTCTAGGATCAATTCCAACATGTCCGAGGGACTTGACTACCATAAAAATATCGATATACTCCTTACCAGACTCACCATCCACCATGATCTTCTCTTTTGTGAACAGTGATGCAAAGTATTCATTCAGGACCTCACCCACTTTCTCTGGCACCGAAAATAAATTCCTTCATTTATCCTTGAGTGAACCTAACCTTTCCCTAGCTACCCTTTTGCTCCTTATATATGTATAATGTATTATATAAATGTGTAAAAAGCCTTGGGATTTTCCTTAATCCTGTTTGCCAAGGTAATTTCAGGCCCTGTTTAGCCCTATTAACATCTCGTTTAAGGTCTTTACTGATATTTTTATATTCTTTGAGGGCTGTATCTGTCTTCTGAATAAGCTCACAATTTCTTTTGTCATCCAAGATTTCCGAAACTTGCCAACCTTATCCTTCACTTTCACAGGAACATGCTGGTCCTGAACTCTTAATCAATCGGCTTTTAAAACATTCCCACATGACAGATGTGGATTTACCCTCAAACAGCTGCCCTCAGTCAATATTCTCCAGTTCCTGCCTAATATTGTGGTGGCTAACCTTCCCCCACTATTACAGTGTTACAGTAATAAGTTGAAGGAACAAGCAGCCTCAGGGACAGTGAATGTGTATACACCCACAACTCAGAGAAATTTGAGAATACTCATTCATAATGCAGATATCAGAATTGGCTTAAAACACAGGATAAGGCAACATGCAATACTTGAAAGTCTAAGTATATGAGGGGTTTGGAAGTTGATATGCTTTCACTCACACATCAACATCACCTCTGCGTGCTCAGAATACAGTCATTTGATGTGTTTGGTACCTCCTCAAATCATGATTGTCCACAGTGCAGGTACTCCCATGAGTCAACAAGGTGTAGAGCTGGATGAACACAGCAGGTCAAGCAGCATCAGAGGAGCAGGAAGGCTGACATTTCGGGCCTAGACCCTTCTTCAGAAATGGGGGAGGGGAAGGGGGTTCTGAAATAAATAGGGGGAGGCGGATGGAAGATGGATAAAGGAGAAGATAGGTGGAGAGGAGACAGACAGGTCAAAGAGGCGGGGTTGGAGCCAGTAAAGGTGAATGTAGGTGGGGAGTTAGGGAGGGGATAGGTCAGTCCAGGGAGGACGGACAGGTCAAGGAGGCGGGATGAGGCTAGTAGGTAGGAGATGGGGGTGGGGCTTGAGGTGGGAGGAGGGGATAGGTGGGAGGAAGGACAGGTTAGGGAGGCAGGGACGGGCTGGGCTGGTTTTGGGATGCGGTCGGGGGAGGGGAGATTTTGAAGCTTGTGAAGTCCACATTGATATGATTGGGCTGCAGGGCTCCCAAGCGAAATATGAGATGCTGTTCCTGCAACCTTCAGGTGAAATCGTTGTGGCACTGCAGGAGGCCCAGAATGGACATGTCATCTAAGGAATGGGAGGGGGAGTTGAAATGGTTCGCGACTGGGAGGTGCAGTTGTTTGGTGCGAACCGAGCGTAGATGTTGGGCAAAGCGGTCCCCAAGCTTCCGCTTGGTTTCCCCGAAATCAAGAATCAGTGGTCCTGAATCAGTGATTCTGGCTTTGAGTGATTAGTTCCACAAAGATGGGCAATTCTCTTGGAACAGGATTCTGCTGTTGAGCTGCCTTTCTTGCCACCAGATGTGGAAAACCTGAAGAAATGTCCATTGAAGCATGAGTTAAGGCCAGTAACGTAAGTTCCTATGTGTCACAATAAAATCACTGTTCAATTTACAAAGTTAGGATTTGACTCTAGGCCCCTCATCTTTCTGACTAACTACATCATATTATACGATTTCAAGGTATCAGGATCAAAATGTTAACATTTTTGGGTGAGGGACTTGTAAAAGTGGTCTGAAAATTTCTCTTTGATTCTCTCCCAAAAGCTGAAGCTTGATGGGCGGCACAGTGGCTCAGTGGTTAGCACTACTGCCTCACAGCACTAGGGACTGGTGTTCAATTCCACCCTTGGGTGACTGTCTGTGTGGAGTTTGCACATTCTCCCCATGTCTGCATAGGTTTCCTCCAGGTGTGCCGGTTTCCTCCAAAGTCCAAAGATGAGCCAGCGAGGTGGATTGGCCATGCTAAATTGCTCATACTGTTTGGGGATGTGTAGATTAGGGGGATGGGGTCTGGGTGGGATGCTCTGAGGTTCAGTATAGACTTATTGGGCCAAAGGGCCTGTTTCCATACTGTAGGGGTTCTTTGATATTCAATATAGCCAACATTTTCTGTTTTTCTTTCCACTATCACTTGACGGCTTTGTGCTAACCATTCCACACACACATTCTACCACCCAGTAAAAACACATTAGCACTCCACCACCTACTGCCATCACATTAAGATACAGCATAATTGACAATAGTTCTTATCTCTCCATGGAAGTCATTAACAAAGAGTGTGATTAATTTTAAAGTACAGATAGAGATAGTTATTTTCCAACTCAGTAGTAGAAGGAAATAAAGGCTTATTTTCGGTACTATGAATTAAGGGATAAGGCAGTTTTGCTGCAATAAGCAGATGTATTTACTGTCTATTTTGATACACATGGTATTTTTATTTGCTACAAAGTAAATGCTTAACGTAAAGCTTATTGAAAAAATCATGTTTAATGTCTTAATAAGTAAGTAAGGATGAGGACATGACATGTTAAAGAATATGACATTGTAAACCCAAATCCAAAGTGACCAGTGTATATAAAGTGAACTCTTTGCTCCAGACCATAACATATAAAACTGAAAGACTCTTCATAAATTACATAAATTTAATTTCTAATCATAGAGGGCCTTCAAGTGATGTAAATGTCTTGTTGCAAGAAGATCAATGCTCCAATATGCTTGAATGATCAAAAAATATAATGCAACTGAAACAAAATTACTGACAGCAAAGAGCATTGAAGACTTAATGACTACAAAACAGTCTTGTAAGGTGCTTTCATCTGTTCGTCATCTATCGCCTAGTTAGTACTACATAGTTTTTGTTGAAATTTTTTCAATTACCATAACATAACCTTAAAACATATATAGTTATAATTTCTCAGTGCTCATCGAGTGTACCCATAAATACATGTCCAGATATCACATGTATGCAACTGAATAATGTTTTCTCTAGGGCCTGGAACAATCTATGATTCCAGATAAGTCCATGATCAATTATCATTCAGAAGTCCAGAGATGAACACATTCATTATCTCATTCCCTGCCTTCCCCAAAAAGACCCAGATCACTGAAGGAGCAACAATCACTGGTGCATTGAAACTCCTTTTCTAGGTTTACATGACGGAACGTTGCATTTCTGTCCAGATTTTTCAAACACACGGATGAGCATGGTAGTCGTATACCAAACTGTTTCTTTGCAGTGTTGAATGTTAAACTCTCTGTCTCAAAAGGTGGTGGTGTCATTATCACTTCCCACATTAGCGTACATAATTACATTCACCATTACCTCATACTGACCGAACCTCGAACTTTACAGATTCAGGTGATCGGGAGATTTCACTATTCTCCTTGAACACATCTCTGCAGACTTGAGAGATCGGTATTTTACTGGATGGAAGATTATGATCTTTAATTCTCTTTCTGACAGTCTAAGGCCCATTGAAGCTGGAGGGTACTTAATCTCTTGCATTTCCTTTTTGGACAAGTTCTTTCCTGAAACAGGCAATTTCTTCTTTCCAATATCTTGAATCATTGGATATCGGTTCTCCTTTCCTGGTGGTGGTTTCCACAAGGTTGACAACATTATAATTCCAATCTGTGTTATTAGTTTTTTTTTCATCTTCAGTCTGCCTGTGAATCTGTGCTGAAGCATATAAACTATTTCCACCAATATTTTGATCAGTTTGGACTATCTTATTTACCCTCAGCAATTGTATTATTGTTGGAATCAAGATGCTCACTTCTTCAGATCTGCTATTACTTCTGGATTGGCATCATCTCTGGTACAGTTACTGAAAATTCTTCCTGGGCAGATAAGTAAGTCAAATGTCCTGCTTAAATTTGTCTCTTCTGAGTCACCTGAGCCTGTAACATCAGACTTGAACCTTTCATTGCTATTTGTTCACCAAGCTGTGTTGTACTCAAATTACATCATCTGTTAGAGATTCGTTGCTTTAGCTCAAGTGGAATATTCTGTTCATTGGCCGTCCAACCCTTGTAAATCTTGCTGACTCGAGCAGTCTGAGCACTCTTCAATGTTAATGGCAACGAGAAACATTTATGTCAATTCAGTACAGTTCCATCTCATTTACAGTATGAAACACATTTCTTATTAAACATTGCGAATGTCAACAGACTCTGTTTGTAGTTTAGGTTTTACTGTGAGTCTAAGGAGTCCCATGAAATCTTTAGTAAGCTGTCTTTTCGTTGGTTGTTCCTTGAACAGTTGTTGACTGGCTGTTCAATCATTTCATACAGTTTAACTCCATCTCCAGTTTGAAGAAGATTGAGGTCAAGTCATGCCTTCCTACTCAGGATTGGACAGGCTTGATTTTGAAGTATGTTAGTTTTCTACCATTTGATTTTTTTTTATTTTGAAAATTTACTTAGAACACACCTTCAGTCTTAAGTGCTCTGCATACTGGATAATGCAGTTCCAATATTGTTGGTGATTGATATAGTTTTCTTAAGATGGCTCACTGTTTGATAATGTAGTAATCCTCACCTGGTAGTTAATTTGAAATGTGCATAGTCCCCATTGACAATAAATATAAGCTTGTCAAAATGTAAGTTCTGGATCACCATTTTCCTCTCAGAAGATTTTAGGTTTTTCTTCTGTTGTAGACTATTCTACTTCATTAGCCTCTGAGTGAGTAGCTATTCTATTTCTTGCTTTTTTGAAATTGCCCTGCTTCTGCACATTTTCTGGAAGTGATCCCTAATGTAAGAAATAAAGCATTCACTTTTAATAGCTGGTCACTGTCTGCGCCTCTGAGGTTTCTTGACTCCAATACGCTGACAAGGCTTTTTTAGAGTCTAGTGCGGCTTCTACTCATTGTCATGGCTTCTTACATTTGGCATTTGAGGTTTTGTGCCTCCAGAATTGAATGGACTGTGCTGATCTTCTGTGCCAAGGTCAATCTTCTCCTAAGATCAAGTTGTGTTGCTTCCAGAATTCTGACTATTCACCATCTGAATTGTTCTTCCTAAAGTCAGGCCATCTTGCTTTGCAATAAATCTGACAAACACCCATCAGCAATTCTTACAAAAAAGTCTTTGTCTTATGAATCCTGAGTTAAAGTCACCAGATTCATTTCTCCACTAATCTGTACAGACTTTTTTGTTCCTCCAATAATTTAATTATTGAGGTTCAAATAATTGCCAAAGACTTTCAGTGCTTCTTCACAAGTACCTTTTGTTACTTTTACCACTTGGCTTGTAATAACATTGTCAGCTATACTCCTGATTTTTTTCCCACTGTGGTTCATCAGCCTTCACTTGAAACTTTATTTTGTGGACCCTTTAATTACCTATTTTTGTCTTACTACTTTGTTCTCCCCTCTCACTTTAGTATCTGACATAGCTACTGCTTGACTTTGTTTTAAATTGTTTGGTGCCTCCAGGTGCAGGTCTCATTACTTGGAGGACAGGTTTGTCAGTCTCACTTCTGTCACAATGTTGTAATAAGTGTGCCCAGCAACAAACATGGAACAGGTGTTGGTATCCACAAATATTTGTTGAACTTAGTATGTTGTATACAGAGCAGGGAGAGGAGCGTGCATGACCATCTTGGAGTACACCATTTTAAACCCTGAATGTCATGTGACATGATGTCTTTGCTGGTGATGTCATCAGGTGTCCTATTTATAGCTGCTGTTCTACAAACCAGCAAAGAATTATTAAAGCAAAGGAGCGAATAGAATTGAAAGTAAACCAGCAAGAAATATATAAACACAACCTTTACAAGGATTTAAAAAGGGAAGAAAGTAGCTGAAATAAGCTTTGGGCCCTTAGATGGTGAGATCGGAAAATTAGTCATGAGAGAAACAGAGATGGTAGACCATTTGACCACAACTAACAACTATTTTACAACAGTCTTCACAGTAGAAGACAGAAAAATCGTTCCAAGAGCAATAGAAAATCAATAGGCGTGAGGGAGAAAGAAATGTAAAATGATCTCTGTCACGAGGGACGAATTCAAGGGAAATTATTGGGAGAAAAGGCTGAAAAGCTTCCCTGGTCCTTACAGCCTGCATTCTCAGTAGTTTAAAAGTGGCTCCAAGGGCAGTTCTGGAAGTATTGCATCTTCCATAATTCCCGAGCTTCTGGTCCTAGTGGAATGGAAATCGCACATGGTACTGAAGTTTACATTAGGAATTTGAACGCTAACCCTGGTGTGAAAGTCCAATACAAGACCAGAGGATATGACTGCACAAGGTGCACTGTAGCATGGGGTGGTTTAGCTGAAGCACCTGCTGGGGAACCCAAATTCTCATCACCACTTTTTCGTTTTTCCCATGATCCCTGTTGCAGAGGGGGAACTGAACATACCTATTCAGTCAGTGCTGACCTCCCTGTGAGGGAGAGATGTTACGGAACTTACACCATTGCAGTTTTCCTCTGCACATTCCACTAGGGCAGCCACACTGAGCTTGAGGAGAGGCAAGCTTTCTTGGAACATATGGTGCTCTGAACCACATATTACAAGTAAGCGAGGCGACTAGCAGAATCTGCTGTGGGCAGTGGCTCTCCGAGAACGGAGACAGGCACAGCCTTGCTCTCAGGAGTGAAGATGCTCAGTGCAGCTGTCCACATGGAAGGTTTTTGAAGACCATCAGAGGGAGCTGAGTTTCCAAATGTCACAGAGGCACTGTGGAGTCACAGGTAGATAATAGAGTAGACCATGCGGTGCATGTGCTTAAAACTGACAGTCATAATAAAACACATCAGCTCCTTCTCTGAGAAAGTGACCAGGTCCTTGCAGAATCATGTGCAACATCACTCTGAGTGGATGCCGTATGTTGACACAAACAGATAAAAAGTCACATTGAATGTTGTTATTTCTGCAGAAATGTCTGGCGTGGATGCCAACTGTGTCTGTGCCACCATCTTCACACAGCGTGCAAGCCTGCCATGAAACGTGAACCACTGTCAAGGATGCCATTCTTCCAAAGTCATCAGTGTCACCTTATCTCTCGCGAAGAACACTATGCTAAAAGGCTCTGTGACAAAGGCTGGCCCTGTAATAGCACAGATACAGCAGCCCCCACAGGCATCTCCATGACAAGGAGGAAAGCCATAGGCAGCTGTGAGCCAAGAGGGGGGCAAGCTCCCTCACCTCATCTACAGCCACCGCAAGAGGACGCTATAGACCTGGGTAAAACCCAAGGAGTCAAATAAGACGGACTTTCATTGATGATGTTTCTCAGATTGAATGTTCATTAACGCCCTTAATAATTAGTGCTTAGTCCACAAGTTATACTTGCATGCTAATTGTCTGATATGAGAAATGACAGAGCTAAGAGCTAGAAGTGGGGCAAGGGGAGTTGAGGTTTCATGGTCTATCAGGTAGAAGACTGTCCCTATTTTCAATCAGTGTGTGGCAAAAGGCTATTCAGATTTTTGTGTTTGGTTGATCATTGATCTCTCTGATGAAAGGTTTCTTTAACAGAATCACAATGTGAAAGTTTCTCATGTGAAGTTTTGCTAATATTTGGCAATATCAAGTTGTCAATTGATGAAAAGCGTGGGACAACTTCAACAGTTGCCCTCCAATGCTTTGGCTCCTGGTCTTTTATTCTTCTCTTTCTCAACCTCCTCAGGCCAACTGAGAAACAGTGGCATTCCAAATCCTCCTCTTCATCCAGCTCCAGTATCCTTGCACTGTGCAGTGCAGCAACAAACACACATGGATCGTCCCGGCTGGTTCATACAGGAATGGCATTACCTAAGCCATCAAGGTAATGTAAACACATCTTCAAGGTGTCACTGGTCTGTACCAAGGACGTTCCCCCTAGTTCTCATTGCTACCTTCCTGTGTTTCCCACAGGGACACACTGTATCCACAATGCAGTACTGAACGGACATCAGAAAGCTCTTCTTCAGAGGATAAGGCTTATTTCTTCAAAAGCCGTTCAGAGAATCCGGACATTAGCCTGAAGATGTGTAACAAATGGGAATCACACAGGGCAAATGCATTGAGCACTGGGAATTGACTGCAGACCTACAAAATGAGCTTCCCTTGGTCACAAATCAAATGAATATTTACTCTTTTTCTGTTCAGGAATCTGGCTGTCTCATCTGCCAGTGACTTAATGGCTACGTTGGTCCTATTAATGACCCTTTGGAGATGAGGAATCCATCAATAGCGGCAAACCAACATATCTTCTGAATTTCACTTGATTATTAATCTAGAAACCCAGGTAATGTTCTGGGGACCCGGGTTCAAATCCCATCATGGCAAATGGTGAAATTTGAATTAAATAATAAAGAAATCTGGGATTAAGAGTCTAATGATGACCATGAAACCATTGCCAATTGTCGGAAAAAAATGACTCATCTGGTTCGCTAATGTCCATAAAGGAAGGAAACCTGCCATCCTTACTTGGTCTGGCCTATATGTGACTCCAGGCCCACCATAATATGGTTGAATCTCAACTGCCCTCTGGGTAATTAGGAATGGGCAACAAATTCTGGTCTGGCCAGTGACATCCACATCTGGTTGGATTCCCAGCACAAGGGGATTGGCTCTGGGGAAGCCTAATGGATTACACCTGAACAGAGCTGGGATTGAGTTTCTTGAAGGACATTTTACTAGTGCCCTTGGGATGGCTTTAAAGTAAGTTGGTAGGGATCAAGAATGAATAGTACAGGAGAAGACCATAGTTAACAAAATACTTAGAAATGTAACTGGCACTTGCATAGACAATAGCAAGTTAATAGGTGATGTCAGATCAAAGACAAAAAAAAGAAGTCTAAATCAGGATTACTGTTCATGCATATGAATCCACAAAGTATAGCAAATAAGATTGGGGAGTTACAACCGCAGATTGCCATGTGGAATTTTAATGTTTTGGCTATAACAGACACTTAGATCGAGGAAGTGCAAGATGGAGTTTTGAATACGTACAAATTATTTAGAAGTTATAGATAAGGAAAGAAAGGAAGAGAGATAGTGGTATTGGTTGAAGACTGCAATGCTGGAGAAAGAGGGTGCAAGCAAAAATTAATTTGGCCAGAACTAAGGAACAAAAAGGGTAGCTATATTTTTAGATGTAGTCTTTAGAAAAGCAGCTAGTTGAAAGAATGTAGGTGAAGAAATCTGCAGGGAAATTACAGAGAGATGTCAATGCTATGGCATGGTTATAAATGGAGACTTCAATTATCCAAACATGGGGAGGCAATGTCCTCGTGGTATTATCACTTCACTGTTAATCCAGAGACTCGGGTAAATTTCTGGTTCGAATCCCACAATGGCAGATGATTGAATTTGAATTCAATAAAAATCTAGCATTATGAATCTAATGACCATGAATCCACTGTTGATTGTTGTGGAAAAAAAAACTCATCTGATTTAGAGAAGGAAACTGCTGTCCTTACCAGGTCTGATCCACATTTGACTCAGAACAACAACATTGCTGTTGTCTTTTAACTGCCCTCCAGGCAATTATGGATGGGCAATAAATGCTAGCCAAGACAGCAACACCATCATCCCATGAATGAATTAAAAGAAAACATAGACAGGGGTACTTGTAGTATGCGGAGCTATGGGGGGGGAAATGTTCCTGTATTGCATGCAGGAGAGATTTCTACAGCAGTATGTATCTAGTGCAACATGAAAGGGCGAACTGTTGGACCTGGTTCTTGGAAATCAGACGAGCCATATGGATCAAGTGTCAGCAGAGGAATATTTAGGAGACAGTAATCATTGAATTGTGAGGTTTAGGATGATGGTGGAGAAAGAGATGCAACAACCCAGAGTGAGAAAAATAACTTGGTGGAAAGTGGACTCCAATAGAGCAAGAAGGAGCTAGACAGGATTGATTAGCATGACGGCTTGACAGGAAAACAGGAACTGGGTGATGGGCTGCCTTCAGAGAGGAAATGGTTCAGGTACAGTCAAATAGGACATGTAGAACAAGTACAACCAGAGTTCCCTGGATGACAATGGAGATTGAAATTTAGATGAAGAAGAAAAATGCACATATGACAAGTGACAGGTAGAAAATAAAATTGGGTACTAAGAGGATAAAGATTAGAGGGGAGTTGCAAAGGGGAATTATGTTGGTTACCAGTCTTTTCTCATAAGGAGGTGTCTCAGAGTCTGCGATAAAAGGAGAAGTTGGTCCAATTAGGGACCAAAAAGAGAATTTACACATGTAAGCTGAGAGCATGGCTGAGATGTTAAATGAATACTTTGCACCTGTCTTTACAAAAGAGAGAGATGTTGCCCTTGCCATGATCGCAAAGCAGGGGCCTCAGTCAGTAGAAGAGTTCAAATTGATAGGATAGATGTATTGGATAGACTGTTGGTATTTAAAATTGACAAAGCATCAGGACCGGGTGCATTCAAGGATCTTGAAAGAAGTGAGAGTGGAAGTTGCAGGAGTAATGAACCCAACCACACAAACCAGTCAATTTACCTTCAGTGGTATGGAAACCTGCAGGGAAAATTATTCAGTAGTAGTTATATAGAAATAAGTGGAATGTTTAGAAAGAATCTGCATAGATTTCAAGAGAGGAAATCATGCTTAATTAATGTGCTGGAGTTTTTTGAAGAGGTAAACAGAAAGGTTCAATGAGAGTAAAACTATTGATGTCATATAGAACACCTACAGGATGGAAACAGACCATTTGGCCCAACAGGTCCACATCAACAAAACCTCCAAACAGCATCCCACCCAGATGCATCCCCCTAGCCTATAAACCTGCATTTCCCATGGCTAACCCACCATACCAGCCTATTATGGGCAATTTATCATGGCCAATCCACCCAACCTGCACATCTTTGGGCTGTGGGAGGAAACCAGAGCACCAAGTGGAAACCCATGCAGACATGGGGAGAACGTGCAAACTCCACACAGACAGTCACCCAACAGTGGAATCGAAACCAGGTCCCTGGTGCTGTGAGGCAGCGGTGCTAACCACTGAGCCACTGAGCCACTATGCCACCCATATAGAGGGGCTTTCAGAAGTCAGAAGACATTTGCTACAGTGTCACACAACACAGTTGTGAGGATCATTATATGCCATGGAAGAAAATGTCAGTAGCAACGCTAAATGAGAGAAAACAGAATGTTATGGTCAATGGATATTTTTGGCCTGGAGGAACGTTTGTAATGGAATTCCCTGGGTCTCAATATTGAGGTCATTGGTTTTCTTGATGAAAATATTAATGATCTAGATCTTGGTTTCAGGAGACAATTTGAATGTTTGTGGATGAAAATTGGAAGAATTATAAACTATGAAGAGAACAGCGTGGAATTCCAAAAGAACATTGACCATCTGGTGGAGTAGTGGATAGGTGGCAGATGAGGTTCACTGCAAAGTGTGACATGATACATTTTGGTAGGAAGAACATTGGAAGACCGTATAAGATAGGAGGAGCAAGAGGAGAGGGACATGGCTGCAAATGCTCACCAATTGTTGAAAGTAACAGGTAGAGAGAAAAGTAAGTAAAATAGCCGGTGTTCTTGGCTTTGTAAATAGGGTCTAGAATACAAGAGCAAGGAGGTGCTGTTAAACTTGTATAAGACACTTGTTTGACCTCAAATGGAGTATTGTGTACACTTGTGGGTGTCACATTATAGGAAATATGTGAACACATTGGACAGAGAGTGCAGGCAGTTTATAAGAATAACTACAGGGATGAGAAACTTCAATTACAAGGATTGATTGAAGAAATTGCTGTTCTTTTTGGGAGCATAGGCAGAGAAGTATCTGTACTTAAAATGAAGTGTGCATTTCTTCTCCTACTGATTTTCATTTCAGGCAGTTTGTAAGTGTAGATGCTGTTTCTTTTGCAACAGGGACAGATTCCGTTGGAGAGCTGGTTTAGACAAATGTGCACTGGTGTCACAGTAGCTAAATAGTGAGCAAAATGCTGTCTTTATAAATTTAATTCAAAAACACCTTAAGTTCTAATGAAGCCCTGCGACCTATTTCAATTGCATAACCCTACTTAGACATTTCAATCTTCTGAATTAATTTACTTGACAGTCTCAGTTTTCTTTGCTTCACTATTAGTAGCAAATATTTTAGCCTTTTACCTTCACAACAGTGGCACAATTTTAATTGCTAATAACTTGAAAGGGTCATGCATGATTGTCCAATCTGTCTTGCTTCCACCAAGGCTCCATGCTGGGAATGTCGGCTTATATTGCCTTACCCCCAAATTTGTCTGTCTTGTTATGACTCTCTCAATCTTCAAAATCCTCCTTTAGATCAATTGCCTTGACAGCACCTCTAGTCACCTCCTCTAATTCCCTTCCGGCTCTTATCCAGTTTAGAATCATGGCTTGTGAAAGATCTTGTGATGGTTTGCTGCATTTAAGTCTCTACATCAATGTACATATACCTCAAATGTTACACACAATCACTTCTTACAATTCGCCAGATTTTTTTCAATAGACCACTGTCTGATGACAGGAATCTAATTATAAGACCAAGCATAGAGATCAGTGGGCTCAATTTGTTGCTCTCTCAATTTTCTGCTGCTTAAAATTGAGATTGACAGCGACAAATGAACAGGAGTAGACCGTTCATCACCTTCATCCAGCTCCATCATTTAATTAGATCATGGTTGATCTATGCTTCAGCTTATTTTTCCGACTTTGCTCTATCCTTTGATATCCCTGCCTAACAAAAATCTGTCAATCACATTCTTGAAAATTTCAATTGACTCAATGTCCCCAGCCTTTTGAGAGAGAGTGCCTGATCTCCAGTATCCATTCCCTGAAAATAGTGTCTCCTGATTTTACACCTCAGTGACCTGGCCCTAGTTTCAAGATTATGTTCCCTTGTCTTGAATTCTCCTGAAATTGGAAATATTTTCCCTGTATCTATTGAATCCCTATGTTATTTTAAACTCCAGGAGCTCCAGGAAATTAAAGAAGGTTTAAACAGCTTGTCAGCATAACTTAACCCCTTAAGCCCCTGTATCATTCTGGTGAATGTAAAATGCACTCCCCTTCGCCTTCCTCCCCTCACACTCACTCAGTATTTATTTCCTGTGGTGTGTAGTTCCAAATGAAACAAATATAAGAGGCATTTCTCAGAGGCTCTGAACAACTGCAGCACCACATCTTTACTTCGCATTCCACTTTCCAATAGAAAGAGGTAACCTTCTGTAAAACTTTTTGAATGCTATTTAGTACTGGTGCACCATCTTTAGTGTGTTTTTCTTTATTCATTGCTGGAATGTGGGCATCTCTGAACATTTTTTTTTCTGGAGAATGGTCTAGGCCCGAAACGTCAGCTTTCTTGCTCCTCTGATGCTGCTTGGTCTGCTGTGTTCATCCAGTTCTACACCTTGTTATCTCATCTCTAAACATATTTGTTTGAACTTGGTTTTAGTACATCTCCTCTAACTCTACTATTTCTTTGACCTAGGAATGAAATGAGCTACTTCTTTAATAAGTGCACCTCCTCTGCCTTCATGATGTGCCGCTGCTCACATGTGCTCTGTTATGCATTCAATACTACTGTACCATTGTTGCAAAGCCATGCATTAGATTAATAAGGTCAATGTTGTTTTTGACTGGCTGGAAACTACTGATTGTGTTTTAAAAGACTGGTTGCATTTTCTAAGATAGCTGACCATTTGCATCACCTTACAAATTCCAAAACCATTAAAATTGAATCATCCTGTCTGCAGGAATTCGAAAATTACTTGAGAGGACAGGAAGGTGAATGAGCCACATCCCCTGACCCATTTGCAAAGCATTCAGACAGCCCCTGGGGAATAAGCCATTTGATGTGATCATTCATCCAATGGACTCTGGCTGAGACAGGAAACCTTCCCAGCTACAATCAAATTCTTGTAAATCCTCTGTATCCATGAAATCATAAATCACAAATTTGCCTATCCGTGCCAAAAAATAAGTAACAGCAAAAATCAACGTCGGTGGGTGATTTTCAACTATTTTTAATGAGTTCCGCACTTATGGATTTCATTATTTGTGGGGGTTCTCAGGAGCAGAATCCTCACGGATACGGTGGAATGAGTAAGTAAGTTGAAACCACACATTTGGAATTCCCTAGCTATAATCATATTTCGGCTATTGGTCAGTTGAAAAATGAGGATCATGTGATAAGCCAAAACTCCCTTTTGTGTTACTTTTGTTCAAACCAGGATCCGTATCCTTCTATTCACTTCCTATTCATGTATTCGACCAGGTGCTTCCTATTGTGTCAGCGCAGGCTTGGAGGGACAAAGGGCTTGTTTCTGTGTTGAATTGTTCTTTATCTTTGTTCTTTTTTACTTATCTTCAAATTTACCTGGTAAGTAGATGTTCAGAATGTACAAAATTACCAGAAACTAAATGTGACTTCTTTATATCCACCTAAAAATAAACTCAGGCGACAAAAACAAATACTTGATGAAAGTTATATTTACAAGCAGGGTATAAATTTGTAGTTTTATTTTGTGATTTCTCTCAGTCCTTAAGAAGAAATCTTCTTCAGACCTCAACGCTATATTTTGTCAAATATGGCTGTTCTGTTTGAAATTAAAGGATAACTCGAAGTAATTTCAATGCCACATTCAAAAACTTAGTGATCCACAAAATAACTTATTTTATTCATTGTGTTTCTGTGTCAAAGAATCCCCTGAAGGACCAAAAATGTGTTTTTGTGTGAATATCCGTAGGTGCCTTATCTTGTCTGAAGGTTTTTCCTATTTTTCTTTGCTGCACTGACTTATTTACGAATCTTAATTTTGGCAAAGTTTAAGAATCAAATTTTTAAAAATTGTGTTCTCAATATTAATTTAAGTTTACCAATAAATTGTTGCATTAGTTTGGTGAATCTCTTTGTGCAGGTAAATCTGAGTGCATGTGTACATGGAAGTTGGGGTATTTTAATTATTTTTGTTAGACTGGTTTAAGAGCAATTAGTAACTTTCTCATTTCTAAAACAAAGATATTAGGTCTGTTTGTACTTTTTTTTACATTCAAAGCACATAAACAGTTAAACATGTATTGAATTGATTAAAAAATAGCCTGTTATTGTCAAGTGAGGAGTCACTCAATGTCATCTGATCATATGTCCACACTGTGTATCTCAAACACCTAGAATGGCTGCAGCAATGTTGTCATTTACAAAAGCTGGAGTGAACTTTGATTTTGTGTGAAAGTGTAACCCAGGGAATACTTGTCCAACAGCACATTATATATTTTCATATCCATTGACTCGCCTCTTACATCATTATCCCAAAAACATCTCTACAAATGAACTGTTAGGTTGCTTCTTTTTAAACTTGGCCTGTGTCTTTACTCAGGGTGCAACAAATTAAAAGGGTTGTGTAATTAGGATGCATATTTTGTCAAATAATTTTGTTTAGGGCATTGCCACATACCTTTCATCAACTCCCAGGACCTTGCATTGTCAATGTTGCTTTTAGCCCTTTTTCCCACCTATTAGAGCCATTATGGCACAGAAGGAGAGCATTTAGTCCACTTCCTTAGTTACACACACTACAGAATAAACATCCTTTTATTCACATTATCAAGCACTAATTCCAGCTCTATGATGGTGCTTAGTGTATTCTGTGCTGGCACTCTGATAATGCTTTGTCTACTGAAGATTTGTAAGCTTTCTACTTCCTGCTTCCTCCTCCAACAAATGTACACCCTCTAAAAAGCAGCTGCAGCTTTTTAAGACCTACAATTAGTTTGGAAATTCCTTTGGAGTATTTGAATTGCCAATAGGTTGATACAATATAGCATTCCTGCCCAAAGATCATAGAAACCAGATTATCAACACGAATGGAAAAAAAAGCCAAAATGTTTCCAAAGATTACAGTCTACAATGTCACTTATTGAACATGTTGCTAAGTATTTTACATTGAATATTTAAATTAAGCAGCTTCATTCTTGTTCCCCTTCATCACCTGAAGGCATTGTCTTCTTGCTATCTTATGGCTGTGGGCCACCAGTCATTGCCTGGTACACCACTCAAATAGTGGCAATCATTCTTATCTAAGCTCTGACAATGTGTTAGAACTGCTGTCAAAAGACCCTTTCCTGAATGACGTCCACAGATGCATGCACTTCTAGGAGGAGTCATTTGAAAACAATCAAGAATGGGAAAACTGGCCAATATAATGCTGTTTAGTGAATCTAACAATGATTAGTTGATATAGAACATTTAGTCTGTTAATAATTTATCCAAATGACGTTAGCTTCATAAATTATTTTTAAGAGAAGACTCCGTTGTTTTTAATACACTTTTACTTTAGATCAAACACTAATGTTAAACAAAAGCAATAAGCTGAATCCAGTAAGCTTGAACTGTTGATAAGGAGTTGAAGCTATAGCATTCTATATTCCAGATTTATGATATGATCAATGCACTGGGATACAACAATTCATTGTATCATATTCATTCACTGACTGCTGCCAACACACAATGTAAGCAGAAATGGGCAAGCAAATTGCTGCTTGCTCCAAGCTGGATGAATTTTGCATGTATACTCAGTATTATTGCTTTCAGTGAGCAAATAATATACCAGTTACACCCATAAAAGAAAATATTACACTGCATTGTTTGCAGTTTCTGTTATAAATATCTTCCTCTGCAATCTACAAGCTTTGAAAACAAAAGCTTGACATTATCAAATTATCACTTCTTGAAATAGCCCAATGTAAACTAATTTTGATTTTCTACATTTGTAAAATGGGCAATGTCAAATTTACATCAATCAAAAGAAGAACTGGGAGAGACATAAAGCTGAAGGCAGAAAGACAAATTGCTGAAAAAACTCAGTAGATCTAGTAGCAGCTGTGGAGAGAAATCAGGGTTAATGTTTCAGGTCTAGTGACCCTTCTTCAGACCTGATTTTAGCTCTGAAGAAGGCCACAGGTCTTAGAACGTTAGCTATGCTTTCTGTCCACAGATGCTGATAGACCTGTTAAGTTTTTGCAGCAATTTATGTTTTCTTTTCTGATTTTCAGCATCCATAGTTCTTTGGCTTGTTTTCCTAACAGGCAGAGTGTGTTAATGTTGCCCTTTGATTTTCCTCCCTGAGGTCAGCATTGAAGGCTGCTGGTTGTCCTTTCATGTGGAAATAATGGCAGAGGAGACAGTTCACGAAAACCTGTCTAACAGCCATTGATTCTGCTACTGGACCACTTTCAAAATCTTGAGGGTTACCATTGACCAGAAACTGGACTGGCCATATAAATGTCATGGCCAAAGGCTAGGAATCCTACAGTAAGTGATTCACCTGCTGACTCCTGAAAGCCTGTCCACCAGCTGCAAGGTACAAGTCAGGAGGGTGATGGAGTGAGTGCAATTCTAACAACACTGAAGAAGCTCGACACTGCCCAGGACAAAGCAGTCCACTTGATTGACACCACATCCATAAATGTTCACTCTCTCCATCATTGATGCTCAGTAGCAGCAATATATATCATCTACAAGATGCAGTGCAGATATTCACGAGGCTGCTTGGACAGCATCTTCCAAACTCACAACCAGTACCATCTAGAAAGACAAAGGAACAGATACATAGGAACCCCACTCCTGACTTTGTTGGATGCTGCTAGTTGGTGGGTATTTGTCCATTGGAAGTTTGAACTTCTCGGGCAATTCGCAGGGACTCAGAGCTGGGATTTTGCATGATCCTGGTGTGCAATTCCTGTCTGAAGTGCTGCAACAACTATCCTCCTGTTCGAAAATCTGAGCCATTATGTTAATTTGTTCTTGTAGAGTTACGTTAGCAGTGATTTGTTCACTGGATTAAATGCAGCATATAAGAAGAATTGCTATACCAATTGTTAGTGACTGGACACAGCCCACTTGGCATATATTTATTTGCCTGTCGAATGTTTTATGTGTTGTAAACTGCTGATGAAGTTTGTCCTACTGTTAGGTGAGTTACTTGGGTCTACCGGTCAGTTGCCGTAATCTCAAATTGTTAGCAAAATATGGGTAGAATATCTCAGCAAAATTTGCTTAAGGTTTTTTGAAAATAAATTGCATCATAATTTTAAAACAAGCTTTCAAAGGAAATGGCCCACACAACAGGAATTGCAGCGGGGTAAGAAATAAAAACAAAACATTCCCATTCCAGAGCTTAGAGAAGTTCCAGTAGTGACTTCAGAAAGACATGGAGCATCAAATGTAATCCGCTGGTATACACAAATTGCAACAAATTGTAAAAAAATGTACTCATCTATTATTGACCTAAATGGGATTTGCAAGCTTGTTCATTCTCAGTCCTGTGCTTAACAACCTTGGCTGTCAACAGATCACTGAATAATAACAGATAATGCTGAACAAATCTGTGCTCAATGAATATGCTTAAGGAGCATGTCAACTTATTATACATACCTATGGGTCCAACATTGTTTCTCAGATTGAAGCTTGTACTGCATTTTACAAAGCTATGCAGTGATACAGCTCATAAGGTAGCACATCTGTGCCGATACATTCATTAAACACTATTTTGTTCATAAGCCGCTTTACCACTGTTCTTAACATTAACTGGCACATTATTTTAAGAGAGAGATGAAATAACATTTCATTTTCAACATTTTCGAGCAGGTAATCTATCATTCTGACATGTCGCAAAAGAGTGATGGCTAAGCACTGGACTGTGCTCTGACCACCAAGACCCTATTAAAAATTGGTAAATGGATGAGGTTGGCTAACCTTCAGTTAATATCTTGTGCACTGGCTCCAATGTTTACGAAAGAGACATGCAGTGTTTTTCTTTCTTGCAAACAATTTTATCTGGTCTGACTACATCTAGAAAACTGAGTATTTTCAATTGGAATAGCCTTTCTCATAACAAAAGAGGCATCTCTAAAGCTAACAAAACAAAAATCAGTAAACACAATTTAACAAATTTATCTCACAGAGATGATTTAATCTTTTATTTTTCAAGTGTGACCATACTGGTCTTTCAAAAAACAATTAGATGTTGATCTAATTTTTAATAACATATAAAAGTCAGTCTGAATTGTACCCTTAAAAGATGTGCATTTGACAAATCATCTTTTTTTCCAATGAATTGAAGGCAATTTTTGTTTTTTTTCTGTAATATCAACTTCATCCAATGATTTGCATTTAAATTTGCTTTTAAGGTGTTCTTAATTCACAAACTTAGGAAAATTCTTCCCTTTCTGTTAATGTCGGGTTTTAAGCACTTACTACATAGTTAGTAATTATTAAGTAACTAGTGTTGGGTCTTTTAGACACTGAACTTTGTGCAAGCAATGATACAGGAATGAATTGTTCATTCAAAATCATCAAAGTTCATGTTGCCATACTTAAATAAAGTTCAGTAAATGGAGTACTTTAGCTTTCTATAAAATTGTTAACCCTTTTAATATGGACAATGCAGATGTAAAGACCAATTCCTGCAAAACTACTCCAATAGATTCCAAATGTCTTAGACATGGGCCCAGATATTTGCCACATTAGATGACCAACATGATGAAAATGATGGAAATGATTGGAAATAAGTCACGCCCCTGAACACAACATTTCCTATTTTCGTACAAGTGGGATTGAGTACAGGCTGGGTTTTACACATACATGGTAAGCAGAGGCAGCTGGCCATTTAAATCATCAGGCACCTCCACTCAAATCAGATTTTTGCATTTCTTTATTGTGAAACCTGAAAGCATGGAAATTAGACCTGTTCTGTGAAGGCTTGAAATTTGTAGATTCATTTGAATAGTCAAGTGCCCCTTTGGAGAAGTAAGGTAACCCTTCGAAATCTGATCTTGGGACAGTTTCGGGTAGATTATGTGTTCCTTGGTGGAGGTAGGTATCATTTGGAATTGTTAAAAATGGGAATTTCTGTGTATAAAAGGTACATAAACCCATCGCTCTCAAGCTTATTACAACTGTTAACAAAGATGTCAAAATGAATTGAAGGACCTGCTGAAATAACTTATCAAATGGACATGTCAAAAATGTCAAATGAATGTCTCAAAGAGAGATGCCAAAAATGTCAAGACATTTAAAGGTGCTGCCCTTGAAATTTTAGAAAAATAATACTGCAGTGTTAAAAAGGAAGACTGTTCTTTTTTATCTCTGTCTCTGGACATATTCCTCAGGGATTTCATTGCCGGGATTAGCACAGAATGAATGTTTTCACAGCCATCTATTACTAGAATGGGATGCCTTCCATTTCACAGTTTGATTAATAGCCACAAGTGGCTTTGGACTCTTTGCTGTGAGATTATAAATTCCAGTGGTTGCTGCATTTGGATGAAATATTTCTTGTTATAAGACCTTATCTTGTTAAGGAATATAAATTTTATAAATTCTGTGAATGGGATTTCATAAATGCAAATGTTTTCTCAATATAGTCAAAGCTGCAGTACACGCTTAGATCTTTACTTTATTTGGCTTTATTTCATCTGATCTCTGCATCAGTCCTGAGGTCTGCCCTTGGTAGTTACTGGATGCGTTGACATGATAAGCGTTAGGGAAAAGTAAAGTTGGTGAAGGCAGAGATTGACACGAGTTGGCACCAATTTGACTTAAGGACTATAAGTGGCCATGAGGATACGTAAAGCAATAAAACTTGGCATAGCGGTGTATGATGTGCCAGCAGATTTATAGAGGGCATGAGGTGGCATAGATAGGGCATTGGGAATATCTGGGAGTAAGGGAGAGAGCTGGAAGTATATTGCAACTTTCCTTGTAAATGTTAGACACAGTTCCAGTTCCCAAGGCAGACCTTCTGGCCCAACATCTCAGTAAGTTCTTCAGTTCTTTGAGGGTGGCCTGCCTGAATTCTAATCAGTTTACTTCCCTGAGGCAAAAATAAGAAACGTGGCTAGCCATTTTTAAAGACTGGGTTCACAGAGCTGAGAATTCCCCTCTCTCCGTGCACCCATTTCAGAAATGCAAATTTGAGCCTTAATCATTATTCTCTCATTAATTCAAAACATTTCTTACACTTGAATAATGTTTGAGATGCCAAACCATTAATCTCGATTAATGGCACTGCGTATGACTGCAAAATCCTTAATATATGAATAGGTTAGAGCTGAAAAAATACTGTAGAAACTTACCTTGCTTGATGCCAGCTGCATAAAATGTCTTTGTAGCTGACTGTTGATTTATGTTGTAATCTCAGTTTTAAGACACTTGGCTTGTACAATGCTATGATGAAACTGATGCAGCTGAGCCTGCAATTTTTAGATTGGATTTGAAACCAAATTGTTGAGGAAATGTCACAGTTATCTGATACAAGTCTTAACCTATCCAATGCTTTGTCTTATCATCATAACTCAGGCTGAAAATATTTCAAACATCAGCCGTCAGTGTCAGACACGTAAGAGTCTATATCTACAGTTGTTGTTGCACAATAGAATTAAGTATTGCCAAAGACAGTCTGAAGATCTGGTGTCCCCTGACTGTGCACTGATAGGTGAACATTTTTTTTTCTTTGAAGAGTCACAGGCAAATTAATTCTTCTGTTTTCAGTTCATTGGCGAGTGATTAACCATACCACCAGATGTTTTAGCAGCTGCCCATCATTTTAGAGCTGGATAAAATGTGTCAGCATCTGAAAATTGGAAGTAGAAAATAGTGCAGCAGAGTACATCTTTCTGAGGTTTGAATTTGAACAATAAGGCTGACACTGCCCAGGGAAACTATTAGTGGTGAATCCTCTAGTATTGTTGGGCCTACCTGCCAGATTAGGTGTCAGAATTACTAAATAGAAATTAAAGCAATATAAACAGTAAGCAATTTCTTTCTTTGATTGAACCATTGAAGATGTAAATTATAGTTTGTTGTTGCCATTCTATTTTTACTTTTCACCACAGATATTGTGATGAAGCAGAGGTTGACACCTCTCAAATAATTAAAACTGAAACCCTCAGAAAAACTCGCCTCACCTTGTAATTTGTTAAAGGAAGTGTGAAAAGTGGTATAACCTGCCTCACACCTCCTAATCTTTTATAAAAGAGGGGTGAAATATAATGAATTCCTGACAGTCACTCTACAATCAACAAGTAAAAATTTATTTATCTGACTCTAAGAGTTAACAAATTAACAGAACTACTAACAAACTTAACAATTCCCCCTTAACTACTAACTGTTCCCAAATATAACACATTTCTAATGGTGTGCTGTTCCAATAGATGCAAATCCCACTTGTATAAACCAAATTAGTTTAAAAAATTAAAACATAATCTCTCAAAATTGCAGTCAGGCTAAGTCTTCCAGAATGTTCTTTGTTTTCTCCGCTGTCCTCCAGTCAGGAATGCCTTTCTACATCGAATCCTTGTGTCAGGAATATTAGTTAAGCATGCCGTAGAACCTTTGTTTAAATGGCACTTTGAGAACTTAGAGATTTCTGTGAAAGCCAGTGATTCTTTTATAGCTGAGAGCTATTCTCTTGGCAGGTGACAGTTGACTCTCACACCAATTTTCAAATGCTGACTTCTTTTATACCTTTGATGACCTATTAATTTTTTACCATAAGATTGGTCCTAAGTTGCCAAAACCATTGGATTTAAATTTAATTGTGTTTTGGTATCTAGGGTTTGGTTTAAATTAATTGGCTGAATTCAAAAACCTGTTGTCTTTATAAAATGCTGCTTTGCCTGCAAACAGTATAGCCTTTTGATACAGTGTTTCAATTTCAAGGACTTTCTGTGCATCTGCTGCAGCCTGCAGACTTTTAAAAAAATCTCTAAGCCTAAAAAACAATCATATTTTAACGGGACCATGCACTCTGCCTCCAATCATTTTACAAACATCAAATCCCAATGTCCTGCCTTCCGATCCACAAATACTAAACCAAATTTGTAACACTTCCCCCTTAAAAAAAGAATCATGATGTAAACATGACTTCATTTTATTAAAAGTCTTAATGCCATTTTTCGTAGTTACACAGGGTCACTAATCTAGAGTTCCACATTCCGCATTAATTCTATATACATATATAATAGTGAACACTACCGTGTTTATCTTATATACACATTTTCCTTTTAAACCCGCAATAACGTATCTGCAATAATATTTTCACAACCTGCAACATGTACAATCTGTAAATTAAATGCTTGTTACATAAGACTTCAGAAAAATAGTCTGGTGTTCTTGTCTTTAAACCTTTCCAAAAATGTCAAAGGTGTGTGATGAGTGTACACAACCCTCTCTGATACATTGCTTGCAACATAAACATTAAAATTTTGTAAGGTCAGTACCAAACTCAATTACTCCTTTTCAACGGTTGAATATCTTCTCTGGTGGATATTGAGTTTCTTTTAAAAATAACAAATTGGTCTTTCAATTCCACAATTATCCTCCTCTAACAACACAGCTCCAAACCCCTACATCGCTTGCGTCAATAGCGACTTTAAAGGGTTTCATAAATTTGGTGTGGCTAAAGCTGGTGCAGTGGTTAACATGCTTTTAAATTCTCAAATGCCTCCCGGCATTGGTCTGTCCACCGGAATTTCATGCACTTCTTCCATAAATCTGTCAGCAGTGCCACCACACTACTAAAGTTTGGCACAAACTCCCTGTAGAATCCACCCAGTCCCAAAAATCATATCACCTCTTTCTTCGAGGATGGTCTTGGAAATTCTGTGATGGCCTTTGTCTTTATATTCCTCGGTGTCATCCTTCTATGACTGATGTTGTGTCCTAAGAATGTGATTTCTGCTTTCGCAAATTTTGTCTTTGTCAAATTTATGACCAACTTTGCCTTTCATAGTCTCTCAAAAAGCTCTGCCAAATGTGCCATGTGATCTTTCCATGAGTTGCTAAAGGTCACTAAGTCATGGTGGCTCAGTGGTTAGCACTGCAGCCTCACAGCGCCAGGGACCCGGGTTCGATTCCAGCCTCAGGTGACTGTCTGTGCGGAGTTTGCACATTCTCCCTGTGCCTGCGTGGGTTTCCTCCGGGTGCTCCGGTTTCCTCCCACAGTCCAAAGATGTGCAGGCTAGCTGGATTGGCCATGCTAAATTGCCCATAGTGTTTATGGGTTATAGGGGGATGGATCTGGGTGGGATGCTCCAAGGGTCAGTGTGGACTTGTTGGGCCGAAGGGCCTGTTTCCACACTGTAGGGATTCTATGATCTATATAGACAGCACAATTAGTCAAACCTGCCACATCTCTATTCATAAGAGTGTGTTCTTTGTTCCAAAGGGCATTACTTTAAATTGATACAGCCCATTTAAGGTTACAAATGCAGAAACATCTTCCTCTCTGTCCGACAAAGGTAGTCACCAGTAGCCACAGAGTAAGTCCTGTTTTTTTGATGCAAGTGGCTTGTCCGAATTTTTATACACAGTCCTCCAGCTTTATAATTGGGTATGAGTCTGATTTAGTCATGGCATTGACCTTCTGATAATCTATGCAGAATCGTTGAGCTCCAACATGATTGGTGAACTCCACTTGTTTTGATTTGGTTCAATGATGTCTTCTTAGAGCATTGCTTCCACTTCCTCCTGTACTTGTGCTGCGTTGAAAGGATTAAGCCTATAAGGGTGTTGTTTTATTGGAACAGCACTCCCTACGTCAACCCCATCTGCCATACTACTAGTCCTCTCCATTCTATTTCTACATATGTCCTGATAGCACCTTAATAAGTCTTTCAATTCAGTTCACTATTCCTGAGACAGATAGCTCACTACCCTATCCCATTCTTAAAGGACTTCCTCATTATTCAATTTATTTTGAGGCACATCAAAATCCAAATCATCTGAATTTGATTCTCACTCTGAGTGGCAGTGACTGTGTTTCTCCAGGTCGCTTTCCCTGCCATAGTAGGGTTTCAGCATGTTCACATGACGTACCTGATAATTTTTTTTATATCTAGCATCTTTACCAGATAACTTACCTGAGTAAACTTCTTTTCAAATTGATAGGGACCACTACACTTTGCTTTGAAAGGATCTCCTACTACTGGTAACAGCACCAATACTTTATCCCCATGTGCAAATATACAAATTTTAGATTTCTTACTGGCTTCTTGCTGCATTGTGTACTGTGCTATCTTCAAACATTGTCTAGCTAATTCACTTACTACATTTAATCTTTCTCTCGCTTCAGATACATAATCCAACTGTGAGATCTCTGACTTCAGACCTATCACCTTTTCCTTAATTAATTTTAAAGGCCCTCTTCCTTCCTTTCCAAATATTAACTCAAATGGAGTAAACCGAGTTGATTCATTTGGGGTATCTCTAATAGCAAACAGTATAAATGGAACACCTTTATCCCATTTGGGTAATCCTGGCAATAAACCCTCAGCATGGTCTTTAGGGTCTGATGCCACCTTCCCAATGTTCTGTGGGATTCAGAATGGTACACACTTGACTTAAAATGTTGGATCCCTAAACTATCCATGACTTCTTTAAACAATTTGGCAGTAAAATTGGACCGTTGTTCTGATTGAATCTCCCTAGGTGGTCCATAACAGGTAAAGAAAGCAAGCAACTCCTCCACAATGTTTTTTGCCCTGACATTCCATAATATGGAATTGCCTCTGGAAACCTGGTAGACACATCCATTATGGTTAGCAAATACTAGTTCCTACTTTTGGTTTTAGGGAGGGGACAGACTCAATCAATCATAACCTGTGTGAAAGATTCTTCAAATATGGGAATTGGCATCAAAGGCGCTGGTTTTATTACTGCCTGTGGCTTTCCTACCCATCTGACATGTATGACAGGTACTGCAAAATTCAACCACATCTTCATGTAATCCAGACCAATAGAAATGCTTTTGTATCTTAGCCCGAGTCTTCCTCACACCTAGTAGATCTCCTACACATAATTCGTGAATTATGCAATGCTTCCTGTCTGTACACGACTGATAACAAAATCTGATGAACTTCCACCTGTTTCGCCTCTGCACTAACCTGCCAATGTCTCAATTTCTCCCCTAGGGTGCTATCCTTAAGGTAAAAACATTCTCGAATACATTCTGATTCCTTTTCTAAGTAGGGTTTATGAAATAAATCTTTTATCATCTCATCTTTTTGTTGTAACTCGAATAATCTTTCAGAACTAAACACCTCTGCCTGATCCTCTACCTGCTTAGGTTCTTCTTTTACAATTTCAACAAATAGGGTGTCAGCTAACTAGACCTCAACACCTTTGTCTTTCTCTTTGGTTTTCCCTTCTTGCTTTATCTTATGACTACTGTATCTTGTCACCACACAGTCCAGAAAAAAATCCAGGGTATTTTTCTTTAAATTCTTCGGTTCCCTGGTTTACTTTTGGCTTCTCCATTACGTTGGGTATCACTTCCACTTTTGATCCGGATAGATCATTTCCGAGAACAAACTGTATTCCTGGGATACACACTCTTTCAGTCACTCCCACTGTCACTTCCCCAGTCTTGATTAGACTTTCCACCCTTATCTTACACAGTGGAACACTAAATCTCCCTCCATTTATTCCACTGATTATCACTCTCTCAGATAACATTTCAGAAGGAGTGCAAATACTTTCATCTCTTACTATTAGACACTGACCAGCTCCTGTATCTCTCAATAGTTTAGCTTCTTTACCTTCTCCCTCTGTTCTTCTTGAGTAAATCATACCCACAGAGGTGAAGTCTTTGAAGAGATCTCTTACTATCCAGCCTTTGACTAGGCTGTGCACTCCCCTTCGGGTCCTTGACCTTTGTTGGGATTTCTTTCACCACCTCAACTAATCCCACTGTTTTAGCCTCTTTTACCATATCCTTTTCTCCAGTCCCTTCTTAAACCACTGTCACTGTGCTTTTATGTGTCCCCCTCTATTATAGTGGATACATCTGAGGCCTTTCACCTTTTTTCCACCCTCCAGGGTTTCTTTTTTCACATGTGGTAAACTGTTTCTCTCGTGTGGTCTACTTTTTGTTTTTCATTGAAGGATCTCCCTTCTTCCCAATTTCTATCACTCACGGAATTAAATTTGTATCGGAAGCTAGATTTCGATTTATGCACTAACGCGTAATCATGCAGCATCTCTGCAGCTCTTCTTGCTGTTTGAGCTTACCGTTCCTCAACATGAGTTCTTGTCATTTCTGGAAGTGAGTTTTTAAACTCCTCCACCAACATAATCTCTTAGATCCTCATATGTCTTTTCTATCTTTAAAGTTCTCACCCATCTATCAAAGTTGCTATGTTTAATTCTTTCAAACGCGATATAAGCCTGACCTGGCTCTTTCCTTATATTTCTGAACCGTTGCCAATATGCTTCTGGTACCAGTTCATAGGCATTCAAAATAGCCTGTCTTACTTCTTCATATTCTCTTGACATCTCATCTGACAGTGCTGCAAACATCTCACTAGTCCTGCCTGCCAACTTAGTCTGAATTAACATTACCCGCATATCTTCTGGCCAGTTCATCTGTTTAGCCAATATCTCAATGGAAATGAAGAAGGCTTCTACATCCTTTTAGGTAATGTTTTGACATATTTGTATATATCCTTACCATGTCTTTGCCTACGATGGGTTTGCTTATCATCACTCTCCTCCTCACTAAGCCTATCTTCTACCTTTGTCTCCATCCTTTTAACTTGACTTTCCTGTCTAATTGTTGACTTTTGAAGTTCAAACTCCCTTTTTCTTTTTCTTCTGCTAGGGATGTTCTTTTCCTTTTTTCACCTCTGCTAGGAATGTTCTTTCTCTTTCTTTATCTCTGAACTCCAATTGTCTTATTTTCAATTTATTGTTTACTAAGCCCACTGCACTTAACTGTTTCTCTTGTATACCTAAATGCTTGACTAACTCCTTTACAATTTCAAGCATTTCTCTTATCCCTAGTTAAACCCAATTCAAGCCTGTTTACTAAGATAAAGGTATACCCTTCCTCTGTTTTTCTAAACTTTCTTGGCAAATTTGGGAAGCATCCACAAACCCCACAACCTCTTTAACAATGTTAAGAGCCATTTCCCCACTTTTGATATAACCAACCTCAAGTAACTGAAATTGCACAGATTTTCTGCTTCTTACCTAAGTTTTATTTCATGACCTAGGACACTAATCCCCTAGTCTGTTTATACCTGCTGGGAACTTTCATACCCCAAATCTGTTTAAATCTGGCCAAATCTGTTCAGATCCCATACATGAACCAGCCAGATCCTGGACTTGAGCCTCCAAACTGTTATGAAGCAGAGGTTGACACCTCTCTGATAATTAAAACTGAAACCCCCAGAGAAGCTTGCCTGACCTCATATTCTGTTAAAGGAAATGTGAAAAGTGGTATAACCTGCCTCTCACCTCCCAATCTGTTATAAAGGAGAGGTGAAATGTAATGAACTCCAGACAGTCACTGTACAATCAACAAGTAACAATTTATTTATCTGAATCTAAGAGTTAACAAATTAACAACCAACAAACTGAACAATTCCCCTTTAACTACTAACTATTCCCAAATTAAACAAATTTCTAATGGTGAGCTGTTCCAATAGATACAAATACACTTATATAAACTAAATTAATTTAAAAAAAAATAAAATGCAATCTCTCAACATTACACTAAGGGCAAGTCTTCCAGAATGTTCTTTGCCTTCTTTGCTGTCCTTCAGTCAGGAATGCCTTCCTCTGTTGAATTCTTGTGTCGGGAATATTAGTTAAGAGTGCTGTAGTACCTTTATTTAGATGGCACTTACTCTGCGAACTTAGAAATTTCTGTGAGAGCCAGTGATTCTTTCTTTATAGCTGAGAGCTATTCTCTTCGCAGGTGACAGTTGATTCTCACACCAATTTTCAAATGTCCTCGAATTTTATACCTTTGATGACCTATTAATTTCTTACAATAGGATTGGTCGTAAGTTGTCTAAACCATCAGATTTAAATTTAATTGTATTTTGGTATCTAGGGTTTGTTTTAAATTAATTGGCAGAATTCAAAAACTTGTTGTCTTGGTAAAAATGCTGCTTTGCCTGCAAACAGTACTGCCTTTTGATACAATGTTTCAATTTCAAGGACTCTGTGCATCTGCTGCTGCCTGCAGACTGTTCTTTTATCTCAAAGCCTATAAAAATACATCATCTTTAAAAGGGACCATGCACTCTTCTCCCGTATCATTTTAATAATACCAAATTCTAACATCCTGCCTTCCAATTAACAAATACTATACCAACTTTGCAACAACATGATTTCAGATCAGTCCATTCTTTAAAAATGCATTTATAGGCCAATTTTAATTGGCATGATTTAATTTTTTTTTACGAACAAATGTAAATACCTCATCCAAAACAGTCAATCCTATTTATTTTAGAGTAAGTAAGAAAGAAGGAAAACATTAATGCTTATGAAATGTGAATTTGTATTACAGCTTTGACACCTGACTTGTGACCAACTATATCATGGAATGTTACAGTTTATGCTTTTAATACTATATTTTCTAGTCTTTGTGTAATTAGCAACTTTGATCTTGCACTGTATCCCCATGCCATTGCATGTCAAAATGAATGGAAAATAGCTGCTTGATTGGTTAGCATGTGAGTAGCAATACAACACTACAGTTGCAAAACATTATGTTGATAGCTATACTGCTGACTGAGCAGCCAACATCATAGAAAAACTGCAGAAGTGCTACAATTGTACATCAGGGCTGTTATCACAGAAAATAACACAACAAAGTAGGTGCACATAAATAATTTTATGCTAGCAATGTGATCACTATGAAAACTAATTTACATCAAAACCTAGTCCTTTTCAAATATCAGTATGAAAATTCACTGCAGCAGGAGTATTTAGTTACACCTTGCACAATTGCTTATGTTGAAGTACATTTTCATTTTATCGGTGACAAAACTGCTATGGTACCAAAACAGAAATGGTACAGAATAATTTTCTTTGACTTTACAAAACAATTAGTTTTGAACAATTTTAACTCAATTAACTGCAGTCAAAAATTGCACCTTGACTGCAAAGCGAGGCTACATTATTAACTTAAAGTAGCTTTGAGCCAGCCAGCAATTCTTTGTGCTTCAATCATTCAATCCAATCTATTCACCTCTGGAATTCACATCTTGTTGATTATCATTTAAGTGCTTCGATTGGTTATACCTTAATTTCAGAGCAGTCTCTTTTTAGTTAAATAAAGGCTTCCCTTCAAGCAGCTCATCCAATATATTTTTCCTTCCTATAGCTGGTTAGCAGATTCCCACTAGATTTCTCTATCATCACCTACATAGCTCTCCCAGTGGCTATAAAATACTGCAACGGCTTGTAGGTAATTGATCAGACAAGTGAACTGTAAAATATTCATTTTCTACTTCAACAGCCAGATAAATCTCCAGGGGAAGCGGATGAAAATATTGCTTATGCACATTGGGGTCGACACAGAAATAGCGAGGTTGATGATAAGCAGGGGTCTGATGTGATGTTAATGTTTAATTCTGTTTTCTGTCATGGACAGACAGACATGTTAGTCTTATTTGCCTGCAGCTATAAGTCTCATTTTATAGAAAGTAGTGGCATCAGCACGAGGCACAGTTGTTACAGTGCTGCAATGACGCTGCTCCCTCATTCTAATTAGTAAGGCTGCAAACTTGCAGAAGGAACCAATTAGCACTTGGGTGGTATAACTGATCTGTTAAATGGCATCTCACTAATACTCTCCCTGCAACTTTGCTTACAAATTCTCACCCTGGAAGAACTCTACAAATAAATTTCACCATCTGAAGCTAAGTGTCTCTTTTGTCATTTTGCTCAAACTGAAAAGTTTGGAAAAAAATGCTATAAAGTTTCAGTTGCATCATTGAAGGGCAAATGTTAACTGGACGGGGTATGATTGAAAACATGGGGAAAGAAAAACTTAGATAGGTTAACTCACTCAGAGATAGTAAGAACTGCTGGTGCTGGAATCAGAGTTAACACAGTGTGGAGCTGCAGGAACACAGCAGGCCAGGCAGCATCAGAGGAGCAGGAAAGTTGAAGTTTTGGGTCAGGACCCTTCTTCAGAAATGGGGAGGGGGAAGGGAGCTCAGAAATAAATAGAAAGAGGAGGGGTGGGGTTGGGGAAGGTGGGTGGGATGGTGATAGGTGAGTGTAGGTAGGCAGTGTTGGGATTGGTCAGTGAGGTGGGAGGGGCGGATAGGTGGGAGAGAAGATGGACAAGATGTGTCAGGTCAAGGAGGCGGGGATGAGCGGGAGGGTTGGTCAGAGGATGAGGCCGGGAGTGGGGAGATTTTGAAACTGGTAAAATCCACATTTAGGCCATTGGGTTGTAGGCTCCCAAGGCGGAATATGAGGTGCTGCTCCTCCAGTTTTCGGGTGGTGTCATTGAGACACTGGAGGAGGCCCAGGATGGACATGTCACTGAGGGAGTGGGAGGGGGAGTTGAAATGGTTAGCAACTGAAAGAACAAAGAACATAGAACATAGAACATTACAGCGCAGTACAGGCCCTTCGGCCCTTGATGTTGCGCCGACCTGTGAAACCAATCTGAAGCCCATCTAACCTAAACTATTCCATTATCATCCATATATTTATCCAATGACCATTTAAATGCCCTTAAAGTTGGCGAGTCTACTACTTTTGCAGGCAGGGCATTCCACGCCCTTACTACTCTCTGAGTAAAGAACCTACCTCTGACATCTGTCCTATACCTATCACCCCTCAATTTAAAGCTATGTCCCCTCGTGCTAGCCATCACCATCTGAGGAAAAAGGCTCCCACTGTCCACCCTATCTAATCCTCTGATCATCTTGTATGTCTCTATTAAATCACCTCTTAACCTTCTTCTCTCTAACGAAAACAGCCTCAAGTTTCTCAGCCTTTCCTAATAAGACCTTCCCTCCATACCAGGCAACATCCTGGTAAATCTCCTCTGCACCCTTTCCAAAGCTTCCACATCCTTCCCATAATGCGGTGACCAGAACTGTAGGCAATACTCCAAGTGTGGCCACACCACAGCTGCAACATGACCTCATGGCTCTGAAACTCAATCCGTCTACCAATAAAACCTAACACACCATATGCCTTCTTAACAACGCTATCAACCTGGGTGGCAACTTTCAGTGATCTATGCATATGGACACCGAGATCTCTCTGCTCATCCACACTACCAAGAATAAGAAAGGTGTTGTCGTTTGTCACGAACAGAGCGTAGGTGCTCTACAAAACAGTCTCCGAGCCTTCGCTTGGTCTCACTGATGTAGAGAAGGTAACATCAGGAGCAGCAGATGCAATAGACCACATTGAAGGATGTGCTCTGTCTGATGTGGAACGTTTGTTTGGTGCCCTGAATGGAGGTGATGGGGGAGGTGTAGGGGCAGGTGTAGCACTTCCTGTGGTTGCAGGGAAAGGTGCCGGGGATGGTGGGGCTAGTGGGGAGTGTGGAACAGACGAGGGAGTCATGGAGAGAGCGGTCCCTACAAAATGCAGACAGGAGTAGGGAGGGAAATATATCTTTGGTTGTGGGGTGGGATTGTAAGCGGCGGAAGTGGCGGAGAATGATGCGTTGAATACGGAGGTTAGTGGGGTGATATGTGAGGACAAGGGGGATTCTGTCTTTGTTTTTGTTGGGGGGAGGGGATGTTAGGGCAGAGGTGTGGGAAACGCAAGAGATGCATTTGAGGGCATTTTTGACCACCAAAGGAGCGAGGTTGCGGTCCTTAAAGTAGGGGGACATCTGGGATGTGCAGAAGTGGAACACCCCATCTCGGGAGCAGACCTCTATAAGGTCACCCTCAGCCTCTGAGCTCCAGGGAAAATAACCCCAGCCAATTCAGCCTCTCCTTATAGCTCAAACACTCCAACCCTGGCAACATCCTCGTAAATATTTTCTGAAAGGTTTCTATTTCACAAAATCCTTCCTATAGGAGGGAGACTAGAATTGCATGCAGTATTCCAAAAGTGGCCAAAGCAATACCCTGTATAGCTGCAACATGACCTCCCAATTCCTATACTCAATGCACTAACCAAAAAAGGCAAGTATATCAAACACCTTCTTCACTATCCTATCTACCTGAGCTCCACTTTCAAGGAACCATGAACCTGCATGCCAAGGTCTCTTTGTTCAGGACATTATCATTAAGTGTATAAGTTCTGTCCTGATTTGCCTTTCCAAAATGCAGCACCTCACATTTATCCAAATTAAACTCCATCTTGCACTCCTTGACCCATTGGCCCATCTGATTAAGATCCCGTTGTACTCTGTGGTAACCTTCTTCGCTGTCCACTACACCTCCAATTTTAGACTCATCTGCAAAATTACTAACCGCCTCCTCTGTTCACTCAATTAAGTTTCATCATGGATTGTGTGAAATGGGCACATCAGCTTTCTCATCAAATGTAGCCGAGTCAGAAGTCATTAGGTAGCAAAGGGAAGCCCAGAAATGTTTTCTTGTAAGATGAGGAGGAGCAGGAGTTTCCAGAACAGTCAGGCAGATGGTACAGGGTGCAATCAGCTACCTGTCAACCCTCAGCTAAATGGTAAGGAAAGGAATTTGGGAGACTTTCATTGGAGAAAAGGAGGAATCCACATCAGGGAAAGTCAATGCTTTCCTTGTGAGGTTCAAGGCCAAGGAAAATAAGGTGTCAGAGTGGGGAATAAACTTTCTTGATTTTCCTAAACACAGTTAAAATCCAACCTTATGTTTCCATAAATATCAATGCTAGAGGTTTTAAAGAATGATTATTTAGCTATAATCTTGAAAAGCTTTTCACTTAAGATATTCAGTTGGAACTAGCTACTGTTCAAACTCACAAATACTATATTATTCTCTGTATATGGAACTATAAAACAACAGCTTCAATCATATGCTAAGAATAGTTCTCCCTGCATGCAACACAAACACATTCAATAAGCAGTGTGGGACAACTACAGTTGACTATGTTGTCATCAATTCTTAGCTTGCAGGGTGAATTCTTGACCTTGCATCTTAATGAAAAGTCCATTTGCTGCAGCCTTTACTACTTAAAAACAAGTTAAAAGCTTTCCCTATTAGGACTGTTCAAAGTGATAATTATTTTATGACTCATGGTCGGCTCCCGCTGCCCCTCACTATTATTTATACCAAAAAAAATTGCCTTAAAAAAAAATCAAGACTGTATGTTCTCAATATTATCAGAGCTTGTTTTTACGTGCTCACAATATATTTCTAATAAAGTAAAAGCTTTTGGGGGAAAAAAAAGCTATGTGCTTGAAAGATTTCCTTCATCCATTCAACTGAACAGATAAAGCATACCATCTCACGTTTATCCATTGTGTTATTCTGTCATTAATAAATAAAAGCTAAAATGTGCATAATTATAAGAATCACTACTAGCCACAGAGAAATTAAACTTGAAAATAGCTGGCAGCATAACTAGATAACTTCAAAGACCTTCCATTAATCATGAATATAATTGATTCCAGTTTTATTTTTCTTTAATTAATACTTAAGTGTGGACATCACTGTCATGATTGGCATTTATTACTCCTCACCAGTTGCTCTGAGAAGGTCTTTAATTTGAACTAAACTAAAACAAATAACTGCAGATGCTGGTAATCTGAAACACAAACAGAAATTGCTGGAGAAACTCAGCAGGACTGGTAGAATGTGTGGAGAGAAAACAGAGTTAACATTTTCAGTCCAGTGACCCTTCTTCAATTTGAACAACTAACAGTGGTGTTGTATCAATGAGTAAGGTACGAGATCATCTTGAGAAAGAAATTAAGTATCATTAGTATTGATATGGGACCAAATATCACGTACACATCAGATGGGATACAGACACAGGTTTCTTTTTCTAGAGGGTATTAGCGAACCAGCTGGAATTTTAAAACAAAGCAACAATTGCACAAGTTAGGTGGTTAATTCTTCTGAGACAATGAACAAAATATTAGTGCAACTGAATCTGAAATCGTAAGCAGGTTTTGAGTTGGTTTTATAATATTAGCTGAAATACATCTAGTGCCAATGGTGTTATTAATAGCTCTCTGTCTACAGCACATTTTAAATGTTTAAGTCATATCTTTAAAATGGTTCCTTGACCTATTAACAAAATTAAAGAATTCTCTCAAATTACAAGGGGGTGTATGAGAATAAATTATTTCAAACTTGAATCTGGAGATAAATAGCTTACATTGTTAGATTAATACTACTAAGTTGCAGAAACAGAAATTAAAAAACACAATTTACAATATATTTAGAAGTTATTCTCCTAATTTGTATTGGAATAAATTTTGGAAAAACAATTTTCAAGACTGTACTTGTCACTCTCAGTCTAGGAGGATGCCTAGCTAAATCAAAACGAAATGATTTCCTCATTTCATTACTTAATTATGAGTATACATGGACATGTAATTTTATTATTTATATAAATATTTTATATATTTATAATAGAATCAGGACGCTTGGACAAGAATGTCCATGTTGCTGTTCAAGCTCAACAATAGCCGCTTTCATTCTCGTCATATAATTCTAGACAATAATCATATCTTTCTATCTCTTAATCTCTAAGTGGCTATTTAAATATTCATTTTCTTAAATGCATCTGTGCTAGTTGCCTCAACTACATCTTGTGGAAGTGTCTTCCACATTCTAACCCATTCTCTTGCTAAATGAGTTTCTTTTGAATTCCTTTTTAGAATTATTGGTGTTTGTCTGATAGCTGAGAATCAGAAACTTGTCATGGCATAAAGAAAAGGCCAATCATCCCATCATGTCAACAGCAGATTTCTGAATGAACATCAAGACTAGTATTATCGTTCAAACATGTCCCCGTTATTTCTACTTGCCTAATTATACCTGAATAACTCAAATGAACTCACCACTGTCACATTGCGAGCAGTTAATTCCAACTCTGAACCACCCTCTTGAAAAAGTATTTTTTTCTCACATCATATTTTGCAAATCATTTTAAATCTCTTCCCTTTTGTTGTTGATTTGTGTATGAGTGGGAACAGTTTTCCCCAATCTGCTCTATCCAGACCTGTCATGGAAATATTTGAAAACATCAATCAAACCTCCTTTTAGCATTCTCCTATCCAAAGTGAACATTCCAAACTTTCCAATCTACTTTCAAAACTGAAACTTCTCATCGCTGGAGTCATTCTTGTGAACCTCTTCTGCACTTTCTCTAATGTGTTCACATCCTTTCGAAATGTGGTATGCAGAACTCTACATAATACTCTAGCTGAGGTCAAAATAGTGTCTAATACAGGTTCAGCATTAAATGCCTTGTTTTTGTGAGCTATGCCACTATTAATACATCCTAGAAAACCGTATCCATTATTAACCACTCCCTCAATCTCTTCTGCCAAATTTCTCTGCTTCTGCACACCCTTTCATTTTAAACTTTCTCATCATTTTCTTTCCACCAAGATGAATCACTTCACACTTCTCTACATTGGACTTCATCTGCTACATATCAATCCACATCATCAATTAGTCTACATGCTTTTAAAGTTTTCTATTGGTCTCCCCACAGATTATAATAACTTCTATTTTTGTATCACCCACAACTTTGAAATTGTCCCCTGCACTTCAAGATTTAGATCATTACTACAGATCAAGAAAAGCAAGGGGCCTCAATACTGCCCTCCCGAGAACTCGATTACAAATCTTCCCGCAGTGTCAAAGATATCTTTTAACCATTACTCTCTATTTCCTATCTCTCTGCCAATTTTGTACCCAATTTGCTAGTTTACCCCTTTATTCCATAAGCCATAAATTTTTTTCACAAGCTTACTATGCAGCACTACAGTGAATGCTTTTTGGAAGCCCATGCATATTACATCAAGAGCATTACCCTCATCAACCCTCTTCAAATCATTCCAGTGAGTTAGTTAAACATAATTTTCCCTGAAGAAATCCTTACTGGCTGTCCCTAATTAAACCACATTTATCAATATGACTATTGATTCTTAAATCATTGTTTATAGAATTTTCCCATTACCAAAGTTAAACTGACTGGACTGTAATAAAAACAAAAATTGCTGGAGTAACTCAGCAGGTCTGGCAGCATCTGTGGAGAGAAAGCAGAGTTAACATTTTGGGTCCAGTGAACTTTCTTCAGAACTGATAGTAGCTATGAAAAGCCAGTAAAGGTGCTGAAGGCAAGAGGTGGTGTTGTGGGGTTGGGTGTGGGCTGGGACTGGGGTGGAGGGTAAAGGAGTAAGCAATAGGTAGAGACTGAGCCCAGAGGGAGAGAAAGGACGCTAGACAGACAAAGGGAGAATAATATAGTAAACCAGGGAGAAAGAAGAACTGCTAATGTGCATCATAAGTATGTGAAAATGGTGTCTTGTGAAAACGGAATACTTCTCCTCTGTCACCATGTCCTCAATGGCATCTGCTTCCTTGTTAAAGACAAATGCAAACATATTAATTTAATATCCACTGTGCCTAGACCTACATCTATAAATTGCCTTTTTGGTACCTAAACAATCCTATCAAAGACTTTGGGATTCCTTGACATGTTAACTGCCAGTCCTTCTTTTATTTATTCCCTCTTCGCTTCTCTTATTTGCTTTTCCACTTTCTTTCTGAACATTTTGTATTCCTCTTGGTTCTCAATGGTATTTTCTACCTGACACCTGTCATAAGTCCACTTCATCTTAATTCCTTTCTCTTTTATCATCTGGTTACACTGGATTTGTTTGCCCTGCCTTTCCCTTTTGCAGTAATAAAGCTTGACTGTATCCAAACCATCAATTCTTTAAAGGCAGTCTACTGATTAACTACAGTTTTCCCCACCAATCTTCGGCTCCAGTCTATCTGGTCCAGCTCCATTCTTGCCTGATTGAAGTCAGGTCTCCTGCCAGTTAATTATTCTCACTACACTTTACAATCTAATAATTACTGTCTTCTCAATGTACCTCCACTGAAACTTCATTTCCTTGGTCCACCTTGTTGCCATGAACCAGGTCTAGCAGTGCCTTTCTTTTTCTTGTGGGACTGGACACATGTCACTGTAAAGAAAATCCCGAATACAGTCTAATAAAGCTTGCTTCAATCTGTGTTAACATGACCGTTAACCTAATCCATACTTGTATCACTAACATATCCCATTATACTTGGTGTATAATGTTTGCATCGTGCTGTAATTTCCTTTCAGATTTGTTCCCTGATATCCTTCTCATTCGGTGGTGGCTGATAAACTGCACGGAACAGTCTACCCTGAAAGCATCCTTCCTGTTCCTTCGCTCATGCCACATCGATTCTGTCCTTAAACTTTCAAAGAAAATGCTCTTTCTCCAGTACTCCAATGCTGTCCTTAACCAATAGCACCATCTCTCCTGCCTTTCTTCCTTTTCTAGCTTTCCTGATCACCTGGTAACCAGGAATATCTTTCACTCAGTCCTGTCTTTCCTTACTTACTATACACTATGCCTTCATGTACAGGCAATGCAAACCTCATTTGGAAAGTTTTCATTTCTCCCTGAATCCAACTTCAGATATTAACTGACTATTCTCTGTTCTGCTGCTGATTCTGTCAGCATTTTGTGTATTTTTATACTACTCGCTCAAATTCTGCCCTGGTTCCAATGGCCCTGCAGATTTAACGTAAAGCTTCCCTAATAGAACAGGCAAAATGGCTCACAAGGAACTCACTCTTGACTCAGTTTATGTAAAACCAGACTGCCTTGTAAAGTTGCAATATCTCCCAGTGCCCCAGCAATTTGAAATCCTCCCTCATGCACCATCTTTCCAGCCACACATTTATCCATCTTATCCTCCTACTTCTGTACTCAATAGTTGACCAGTGTCACTGAATTTCTTAGGTGGACAATCATGCTCACTGGTGATTAATTGTCAACAATGATGATTCATTGGTGTGTGGACAGTACAAGTAATGTCAGGATTATAGTGTTTGAGATCCTGTTTGCTCATTTTATACCTAGTTCCCTAAATTCTGACTTCAGGACCACATCCCACCTCTATGCTTTGTATTAACGTGGACCACAACATCTAACTGATCACTCTCCTCCAGAAGAAAGTCCCGACAGCTTCTCTGTGGCATCATTGACCCTGGCACCAGGAAGGCAACATACCATCCTTAAGTCACATCTACGGCTGCAGAAATATCTGTAATGAATGAATCTCCAATCACTACTGCTCTTCCATTCTCTTACCTTCCCTTCTGTATAACAAGGTGTAGAGCTGGATGAACACAGCAGGCCAAGCAGCATCATAGGAGCAGGAAGGCTGACGTTTCAGGCCTAGACCCTTCTGTATAGTTGGCTCACAAGTAGTGCATGGGTCTGGCACTTGACACACTCCTCTGAGGAGCCATCATCCTTACCTGTAGCTGGATGGAAAACCGATTCTTTAGCAGGCCTTAGTATTGGTTGAGTACCTGCCTTGGACTATCAAAAGCCATGGATTCCCCTATCTACCTTATGTGCCTAATCTGAAGTGGACGAAACTTACAAACACTAACATTTGTAAGCTGCTAATTGCAAGCAGACATTACCAGATTTTATAACATTTAAAAATCTCCCTCTTACTTAACAACTCACTGTGATTCCACTCAGTCGCACTGCACACTTTATTTATAGACTCTGATTCTGGCCTAAACCACAAGTGAAAATTATTACACTATGTTTTCACATTGAAGCCCTTTCACAAGATTAAAAACCTGTACTAGGCCTTTCCTCTATGTTCAAATTTCCGGAGAATATAGCACTGGAATGTTCAATCTTTTTCTGTTACTGTAAACTCTCAATTCCTGTATGATTTAGTAAATCTAGAAAAACAGACAGCGACTTCATCCCTGTCCTGATTTCCCTATTGTTGTTTAAATATTTGCAAAATATATTTCTATTTCCTTTTTTATTTGTCTTGCTGATTTAGTTTCTTTGGGTGAAAGTTAATGCTAGCTGAAGGCCTAGGGAAATGGGGAGTTAAGGGTAGCGATGAACACTGGAAACTCAATGCCAAGTCCCCAGAATCAGCATTGATGCATTAAATGATCCTTTTGGAAAGCAGGGGAGTGGGTCATTTATTGGGTGGGAACAGAACTGGCAATGCTGACAACAGGTAACAAGGAAATAAAATTGGCTGTAAGTAGGTGAGGTAGTCTCCAAGATGGAAGGTGAAGTGCAGCTGCCTTTCATTAGCTAAAGATTTGTTTTGGAAGAAGGGATAAGAGGCTGCAAAACTTTGCAAGGTAAGTCGAGGGCAGCTGAGGGGCGATCAAGATTGTTTCTGAGTGCAAGACTCAGTGAGCTCCACCAAGACCTGGGTGAGAGCCATTCAGAAGTAAAAGGTTTTTGTTAAAGGCTAAGTCAACATCACAGGACGCACATGTTACAAAATTGTGCCCTCTGCTGAACTTCCACAGGCAAAATTGCTTTCGTTCAACTTATTTTCCTGGAGCTTCAGGCATCTGAGGAATTGCACAGAAGAAAGTCAGAACTGGATGTCATTGGTGAGTGGTCAGAGGACAGCACAAGCCTTTACCTGTGACTGGGCCAGATGCTGAAGGCCAAGGAGATAATGAGACCTGTGCAGAAAAATGGGATATTCACGATTAAACTACTCCTGCCTCAACTACTTTCAAGATACTGGAGTTGCAATTCTCAATGGTGGCTGAGGATACCTGGGGAGAAAGTCACAAATCTCTGTGATCTCCCTCAAGATGAAAAGAATTTGAACTACATGCCAATGACTTTAAGTTTCTTGGACAGTACCATCACCCTCAGGGGCTCTACAATATACATGTTTGTCATTCAACAGGCAACCACATAGTATTGCATCAAAGAGGTGCTGACAACCTCTTTAAAAAGGTCTGAGAAGTTCGCAAAGTTCAAAACAGATCTGGAGAGCCAAGCCTAAAGTTGGGATAGTAGGCTTCATGGCTGTAATAGGTTTCCCCTAAGTACAATCAGATCTCTCTGGAACCAGTCTTTAACTTCCATAAACAGAAAGTGGTTCCATTCCATTAATGTGCAGTTGGTGTATGATTATGGGAAGTATATATTCTAAGCACATGATCAGATCCCAGCAAGCTCTCATGATGTATACATTTGTCAACATCCTCATGAGACACTTTGTGTCCTCCGTTCACCTGCAGGGATGTATTTTGGGTAAGAGGAGCTTCCATTCAAGGCTTGCTAGTTGACACCAGTACAGAAACCCTTGAATATCAGCTGAGGAGCACTGCAACAAATACCAGTAGTTCTACAACGTCCACTACAGAGCAGGCAGTCATAATGCCGAAACTGAGGCTCTGCTACCTGGACAGTTCTGACAAAATTCTTCAATCTGGATCTCTCAGCATCTCAAGGATTATATTCACACAACCTCATGCAGCAGATGAGGAGACCTCATCAACAGCAGACATAGAGGAAACATACTGTGTCATCCACGAGGATGGAGAGGACAGACAAGAACAGGCAGGACTGTACATTAGAATTTCAGTATCTGATGCCAGGGCAATATGTAGAGATGTGCAAGAGATATCTGTGAGCCCCTCATTCTCAACAAGTTCACACAGGCCTTTGAGACCTCATCAGCTCCATGGTTTATACCCATGGGATCTTTGCATCTCTACTGGGCAGGAACCAATTTATTTGAAAAGCGGCTGTAGTTTTGCCATTCAAGTACAAAGGCGTCAGTACCACAACTCAAGCCTCATATGTAATCACTGACATGAAAGTAATTACAGAGCTACAGTGGTAACCAGGTCCCAACAACAGGCTTATGCACCTCAGATTATTAAAGTGAACAAGACACTTTAATTATACATGAATATCAACTGTGATGAAATAATTTACGACACATGCCCCCACTATTCTGTTTCATTGCTGTTTACAGTCACCATAATGTGGTGCATTCTCAAAATCTGCATCTGACGTGGAGGAAATGTGTTAAGTGAGATGCCCTGTGACTGGAGATCACCTTGCTGGCTGGTCTGTAAATGACAGAGGTGTATTTGACCCATCATGCTTAGGGACTCCTCCATTAATGCAAGTATATCCCCTTTGGCATCAGTTACTGGAGGCAGAGAGACTGAAAATGGGCCACGCAAACCCGAAGAACTGACATGTGAAGGGGCCGCCTGGTGCTCTTCCCTCCCTTGGTTCACCATCTGAGGAGGCCAGGTGCTTGGAGAGATGTTGACCCACCTCTTATCTGTCTATCACTGCACATAGCTCATGGCCTCAGTGACGGCCTGCAGGTCCCTCAGCCACTGACAGCTCTATTTCGATTGGGTCTTTAAATTGGTTGTCAAATTCACTACGAAGGAAAGCAAACTCTCTCTGACTTGAAAAATGGGAAAACTCTAAATGCTACACCATTTCATCCTTTGCCTTGGGCTCTTAACATTTTTTTGATAATAGACATCAAGCTAATTGGCCGATAGTTACCTTTTTTATGTCTCCTCAGCCTGAATGAATGTGTTAATTTGTCAAATTTCCAATCGTCTATGACTTGTCGAGAGTCTAAGGATTCTTGAAAGATTGCTATCAAGTACCTCTGGAGCTTTTAATCGTTTTAATATCTTAGAATACATCTCATCATTTCCAAGGGACTGTTTTTAGCCCCATTAGTTTCTGCTGTACTTTATTGTCTAGTGATAGTATATTTATTTCCTCCCCCTATTTTGCACCTTGGATATTTAGTATCTTTGGGATACTATTTGTGCCTTCTACAATGAACACTGATGCAAAGTATTTATTCACTTCTGCCATTTTGTGATTTCCTGCTATTATTTCCCCAAGGAAATATTATTCTCTAAGGGGCCTATGTTCCCATTGGTCTCTCTTTTTTTTTATTTATTTAAAGAAGCTTTTGTTGTCTGTCTTGATATCACTTGAAAATTCATCCTCAAATTTTATTTTCTTTCACTTTTTTTGTCATATTTTGTTGGTTTTTAAAACATTCCTAATCCTCTGTCTTACCACTAAACTTGTCTACATTATATGCTTTTTTCTTTCAATTTTATGCTATTTAACTTCCCTGGTGAACCGTCATTGGACCATTCCCTTCCTAGAATCCTTCTCTCACTGAGATATACCTTTGTCGTGAACCATGGAATAGTCTCTTAAATGTTGGCCTTTTTGTTCATCAAACATCTTTACTTTCACAAAACCCTTTCACAGTCTACTCTAGCTAACTCTAGCTTCAATTCCTTTGTAATTACCTTTAGTTAAGTTTAGCAAAGTTATTCCCACCCAAGTTTTTCCTTCTCAAATTAAATGCTAAATTCTACCATCTTATGGTCACAAGGGCATATTTTACTCTGAGATTATATATTAAACCTGCTTTAATATTCATGATCAAATTGATGTAGTCTGATCTCTTGTTTGATCAACAACATATTGTTCCAGGAAACTGTCCCAAATACACTCTATGAATTCTTTTTCCTGGAAACCTCTGCAAATTTGACTTTCCCAAACCACAAGAAGATTAAAATCATCCATGATTAATATACAACCTTTTCATACACCCTCAATATCTCCTGATTAAATTTATGTCCTAGTTACTGTTAAGGGGCCAATAGACTCCTAGCACAGTATATTTTACCCCATGTTATTTCTTAGTTCCACCCATATGGATTTGAAATCTTCTAATCCAAAATCCCGTCTTTCTATTTTACTTATTCCATTCCATACCAAAGATACAACCCTGCTACCCTTCCCTTCTTACGTGTCCTTTCAAAAAATCATATTTCCCTGAATACTTATTTAATATCCTTGATCTCCTTGTAACTATGTCTCCATAGGGTTGTTACCTGCAGTGTTGCCCTGCAGGCAATAGGGCCAATGAGCTTCAGCTCAAATGACATCAAAATATTTTATTAGTATGAATTCCTCTGCTAGGGGTCACCCAGATAACTGACCCATTCTCTCATTCTCATACCATTTGTATCACAATGTGCCATAAACTTGGACCCAGATCCAGCCAGGCCTCATGATCAATATGCAACAGTCCCTTACATTTCAATTGCCCATCTGTCTTCACCCTCCCCTACACATTCTTTGCTGTCGTAGCAATGAGAGACACATTCACTGTCTCCCTGCTTTAGATGCAGGTACATCTGCTGGCTCCATGGCTGATAACTTCAATTCAATTGTTCGCCAAGCTTTCTTGTTTAGGTGGTAGGGTTCCCTGAAGTTGTCTTTAGAGAAGAACATCTTTGACTCTTCCTAAACAGCCTGCAGGAGAACTTACAGGGAGAGAACGATGAATCACAAGTCACCCTTTATCTGCTATAAATCACGAGCCACCTAACTCTGGAGATCAAAGTGGTGCTCCTGGGGACCTTCAACACACTCTTCGAAACTGATACTTTTGACTAGTATCTTCAGTTAAAAATGGTATCCAGACCTCCAACCTCGTCAGTTGACGGCAGGTTGAATGACTTCCTGCCCTTCCAGCTCTGCATAATTGGTGAGTCCTCGTGTTTCTACCATGCTTCTTGGTCAGACACTATGTAACACAGTCATTTAGCAGTACCCAATATGGCAGGAGGCTCCTTTCACTTCCACAAGCACATTTGGGATTTGTGGCAGAATTGCAAAATTTCACCTCTAATTTCTTTTCCTGCTGTAATATTTTAACTCTTTTTCATATGCCTTTTTTGCTTCCTTTTGCTATCCTTTCCTTTGGGATCATTGACTCAGTGCATGTCTTTTTGTTTAATTTCTATTCTGGCTTTACGTCTTTATTCACCTATGACATGCCATTATGGGCTAGTTTGTTATGGCTTTTTAACAGGAAATATTTCACATGGATTCTATTGACCACAGTTTTGAACATTTCTCACTGTTTTCTCATTTATTACCTCATTGCTGTGTATCTGAAGTCACACCTGGTATGGACTGCAGGTTTCCTTCCCTGCGGGCATTAATTAGCCAAATAGATTTTTAAAGGCAATGATGATGATTTAATGGTGACCATCGCTATGACTAATTTTTGATTCCAGACATTTTTTTTATTCATTCATGGAATGTGGGCATAATTGACTGGACCAACATTTATTGTCCATCCCTTGTTGTCCTTGGGAATGTGATGGTGAGCTGCCTTCTTGAACCGCTGCAGTCCATGTGATGTAGGTAGACCCACAATGCACTTAGGGAGGGAATTCCAGCATTTTGACCCAACGACGGTGAAGGAACGGCGATATATTTGCAAGTCAGGTTGGGGAGTGGCTTGGAAAAGAATTTGCAGATGGTGGCATTCCCATGTTTCTGCTGGGCTTGTCCTTCTAGATGGAAGTAATCACAGCTTTGGAAGGTGCTGTCTTATGATCTTTGGTGAATTTCTGCAGTGCATCTTGTAAATAGTACATACTGCTGCTACTGAGTGTCAATGGTGGAGGGAATGGATGCTTATGAATATGGCATCAATCAAGCAGGCTGCTTTGTCCTGGATGGTGTCAAGCTTTTTGAGGGTTGTTGGAGCTGCAGTCATTAGGCAAGTGGGGAGTGTTCCATCATACTCCTGACTTGTGCCTTGAAGATAATTGACAGGCTTTGGGAAGTTAGGAAATGAGTTACTCACCTCAGTATTCCTAGCTTCTGTCCTGCTGTTGTGGCCCCTGTGTTTATGTGATGAGTCCGGTTGAGTTTCTAGTTAATGGTAATGTCAAGGATGTTGATAGTGGAGGATTCGGTGGTTGTAACACCATTAACTTTTAGGGTGCAGTGGTTTGATTGTCTGCTATTGAACATAATCATTGCCTGGCATTTGTGTGGCGTGAATGTCACTTGCCACTTGTCAGCCCAAACCTGATATTATCTGGATCTTGTTGCATTTTAACATGGACTGCTTCAGTATCTAAGGAGTCACGAATGGTGCTGAATGTTATGCAATCATTGGCAAACATCCCCACTTCTGACCTTAGGATGGATGGAAGGTAATTGATCAAGCAGCTGAAGATAGTTGGACCTAAATTACTACAGTGAGGAACTTCTGTAGAGCTGTCCTGGAGCAGAGATGACTGACCTCCAGTAACCACAATCATCTTCCTATGTGCCAGGTATGACTCCAATCAGCAGAGAGTTTGCCCCCAAAACTCATTGATTCCAGTTTTGCCAGGGCTCCTTGATGCCGCAGTCAATCCAAAGCAACCTCAATAATCAAGAGCTGCCACACTCACCTCACCTCTGGAATTCAGCTCTTTTATCGATGTTTGAACCAAGCTGTAATGAGATCAGGAGCTGAGTGGCCCTGGTGGAACCCAAACTGGGCATCACTGAGCAGGTTATTGCTGAGCAGGTGCTGCTTAATAGCTCTGTTGATGACACCTTCCATCACTTTACTGATGATCAAGAGTTGAGTTATGGGTTGTTAATTGACCAGGTTGGGTTTTTGTTTACAGGACATACCTGGACAATTTTCCACATTGTCAGGTAGATACCAGTGTTGTAACTGTATTGAAACAGCCTAGCTAGGGAACTGGGAAGTTCTGGAGCACAAGTCTTCAGAACTATTGCTGGAATGTTGTCAGGGCCCATAGCCTTTTCAGTATCCAGTGTCTCCAATAGTTTCTTGATATCACATGGAGTAAATTGAGTTGGCTGAAGACTAGTATCTATAATGCTGGGGACCACTGGTGGAGGCCAGGATGACCATCCACTTGGCCCTTCTGTCCGAAATTTGTTGCAAATGCTTCAGCCTTATCTTTTATTGGACTCGTCCATCATTGAGAATGGGGATATTTGCGAAGCCTCCTCCTCCAGTGAGTTGTCTAATTGTCCACCATAATTCATGACTGGTTATGGCACGACTGCAGATCTTAGGTCGTAGGATTGTGTCGCTCTGTCTGTTACTTGCTGTTTGTGCTATTTGTCATACAAACAGTCCTGTTTGGTAGCTTCACCAGGTTGACATCTTATTTTTAGGTATGTCTGGTGCTGCTCCAGGCTTGCCCTCCTGAACTCTATATTGAATCAGAGTTGATCCCTTGGCTTGATGGTAATGGTTGAGTGAGGGATATGCTGAGCCATGAGGTTACAGATTGTGCTACAGTACAATTCTGCTGCTGTTGGTGTCCCTCAGCACCTCATGGATGCCCAGCCTTGAGTTGCTAGATCTGTGCGAAGTCTGTCCCATTAAGTGTGGTGATAATGTCATACAACACGATGGAGAGTATTCTCAATGTGAAAGTGGAACTTTATCTCCACAAGGACTGTGCAGTGGTTACTCTTACCAATACTCTCATGAACAGATGCAGATGCAGCTGGTCGATTGGTAAGGATGAATTCAAGTATATATTTTGCCTCTTGTCAGTTTCCTCACCACTTGTCACAGACCCAGTCCAGCAATTATGTCCTTTAGGACTTGACCAGCTCAAACAGTGATGCTGCTACTGAGCCATTCTGGGTACTTAATATTGAAATTCCCCACCAAGAGTACATTTTGCATCCTACCACCCTCAGTGCTTCCTCAAAGTGTTGTTAAATATGGCGGGGTGTTGATTTATCAGCTGACAGAGGATGGCATCTGGTAATCAGCAGGTTTCCTTGCTCATGTTTAATCTGAAGACATGAACTTCATGGGATCCAGAGTCAATGTTGAGGATTCTCAAGGTCTTTCCCTTCTGACTGCATATCACTGTGCTACCATCTCTTCTGGGTCTGTCCTGCTGATGGGAGAGGACATATGCAGGGATGATGATGGTGTGTCTGGGACATTGTCAGGTAAGATTCTGTGTGTATGACTATGTCAGGCTGTTGTTTGACCAGTCTGTCAGACAGCTCTCCCAATTTTGACACTAGCCACCAGGTATTAGTAAGAAGGAGTTTGTAGGGTTGATAGGGTTGTTCTGCCATTCTCTTTTCTGGTGACTAAGTCGATACCAGGTAGTTGGTCTGGTTTCATTTCTTTCTTGCGATTGTGTTGTAATTGATACAACTGGCTGGCTTGCAAAGCCATTTCAGAGGGTAGTTGATAGTCAACCACATTTCTAGAGACACAAGTTGGCCAGACCAAGTGATGATGGTAGTTTTCCTCCCTGAAGGATGTTAGTGAACTAGATGGGATTTTCTGACAATCAACAAATAGTTTTATGGTCATCAGTAGATTCTTAATTCCAGATTTGTTAATTGTATTTAAATTCCATCAGTTAGCTGTACAGCCAGTCCATTAGAGTAGGAAACTGGCTTAATAGTCTAGTGCAATTACCAATTTGCCACCATTTCCCCTAGCGCATCTGTTTGCAGCAAACTTGGCAGAGACTTACCAGCTTTTAGTTCTACGATTTTCTCCAAATGCTAATATCCTCAGCTCCTTCAGTTTTGTTAGATCCTCTGCTCCACATTATTCCTGGAACATGTTTTGTGTTTTCTATGGCGTTTGTGCATTTTGAGAGGAATGTACAGCCACTTCTACGTGGAAAAGAAACCGCTTTGATATTTGCAGCTTTATCTCCATCACTGTTTGTACCCTCAGGCAATACGAATTCAAATATATAAAAGGTCAGATTATTTCAGTGATACATAACATCAAAATCAAGTCTGCAAGAAGCCTAATTTAATTAACATGATTTCTTTAATTTTGATGTTTTCAACCTTAAAGAATAAATGTAAAATGCCTAAAATTGGTTCATGTTACAAATGTATGAACACTTTGTATATGATTATGATCCTTAATTTAAAAAATAAGGTATTCTACAATAAAAAAAATACTGAGTTGAATTAGTTTTCACTTGCATGAGTACAGTGAAAAGTTTACAAGCTGCCACTTACAGCGCCATCTTAGGTACAAATGTATCTAGGCACAGAGTCTTGGTACAAAGCAAAAAAATGAAGAAAGCAAGTTGAGAAGTTAAACATTACAGTCCTTCTTGTTAAAACGTAGAGAAACAAAGAAATACAGTTAATAGTTCAACGTCACAGTTCGCAAGTATCTGGCCATGGGCTCACGTTCCATGGAGGGTTCAACCTCGCCCCCACCATAACCCCAGACTGTCTGTTCCCTCTCTCTCACCACCCATCCCCCAGGGCTGCCTGTTACCTCCCTCACTACCCACCCCCTGGGGCTGCCTGCTCCCTCTCTCACCGCCCACTCCCCGGGGCTGCCTGTTCCCTGTCTCTCACCACCCATCCCCCGGGGCTGCCTGTTCCCTCTCTCTCACCACCCATCCCCCGGGGCTGCCTGTTCCCTCCCTCCACCACCCACCCCCCAGGGCTGCCTGCTCCCTCTCTCATCACCGCCTGGGATGACTGCTATCAACATCAGGGACCTCTTTTGTCTCGGACTCGCACCCTACCTAGAGTAAGTAGATTAGACTAAGAAAAAGAAAAGTAGAAAAGAACAGGTTAAAAAAAGTGAAAGAAATAAAAGTAAAGGCAGATATAACACAGTGTAGACCTGGAGGAACATAGCAGGCCAGGCAGCATCAGAGGAGCAGGAAAGGTGATGTTTCGGGTCAGGAACCTTCTTCAGAAATGGGGGAGGGGGATGGGAGCTCAAAAATAAATAGAGACGGGAGGGGTGGGGCTGGGGAAAATAGGTGGGATGGTGATAGGTGAGTGCAGGTAGGCAGTGGAGCGGATTGGTCAGTGAGGTGGGAGGAGTGGATAGGTGGGAGAGAAGATGGACAGGTTGTGTCAGGTCAAAGAGGCTGGGATGTGAGGGAGGGTTGGTCATGGGATGAGGCCGGGGATGGGGAGTTTTTGAAACTGGTAAAATCCATATTTAGGCCATTGGGCTGTAGGCTCCCGAGGCAGAATGTGAGGTGCTGCTCCTCCAGTTTCCAGGTGATGTCATTGTGACATTGGAGGAGGCCCAGGATGGATATGTCACCCAGGGAGTGGGAGTGGGAGGGGGATTTGAAATGGTTCGCAACCGGAAGGTGTTGTCATTTGTCGCGAACCGAGTGCAGGTGCTCTACAAAGAGGTCTCCGAGCCACCGCTTGTAGAGGAGGCCACATCGGTGAGACCAAGCAGAGGCTCAGAGCCGGCTTTGTAGAGCACCTGTGCTTGGTTTGCAACAAACGACAACACCTTCCGGTCGCCAACTATTTCAATTCCCCCTCTCACTCCCTGGGCGACATGTCCATCCTAGGCTTCCTCCAGTGTCTCAATGACGCCACCCGAAAACTGGAGAAGCAGCACCTCATATTCTGCCTTGGGAGCCTACAGCCCGATGGCCTATATGTGGATTTTACCAGTTTTAAAATCTCCCCACTCCCGGCCTCATCCCATGTCCAACCCTCCCTCTCATTCCTGCCTCCTTGACCTCTCCATCTTCTCTCCCACCTATCCCCACCTCCCACCTCACTGACCAATCCCCACCACTGCCTACCTGCACTCACCTATCACCATCCCACCTACCTTCCCCAGCCCCACCCCTCCTCTCGCGAGTTATTTCAGAGCTCGCTTCCCCATCCCCCATTTCTGAAGAAGAGTCCTGACCCGAAACGTCAACTTCCCTGCTCCTCTGATGCTGCCTGGCCTACTGTGTTCCTCCAGCTCCACACTGTGTTATCTTTAACTCCAATATTGGCAGTTCTTACTACCTCAAAGTAAAAGCGGACATAGCAGACAAGTGAGCAGGAGCCTGTTGTGCTGCGCTGCTACTCCGCCATCATCTTCCGTTCAAGACGTAGGGTTACACGCCTGATAAAATAAAGGATAAAGAAATATCTAATAAATGAATTGGGCATTTATAAGTTTATATTGATAATAGTAATTTCTCGCCTCACACATTGAAGTACCCTTGCCATCAATCAGTCTCATTCCTCCTAATGCTGAATTTTACTCCAAACCATTGCTTGAATTTGAGAGGTATGTATGCATGATGAATTCAAAATTTACAACACATTTAGGTATCACTTTGCTAGTTTGCTTTAATTGGTTACCTAAAATAATCTAATTCCCAATCAGTATAAAAATGTGTCTGATTAAGTACAAAAAGAAATTTAGATTTCTGTAGCAATCTCAGTCTTCACAAATCGTCTCATCTCCCACATCACTCTAATGCGCTTCCTCGGAATGCCTGTGATAATTCATACATTATATAAGGAACTTTGGATTGTTGAGGGATCATTAGTTTCCAATCTCTGCACTAAGAACAATGACAAACTTTGGGAAAGTAACTTTACTGTTTCTATTTTTGTCAAGTCTTGACTTCTGGGTATTTCAATGCATTCCTCAATTGAAGCAATCACTTGGAGACAGTGTCACATACTGACAAGAATGGGAAGACATGACATAAATTGCTGTTTATGAACAAAGGTAGTAACTTGCCCAAGCAGCGACCGTCAGAAGGAATAGTAAGAACAAATCTGTTGCCTATGTCTTTAATCAGACGTTCATTCCCCTTGGAATCCAAATTTAACTACCCGCTATATTTGTATGTAAGTTTGCCAAAGTTTTCAGCTGAGTGCCTGGTAGGGAAGCTCATTATTGTTCAAATAATGTCTTTATTTAGAATGTTTGTCAGTGGAAATTACACAGTTAGACCCTAAGGACACTAGAAATGTAAGAAAAACAATTCACCTGTCCCATAGCTGTTGTCAGTAGATATCCATTCGTTTCTGTTACTGCGCTCAAATAGCTTATTAGTGGAAACTGCACTAAATCATTTAATATGAGCAGCAGCGCTCTATTGTGTCAAGTACAGATCTAATAGTGAGTGGATGAAAATTCCATTCATTTTCACCGGGCTGTGCAATCCCACCAGGTTGAACCTATAAAATGACAGTCACACAGAAGCAACTATTTCCACTGAATGAGAAAAAGATCATTATTGAAATATGGCCCAATCGGATATCAAGATGATGTGTGCATATAGCCTACAGCATTCCAGGAGAAAGCTAGTGCTGATACAGAAATAAGTTACTTGTACAGAATTGTTTTATTTTGGGTGTTTCATTATAAATATTTTATAAGCATTTCATGTTTTAGCATAAAGAAACAATTGTGAAGAGAAAGCAAATATTTAGAATCCAGGGAAATTGCTGAGGGTAATGAGGAGCAAAATGAGATTATGTTCAGATAATGAAGTTATACACATGATAATTTCAGTGTACACTTGTGGTTTATTTGGAGGTCAGGTTAAAATACATTGGATTTTGTGGTCAGTGGTGAGCAAACAATGTTTGTTATTCATTAGACTGACATTTACCCACAGGCATTTTGTAGACAGCAATTTGCCACTAATTAGTAATATCAGTGTAACTAGAAGTTCATTCCAGGTTAGAACACTCTACAAGTGATCTGGGACCTGTGAGAGCAGGGCAAGCAATGGTATGTCATTTCCGACAATTAGATTAAAAAATTACCACAAAGCTATGCGAGCCTGAATTTTCTGTGCTGATTAGTTACAGACTGGGAGTTGGGAAACTTAGCAAAATGGCACAAGAAGGTTACAAATCATGAGCCTGATGCCTTCACCTCAGAAAACCATTTTGCCAGCTTTGGGAAACTTAGCAAAAGTGCCAACTGCTGGGTGCCCAAATGAATTGCTTAAGTGTCTCAGGAACATTGACTGCATCAGGACAGCCTGCTGCGGTATGAAGAGACCCACCAATGAATGCTGGCTGCCTCCCCATAAGCTAAACAGAATGGGGCTAATTTCTGAGGACTCTGTGACACCCCACATCAGCAATTGGCTGCCTGACTGAAGATAGTGTCAACTGTCCTCAGTGACATTCTCCAGGTTCAAATAGAGTATACGTTAGTGAAGAGGAGATTAGTATATAAATAAACTACTTGTAACATTTTGAAAATACTTTACTCATCGCAAGATGTTATTAATGCATTTTTAAAAATTCTGACCCCATGAAAATGATGTAAGCCTGAAGTTCTTGTACTGCCCCAAATTAAATTAGTGCAATGCATGCTGCTTAAAAATCAGAAAGAGACCACAAGATGTAGCTATAGAAGTCGGCAACTCAGCCCATCAAGTTTGCACTGCAATCCAATGAGATTATGGCTGATCTTATAATCTTCAACTCCACTTTCTTGCCTTTTCCCCATAACCCTTGATTCCCTTAATGATTACAAATATATTTCAATCTTGAATATACCTAATGACTCAACCTTGATAGCAGTCTGCAGTAAATAATTCCAAAGATTTGCTACCCTCTGAAAAAAGGAATTCCTCATCTCTGTCTTAAATGTACGTTCATTCTGAGATTATGTGCTATGATCCTGGACACTGTCACAAGGGACAACAACCTTTTCTCATGTATTCTGTCAAGTCACCTAAGAATCTTGTACATTTCAATAAGGTAACTTCTCATTCTTTTAGATTCTAATGAGTACACCCCCAACCTACTCAACCTCTCCTCAATAGACAGACCCACATGCCTGATATCAGCCTAGTGAACATTTTCTGGACTACTTCTGATGCTAGTATAGCTTTCCTTAAATTAAAGGGCCCAAAAGTATTCACAGTATTCCAGCTATGGTCTGACTAGTGCCTCATATAATTTTAGCAAGACCTCCCAACTTTTACATTCTATTTCCTTTGAAATAAAAGTGAGCATTCGATTTGCTTTCCCTATTACGCGTAAAACTCATGTGATTGTGTGTCATCTGCAAGCTTGGTTGTAATAAATTCACTTTCCTCTAACGATTCATTAATATATATTGTGAATGTTTATGGCCCCAGCAGTGAACTGAGAGAGATAATTCCCATGACATACACCCCTGCTTTCCCCAATGAGCCTCCCAATTAGGCTAAAATCACAGCTCCAAGAATCTGACTTGTGATTTGAAATTTGATGCAAAAATGCTGTAGTTTTGTATGAAAGAATTTTTTTAAAATTTTGTACTGGGCATCTTATCATTTCAGATCTTGATGCATTCCATTATATTAAAACCATAACATATTTTAGCATTCTTCATGCCAACACAAACAAGCAGCTACATGTACTTTTTGTACGTGCTGATATTGTGCAGAATACACATTCATTAGCTGTTGGAGGAGAAAACGTAAGAATGTACAATCAGATGGTCGCACATTTCCCAAAGCATTGACACAAGAGGGTGAGAGTCAAAATTATACTTACTCAAGAGAATTCCAATGGATTAGTATGCCTCAGCGATCCTGAGGGTAAATCTGTAGCGTGGTCCATCCTTCAAGATCTCAAAATCTTCATTAATGGGACAAAGGCATGGCCTCTTTCTTTTATAAAGAGACACAAGTTTCTTGTTGAGTTGTTTGCCTCCCTGCAGGAGAAGTACAAATGGTGTGACAAGCCTATACCATACATCATGATCTATATTTTGTATAATTCATAAAGGACAAGGCACCTCATTCTAATTGATTAATTAATTAATCTGAGTATAATTGAACTAAATTTGAATCTCAAAACAATAGCATAATTAGTACTGACACTGCCTCCAGCTGCACTTATATCAAACCACAGAGGAATTGAGTGATCCATTAAAACTTAGCTTTTTAACCTCTTTACATAATTAATTTTATCTAATTCATTTCCACTTAACTATCAATGTATGACACAAACAGAAAACATCAGTTACAAGTGTGAAATGTGATATGTGACAAATTTGTCTGATGTGAAGAATCAGCTGGTCCACTAGGCAGGCATAACTCCTCTTAATGTATGCTCTACTTACAACTGTCCTTGTTTAAAAGTCTTGATCACCCCATTTTCATTGCATAACTAGTATTCTAAAAGTCACAAAAAGAGATTCCCCTTGTAAAATCAAAATAGTGATTGACGCTTTGGATTCATCATCATAGGACCCCTGCAGTGTGGAAACAGGCCCTTCGGCCCACACTGACCCTTGGAGCATCCCACCTAGACCCATCCCCCTATAACCCACCTAAGCTACACATCCCTGAACACTACAGGTAATTTAGCATGGCCAATCCACCTAGCCTGCACATCTTTGGACTGTGGGAGGAAACTGGAGCACCCGGAGGAAACCCACGCAGACATGGGGAGAATGTGCAAACTCCACACAGTCACCCAAGGCTGTAATTGAACCCGGATTCCTGGCACTGTGAGGCAGCAGCGCTAACCACTGAGCGACTGTGCTGCCCTATGGAGAAACGTTAGAGTATTTTGGACGGACTAAATGAGAGTTAATGTAAGAAATCTGATGATCAAAGTGGCAAAAAATAGTGGAAAACTAATATCATCAGCAAATCAGACAGACTGATTTGGAGGAGGGGGCATGAGTTCTCAAGAGTAGAGGATATAAAGGAGGTCACAACTAGCCTGAAGAAGCCAAGGAGGAGCACAAGCAACATTATTAAACAGCATGAAAGAAATACAAAACACATCATGGAATTAGTTAATGCAATGAAACAAGTTTCAGACTCATGATCATCCTCCAAATCATGCAGCCGAGCTAGAATAACTAATGCAATGAAAAAAAAAACAAAGGCCCAAATAAGAATATAACTTTGGATCAAGAATAAGTCATTTGTTCCATTTAGCCTACTCCTTTCACAGTGAATGTCCACTCAATAACAGAATCACTTCTAACACATGCTTGGACACATGCATACCCATACACATTTATATGCATGGTATGCAAGATTACTATAGTATTTCTTCACTTCCCTGTGCCTGAAACAGATCTTTTGGTTTCCTACATTCCAACATTCCTTTTCTTCTTCAGCGCCAAAACTACTTGCATTCATATAGCATCTTTAGGACAGTAAAACATCCCAAGACATTTTACAGGAGCATCATCAAATAGTTACCTAAGGAGATATTTATGCAGATGAGCAAACACTTGCGAATGGAGATAGATTTCAAAAGCATGTAATAGAGATGAAGAAGTATGAGGATTGGATTCCAGAACTTAAGGCCCCAAGGAAGGCACAGCCGCCAATGATTGTATGATTAAAAATTGGGTAATAATTAAATGGCTACACAGCAGGAAAGCAGATCTTATCTTAGAGGGTTGTTAGTACAAAGGAAGTTAGGAAGAGTGATGCATAGTGACTGCAATTTCATTTAAAGCTGTTTTATGGTATTACCCATCCTGTGAGGAGAAAAAGGTATTCTAATTTTACTTCAGGATGTGAATATTCTCATGGTGTGTCCTTGATTGTTCTAATTGAACTCACTCTCTAATTGAGAAACATGCTTCCCTCAACTTTATCAATGCATTTCTTCTCGAGTGAGGTGACCCAGACAATGAACAAGGAATGGTTGATTTACAAGCAACGATAAAGTGACATTTTAACTGTTATATTGGCAAAGTAATCATTTTCCAGTTTCTTTCTTGTTCAGTATCACATGATATATTTCGCTTGTCTTTTTGTTTCGATTTTGCATGGGGATAAATAAGACATTTGGATATTTTATAAGTTCCCACTCAGTTGATCTATTAATCCTTTACTCTCACTTCATGTTTCAGTGCTCCTTCAAAATAATCTTACCGACTTTCACCAGCATGATCGTTCTCTGCAGTAGCACGTATAAACAATTTGTATGCTGATTGATTATACCCACCCCGTTAATTTTCAGCTTTTCAAAGTGAGATATGCCCAAGAGGCAAATTTAATTCACTCACCACCTGAAACTCAAATTTATGTTTTAAAGCTTCTCTCACTGGGATATTCTTGTAAATGAGGGATGTTAAACAATTGGGAGTTGTTTTAGTGCATATGTCCTTATCAGTTGGAAATCACTGTGTGTGGACATCCGACCACTGTGCAAATAACTTAAGAAAAGTTATTTCCTTGATAGCACCAAATGTGTCTTGCACGTGATCCAGGCTATTCACTGACACCAAGTTTATGCAGTTGATATCATTAAAAAAAGTCCACTTAAGTGTATACAATGTTGCATTCTAGAGAAGCTGCAACAGGTAACAAAGTATCCCCAGTCCTTCCAAAATCAATGCTGCAGTAACACAAAAGGACATATCAGGCATTCAGCTTTTCTATAGCAATGATACCTTCAAATAATGGATGGAGAGTGCAAAATACATTCATTCCTAAAGATTGAAAAGAAGGTGATCAAAAAGCATGGTCCTGTAGAAAACTTGGATGTCAAAATGAATTGTGGAACTTTAAACTAAGGCATGATAATCAGAGGCAACAATATGAAATGTATGAAAAAAAAGTGGCGCAAAGATGAAAAGGAAGAGTTTTAATCTTTTCTTTCAACCTGGACATCTCTCATAAGGCTGGCATTCATTTCAAATTCCGACTTGTCTGATATAAACAGTCAGGCCACTTTAGAGACGTATTAGAGACAGCAGGTTTCCTTTCCAAAAGGGCACAAGAAAACCAGTTTGGTTTTTTACATCAAACTGACAGCTTTATAATCACCATTATTTTTACTGAAACCAATTTATAGTCCTGGATATTTTAGCTGAATTTAAATTTTGAATCTATTCTCCTGGGAATTAAAGTCACATCCTCTGACTTGCTAATCCAGTAACCAAATAATTACACTATCTTGTGTGCAGAAGGATGAAAAAGGAATATGAATAATGGTATCAAAGACAACATGGAACAAGGTAACGTTGGAAGTACAGCAGAGAGATTGAAACCTGGGCCAGTGGCCAAGGAATGGCATTCACTTTTCATTACATTTACCGAGGGAAAGTTGGCCATCAAAGTTGATTAGTGCAGTCATGATGAGCTCATCTAACAAGGTAGTGATGGTCACACAAGCCACACTATTGCAACAGCTTTCACCTTAGCAACATCTCACAGCTCTGTACTTGTAGGAAGCACCACACTCACAAACCAGCCAACATGGCCATTCACATTTGCCACTCTTAATATAGAGCAAGATAGCATCTAACAGATACTACTGAGACCTCACCATGGTTGTGGCCGGGCATAGAATGGGGAAACAAAGCACAGCAACATCTCACTCATCTTTCTCAATCTCCTTTCCTTGCTTCTATTTGTTCTCTTCCTCCGCTCGTGACTCCTGACTCGTCTGGCACATTCTACAATAATCACCAGACCATGGAGTACATGACAAGTTACCATAAATCTCCAGCTATCCTCATCCTCCTGTCCCTGTCCCATGCAATAGCTGCTGCTGCTACCCTTAGTTCCTGGTCTTATCTCCTTCCATTTAACCTCCAAATAAACAAAAAAAGGGGCAACCCCTAGAAAAATCTCCATGACCAACCATGACATTTTTTCTGGTAACTCCTGTAAAGCATATAAGTTGCAATAGAATAGCACTCACTCTCTTTAAGCAAAATCCTCAGAGAATTAAAGCAGTACATATTGCCAAAGTGTGAATGTTGTCTTGACAAAATATCACAGAAAGTTGCTCCATTTTTACCAAAGTCCTGTTCAAATGCAGTGTAGCTAGTTAATCTCCAGCAGCAAATGAATATTAAAGGTTGAATATGAGGTATTGGGAGGAAAGTGTTTCTGAAAAGCTCTTTGTGTGTGGTTCCATCTGTGAAGACCGCCTTCTCCTCCTCCTCCACCACCTCCACCTCCTCTTCCTCCACCTCTATCTCTGCCTCCTCCTCCTCCACCTCCTCCACCTCTATCTCTGCCTCCTCCTCCTCCTCCATCTCCACCTCCATCTCTGCCTCCTCCTCCTCCTCCACCTCCACCTCTATCTCTGCCTCCTCCTCCTCCTCCTCCTCCACCTCTGCAGCTTCTGTTCCGTTCACCTGGTCATGTTGCAGACCCGGAGGGGGTACCTGGGTCAGGTATCCTTCTGTCCTCTCTGAAAGTAACATTAATTCTCAAAAAGCAACAGCAAACACATGATGGATTATCTCTATAAACTTAGGTAAAGATCAAATGCCTCAACTTGTTGACAGGTACTTTAAAAAGCAATACTGAAGGACCAATCAATGCTTGATCCCAATTGAGAGGTGTGCAAATTCATTCAGCAGACCTTGAAAATGTGCATCATAACAATGATTGTCCTTTGAAACATCATGATTTTATATTTCTTTCCTGTGCTCACAAGGGATGATTGAGTAGCAACCCATCTCAAGATGGTTTGCTACCCAGAGCATGCTGGAAACAGAGTATGACTCACTCCCAAGAGCACATTCAGCTTCAGTAGTGTTGCCTACTGATTGGCATTTTACATTGGTGGTTCTTAAAAAGGATAAACTAGCAGTTTTTTTTTCCCTAAAATTAGTGTACTGAGGAAATGTTTCCTCTATGTTGCCATGCAAAATATGGAGGAATTTAATTACTTTTTGTGTACGCAGCATGGTTCCTCACCCTCTAGGAGTCAATGATAAGGATTCATGCGCACATCTCCCACACTAAAACAAAAGCAAAGAACTGTGGGTGTTAGAAATCTGGAAGAAAAGCAGAAAATGCTGGATAAATGAAATGGGTCTGGCAGAATCTGCTCTCTTGAAAGAGTCTATGACTCTTCTGAGAAGGTCGCAGAGTTTCTCCACCACTTCTGGTTGTAGTTACATAACTTCCACAGTTTTACAGCATGCATTTTAATTTGAAAATGTAGTAAATTGTGCCCTATGGTTGGAAATTGGTCAAAACAGAAAGAGTGGTGAGTACAAAACTTGGATTAGAAGTAAATCTAAAAATCAGCACTGTGAAGTTTTTTGCCTACAAAACAAAGCCCTATCAGATTCATGCTGCAGATCAGAAAATATTAGGATTGCAATCATAGCCTTAAACTGTTAATGTTATCCACCTCAAAACTTCATCATTGTGATGATGGCAGCATCATTTCACTCAATCTAATCAGTGTAAAATTAGATTTCTTTTTCCAAATCACTATTATTATAAAACCTAGAAACTATACATTACTATAATTATCTTGGAAAACAGCCTTTTATTACAACTTGAAGATTAACAAGACTTCTCCTATATCAGAATACCACTATCAATCTGTCTTCTTTCTTTTTCAATTTGAGAGATTGATGTAATTCATTCCATTTGCTTTGGAACTTCTCACTTCATTCCCTATGGATGTTCTGTTCCTCACCTTCCATCTCATCACTGTCAGTTTTCACACTGCCTTGGAGTTCAACTGTATCTTTCAGCCCGAGTGTTCAACAGACCCAATCCTCAATCCTCTCCAATTCATCTCAATCACAGCAGTGGTTTAAGAGGCAGATGATTTTTTTTTTCCCAATGATATTCCTTCTACCAATGACAGAAATCTTCAGGTAATCACAAACTATAGAGATTTTCAAACACTTCGTATAGTGATTCTTTAACTTTAATCAACAAGGCTTTCCATTTCAGCACTATCCATTGTGACTATTAATTGTAGTCACAATTGTGATTGAACTAATAAGTGACAAAGGCTGTTTTTACCTGATTTGAAGCATTGTTCAAAAACAAACACATGATTCTCCCATTGGACATATACTGGTTTCTCGTTTTCTCTGAGAAAGTTCCTCAGTCAGATGTTTTCACATTGTCAATTTCTAATTGGAGCAGCTTATTTCGCTTGCAGTACATTTTAATTATCAGAAGTGAGTGCCTTGCAAAGCATTGTTAAGCTACATCAGTTTATCAGCCTCCCTGCTACAGATATCTCAACTGCACATCCAAATATTGTGACCCTGCTAAAGGAATGTTGCCGAGCTTTGCAGGTTGTATGTGATCACTGAACTTATTTTGCTTCTTTTAATATATTGCCTCTGAGAAACACATTGGGTGGAACCTTTTTTACTCCCCACATGGTAGATTTGTGGCAGGATGGCATTTAATTTGACGGAAAGCAGCGGGTGGGGAACCAACCATCTTCCTGTCTCCACCCCGATTAAATCTGCTTCCTGTAAGTAATGCCTTATCCCGCGATGGTATGAACCCAATACTGAGCCATGTGCCTGTGATGCAGGAAATGTGACAAGCAAACCTAGGTGTGTATGCTTGTGGATTCCTGAAGGTTTGGTGTGGAGGGGAGGGGTGGGACCCCTCATTTAAAGACACTCATGTCTGATTGCGGAACCAGGCATTGAGAAGGGATGACTGGAATTCATCAACACCAATGGGTTCCATTGGATTAATATCCATGTGTACTGTGATCACCGTTACTACTTCCTGTGGGAATTATCCTATTATTCCAGGCATTTGAACGATTGCTTTAATGTGCTGATTAGATGTTCTGCAAGAATCTTAATGGAGACATAGTTAAATTGATATTTAACATTTATTCAGGCCTGTCACATGGGACGCTTCTATTATTAATCTAAACACCACCTTTTTTTCCACTAGGAGTCATCTGTCTAGATCCTTTCCTCCTTTAAATTATGATGGATTGATGTAAAAATAAAGCAGTGTGACTGCTAGCAGAATGTCAGGCATGGATGTGCAATAATGATCATAGATGAATCATGCATGAATTGAATGAGATCCTTTTCTTTTTCAGGACAGTATCGTTGGTGGTAGAAGCTCTGATAGCTGCCCATTCACCACCAACAATGTATTAATTTACCACCTACCATGTCATGGATTTTAACAAGACCTCCGTTAAAGTGTTGGACCCATTTGAACTGCTGCTGTTTTTGTTTGGAGAAAATGACAAAAGTGTCTCCACATCGATCAATGCAGCAAATTGTGGCACTGACACATTAGCCAAACCTGTCCAATCTTTCCTCATAAGACAAGCCCTCCATCCCAGGAAAGAACTTCACTGAACTGCTTCCCAGGCAAGTACATTGGCTGATCCTTTAAAGATATTTGGAGGTCATGGTGTGGTCCAACAACTCTTAATGTCAAGTTTAAATAGTTTTCAATTCAAATAAATTGTAATCTATTTTTCTTGGTTAATACTGTGGGATCAGATGAAATAAATATTCTGTATAAAACCCCTATTTACCCGTTTGGATGCTGAAGGTTCCGTCTATGCAAATGAAAAGACGCATAATCTAAAAGGGTTGCTAGCTCTTTTTACTTTCAGCATTGTCTATTTGAATCTATTGGAGTAGACAACGGAGGGATTTAAGTGTGACATTCTCAGTAAAACATTGAGGTGATGTTAAGAAGCAATTTTATCAAAAAAACATACCAAACACCTGTCTGGAAATTAGAGTGAAAATAGAATTCAGAGATCACACTTGGAGTGCAAGTGTCAAAGTGACCTGTAGATGGGGTCAAAAATAACTGTGCAAAATAAGACGTTTCTGTGCTTTAACTATGAAAGTAGGTCTTCATTCTGCAGCAATGATCAGCTGTGGGGAATTGTTATGCTTTACTTTAAAAATGACTGACAGACCTTTACAATATTCTACTGTCCTTAACACCCTTTTTGAACTCACTGAACAATTTTCTGTCTGAACCTTGCTGAATTTTGAGTACTTTGAAATTTTGTTCTTGATCATTTCAAACCGAATAATTTTGACCCAGCTTGAGCTGGTGTGGTGAAGTTGATTTTTACAAGGTCAGAACAGGTATTGCAGCATCCTTACTGGCACTCACAACCTGCATTAGTTGGCATCCTGGCCTGTTACACAACCATTTTGTGTCATAAAACACCGTATCGTTGTCAAGTAAGAACATAAAACAAGCAGTGGTTGGCCAGCCCATATCGCCATTTCATTTCCTCCTTTACTAAAGTACGGTCTGCTAGTTTAAATTAGACTGGCCATGGCACTCTGTATGAAGCCGCAATAGTACCCATGGATGTGCCACACAATATGCTATCCTACCTTTTGACTCTGCAAGATGAATTGAAGGATGAAAGAAGTGGCAGGTGTATTTACAACTTACCAGCTGTTTCTTATTTCTGTTCCTACCCTGCCATTTATGTGCACAGGAAACACCAATTGTAACTCGTTACACCTAAGAAGATCTACATATTATAGTTCAAATGCGAGTATTTATATCAGAACTGTGTGAGTTCCTGAAACTGGATTTTGAAATACTTCAACGACAGGTGTTTATCAAGGTGACTGCTACCTTGAATATTTTTGCCACTGATTCTTTCGATGACACAAGATATTCATCAAATCTCACATCATGCAGCCTGCCTCCTTCATTCTTCCATTGTTTGGAGCAGATTTTTGCACAGTTATGACTTGTTAAAGTCCAACAACATGACAGTCTCCATCTGATTCTCCAGCACAAGGATTTCAGGAATGACTGTGACAGAATGGAACCCAAGGTCCTTGGAACTGCAGTAGACATTTTGTAATGGATAGATCTGAATGAGTCAGCTCCAACCAATGGAGAACAAGGTCCAGAATCAGCAACATTTCTTTAGCAACTTGAATACAACAAAGAGCCCCAATTTATTTTAGAGAAGGGGGTAAAAATAAACCAGAACAACAACATAAAGGAATCAAAAACAGCCTTTGTTTGAAAACTATAGGGTGCACGATATTTTAAAAAGAAATGGGACTAAGATATTTTAATGTTGAATAAGAAATAGATGCAATGCAGGGGTTTAAGGATGAATTACAAATTAAGTGGTAGGGTCACTGAAAGTTCTGTCTAAAGTAAGACATCTGGTAGAAGTTTTCAAAATTATGAGGGCGTTGGATTGTACAGGTAGGGTGAAACTGTTCCCACTTATAAAGGATCAAGAACAAGTGAGCATTGATCTAAAGTGATTTACAAAAGAAGAAAATGAGAAGTGAGACAAACCTCTTCACACAAGCAAGTACTTAGGAGCCAGGAAACTGGCTCAGTGGTTAGCACTGCTGCCTCACAGCATGGGGGATATGGGTTTGATTCTACCCTTGGGTGACTGACTGTGTGGAGATTGTATCCTCCCCATCCCTGTGTGGGCTCTCCTCAGGTGTTCTGGTTTCCTCCCATAGTCCAAAAATGTGCAGATTAGGTGGATTGGCCATGCTAAATTGCCCATAGTGTTCAGGGATTGTCGGGCTAGGTGGATTAGCCATGGGAAATGCAGGATTATGGGGATTAGGTAGGATATTGCTCAGAAGGTCGGTGTGGATTTGATGGGCCAAATGGCCTGCTTCCACATTGTAGGCATTCTATGATTTCTGTGGTCAGTTAGCTCAGTTGGCTGGACAACGGGTTTGCAATGTATAGTCCTGTACTGAGTGAGGATTCAGTAAGGTCTACCTTCGCCTCTTATCTGAGGCATGGTGACCCTCAGGTTAAACTATTACCAGTCATCTCTTTCTCTCTCTCTCTCCCCATGGACAGAGCAGCCTGATGGCACAATAGTGACTTTATTTACTCACTAGGTTGAAGACTACTTTGAGGTGACATTTTCCTAGTTTGTATCTGAAGTCTTTCATAGCTTCCTGTCATGTTTAGTTAGACAAAGAGCCTGCGTCACTTGAGTTTGAGAAAACCATTATTTGTTCAACAAGATGAAATGTGCTCAACAAGGAAAGAATTTCAGTTGAACTTCTGAAGTATGGCAAGTTCTAACTCCTGACACACCACCTTGACCGCTGTTGGAAGATAGGATCTGATCTACAGAACATGAGTGATGTAAAACATGATCACATGATGTGAAACCAAAGGAAGCAGAGCAGATTGCATAAACTACTACGGTGAGCAGTGGCTTCAACAATTTAGGAATAAGTGCTAACACCAAAAACAAGATCCCACAAGCACTTCTGAGACAGAACGTTTTTTCTTACAAATTGATCTCTTCAGCCATTAAGAAGCTATCCTGACAAATTCAATTTTCTGCATGCTTATATATGCATATATATTCTACATATTTAGGAGGAAAGATAATGATAATGATGACATCAGTATTTGAGGAAGTAAATTTCAGATAAAGAGCAGATAATGATGCTAGCTTTTAGCTAGGGATAAGCCTAACTTGACCTTTTTCTACTGTTTCCATGCACCGAACCTGGATTGTCCTCTTTTCATTAAGAATCCAAGAATTGAATTATGTAAGAACACTTGCAGTCATCAACTTTTATTATCTGTGATGTGTAAGGAAACAGGAAGAGAACATGCACTGAAATGTGGAAGATGAGTTTTAGTGCTAATGCCAAACTCATCATTCCATCTTATTAAATTCATTAACATGAAACAGCCATGTGACCTGTATAAGGAGTGCTTTAAGCTTGAATATTTATGCCTGATAGTACCAGTACACATGGTAGCAATGGTCTGCGGAAATGTGAGCATTTCTGTGCATTTCAAAAGGGAAGGAACAATTGTCAGAGTGCAGCGCATATTTTGCACTTTGATGTTGCACCAAGCCTGCAGTAAAGTGTTTGTAGTCTGTACTTTACTGTGATTCTATAGCAAGGAATAAGCACACCTTGGCAACCACCCATAGACTAACAAACTCTTTCTGCTCCCACGATCAGGACACAAATGATATCAGATTTACACAGTTTTGAACATTGATGCAGACTGCTTTATCTGATAGGAAGGTGGACCCTTCTCCAGAAAGAAACAGGTTTGTGTCGATGACCTCATGAAACAGGACTTGAAAAGTTGTATTTTCAAATGTTTAAGTTAATCTTTTCTGCTGAAGTGATTTCAACTTCTGCAATGGGAAGTTGCAGCCTTTTAAGTGCTTCTGACACAGAATTCCTGGAAATTGACCCTGACATGCTTCAAGTGCATCATGTGATATGTACTCAAAATGCCCTGATATTCTACCAGAGATAGTAGGAACTGCAGATGCTGGAGAATCCGAGACAACAAGGTGCAAGGCTGGATGAACACAGCAGGCCAAGCAGCATCATAGGAGCAGAGAGGCTGACGTTTCGGGCCTAGACCCTTCATCAGAAAAGGGGGAGGGGAAGGGGGTTTTGAAATAAATAGGGAGAGAGTGGGAGGCGGATAGAAGAGGGATGGAGGAGAGGATAGGTGGAGAAGAAACAAACAGGTCGAAGAGGCGGGGATGGGGCCAGGAAAGGTGAGTGTAGGTAGGGAGTTAGGAAGGGGATAGGTCAGTCCAGGGAGGACGGACAGGTCAAGGGGGCGGGATGAGGTTGGTCGGTAGGAGATGGAGGTGCGGCTTGAGGTGGGAGGAAGGGATAGGTGGGAGGAAGAACAGGTTAGGGAGGCAGGGACAAGCTGGACTGGTTTTGGGATGCGGTGGGGGGAGGGGAGATTTTAAAACTTGTGAAATCCACATTGATACCATTGGGCTGCAGGGTTCCCAAGCGGAATATGAGTTGCTGTTCCTGCAACCTTCGGGTGGCATCGTTGTGGCACTGCAGGAGGCCCAGGATGGACATGTCGTCTGAGGAATGGGAGGGGGAGTTGAAATGGTTCGCGACTGGGAGGTGCAGTTGTTTGTTGCGAACCGAGCATAGGTGTTCTGCAAAGCGGTCCCCGAGTCTCCGCTTGGTTTCCCCGATGTAGAGGAAGCCACACTGGGTACAGCGGATGCAGTATACCACATTGGCAGATGTGCAGGTGAACATCTGCTTGATGTGGAAAGTCTTCTTGGGGCCTGGGATGGGGGTGAGGGAGGAGGTATGGGGGCAGGTGTAGCACTTCCTGCGGTTGCAGGGAAAAGTGCCGGGTGTGGTGGAGCTGGAGGGGAGTGTGGAGCGGACGAGGGAGTCACGGAGAGAGTTGTCCCTCCGGAAAGCAGATAAAGGTGGGGAGGGAAAGATGTCTTTGGTGGTGGGGTCGGATTGCAGATGGCGGAAGTGTCGGAGGATGATGCGTTGGATCCGGAGGTTGGTGGGGTGGTACGTGAGGACGAGGGGGATTCTTTTTTGGTTTTTATTGCGTGGACGGGGTGTGAGGGATGAGGTGCGGGAGATGTGGGAGACACGGTTGAGGGCGTTCTCGACCACCGAGGAGGGGAAGTTACGGTCCTTGAAAAAACGAGGACAACTGAGATGTACGGGAGTGGAATGCCTCATCCTGGGAGCAGATGCGGCGGAGGCGAAGGAATTGGGAATAGGGGATAGCATTTTTGCAGGAAGGTGGGTGGGAGGAGGAGTATTCTAGGTAGCTGTGGGAGTCGGTGGGCTTGAAATGAATATCGGTTTCTAGGTGGTTGCCCGATATGGAGACAGAGAGGTCCAGGAAGGGGAGAGAGGTGTTAGAGATGGTCCAGGTAAACTTAAGGTTGGGGTGGAAGGTGTTAGTGAAGTGTATGAACTGTTCGAGCTCCTCGTGGGAGCACGAGGCGGCGCCGATACAGTCATCAATGTAACGGAGGAAGAGGTGGGGTTTAGGGCCGGTGTAGGTACGGAAGAGGGATTGTTCCACGTAACCTACAAAGAGGCAGGCGTAGCTTGGGCCCATGCGGGTACCCATGGCTACCCCCTTTGTCTGTAGGAAGTGGGAGGAATTGAAAGAGAAGTTGTTGAGTGTGAGGACGAGTTCGGCTAAGCGGATGAGGGTGTCAGTGGAGGGGGACTGGTCGGGCCTGCGGGACAGGAAGAAGCGGAGGGCCTTAAGGCCATCTGCATGGGGAATGCAGGTGTAGAGGGACTGGACGTCCATGGTAAAGATGAGGTGTTGGGGACCGGGGAATTGGAAGTTCTGGAGGAGGTGGAGGGCGTGGGTGGTGTCACGGACATAGGTAGGGAGTTCCTGGACCAAGGGGGAGAAAATGGAGTCGAGATAGTTGGAGATCAGTTCGGTGGGGCAGGAGCAGGCGGAGACAATGGGTCGACCAGGGCATTCAGGTTTGTGGATTTTGGGAAGGAGATAGAAGCGGGCAGTGCGAGGTTGGGGAACGATGAGGTTGGAGGCCGTGGGTGGGAGGTCACCTGAGGTGATGAGGTTGTGGATGGTTTGGGAGATGATGGTTTGGTGCTCAGGGGTGGGGTCTTGATCAAGGGGGCGGTAGGAGGAGGTGTCGGAGAGTTGGCGTCCGGCCTCAGCGATGTAGAGGTCAGTGCGCCACACTACAACTGCACCTCCCTTGTCCGCAGGTTTTATGGTGAGGTTGGGATTGGAGCGGAGGGAGCGGAGGGCTGCACGTTCTGCGGGGGAGAGGTTGGAGTGGGTGAGGCATTCCACTCCCGTACATCTCAGTTGTCCTCGTTTTTCAAGGACCGTAACTTCCCCTCCTCGGTGGTCGAGAACGCCCTCAACCGTGTCTCCCACATCTCCCGCACCTCATCCCTCACACCCCGTCCACGCAATAAAAACCAAAAAAGAATCCCCCTCGTCCTCACGTACCACCCCACCAACCTCCGGATCCAACGCATCATCCTCCGACACTTCCGCCATCTGCAATCCGACCCCACCACCAAAGACATCTTTCCCTCCCCACCTTTATCTGCTTTCCGGAGGGACAACTCTCTCCGTGACTCCCTTGTCCGCTCCACACTCCCCTCCAGCTCCACCACACCCGGCACTTTTCCCTGCAACCGCAGGAAGTGCTACACCTGCCCCCATACCTCCTCCCTCACCCCCATCCCAGGCCCCAAGAAGACTTTCCACATCAAGCAGATGTTCACCTGCACATCTGCCAATGTGGTATACTGCATCCGCTGTACCCAGTGTGGCTTCCTCTACATCGGGGAAACCAAGCGGAGACTCGGGGACCGCTTTGCAGAACACCTATGCTCGGTTCGCAACAAACAACTGCACCTCCCAGTCGCGAACCATTTCAACTCCCCCTCCCATTCCTCAGACGACATGTCCATCCTGGGCCTCCTGCAGTGCCACAACGATGCCACCCGAAGGTTGCAGGAACAGCAACTCATATTCCGCTTGGGAACCCTGCAGCCCAATGGTATCAATGTGGATTTCACAAGTTTTAAAATCTCCCCTCCCCCCACCGCATCCCAAAACCAGTCCAGCTTGTCCCTGCCTCCCTAACCTGTTCTTCCTCCCACCTATCCCTTCCTCCCACCTCAAGCCGCACCTCCATCTCCTACCGACCAACCTCATCCCGCCCCCTTGACCTGTCCGTCCTCCCTGGACTGACCTATCCCCTTCCTAACTCCCTACCTACACTCACCTTTCCTGGCCCCATCCCCGCCTCTTCGACCTGTTTGTTTCTTCTCCACCTATCCTCTCCTCCATCCCTCTTCTATCCGCCTCCCACTCTCTCCCTATTTATTTCAAAACCCCCTTCCCCTCCCCCTTTTCTGATGAAGGGTCTAGGCCCGAAACGTCAGCCTCTCTGCTCCTATGATGCTGCTTGGCCTGCTGTGTTCATCCAGCCTTGCACCTTGTTGTCTCTGATATTCTACCAATTAGTTGACCTTACTTTATAGTGGAAGGTCAGCTTTCAGTTGCACTGCAATTCCTTTGAGCCCATCATTTATGCTATTCCCAACTGTACATTCTTTAATTAAGTATGCAATTCTTGCTTCTTGAAATACGTTTTATGTCTCCATGGAATTATGTTTGCCATTTTACCTTCCTTACTGCCAGCAGAAACTTAACCAGACTCATTAACAAAGGTCAAGTGACCCATTTCTGGTTTGAAACTGCTCGATTCACATGATTCTATCAAAGCTTTCTTTTGGACGCTCAGCCTCCTCCTGGCACTAAATCACACTTTAAACCGCTGGTACTTTTTTCATTTGCTGAATCATTTAACTAGTCAAATATGACTTAATGATAATTCAAATTATGATAAATGAAGAACACAGGATTAAGGTCCCCAAATGAACTTTGTTCACTACTTAGCCTTGTTTTCATTGTTCTCAAACTATCGTCTGCACAATTCTCTTAATCATTGTGTTTAGCAACTTTGCTAGTTTTGTAAACATTTGATCTAGAATTTCTACCAGACATATTCTTTGAGAATCACACCACCCCACACCTCCAAACCCCAGAGCTGCAGGATTTCCCATGGACAGTGAGGCAAAATCAATGAAAACAAAGGATAGGATTTTGTCAATGGCATGCCATTCTTGATATCAGTAAAACACACAGTGTGAGGGAGACTTTGTCTGAGCAAGATAGAGGCAGAGGCTGAGTGAGTATATCTGAAAATTTGGTTCAAAGTAGGAATTGGGTGCAGAGGAGGAAAGAGATGCTTTAAATAAGTTATTACAAGTGTGCTGAGTGGGACGGGTGGTCAAAGATGGAGAGGAGGTTCTTTTTTCTTCTATTCTACCATAGTAAGTTTATTGGTTGGTAAGAAATTGCTACTAAGGACTGTCTTTAAATTGCTGTAAACTGGAAACATGTATTAATATTAAACAAGTAGCTATAATTGGTTTTAACTGAGAAATACTAGAAATAATGGAAAATCAGAGCCAATATAATTAAGTAATATAAGTAATCCAAAGCAGTATAAAGTTAATGCAAGATAAATAAAATTGAGACATGGCAGTACAAGTTGGTGATGGGGAATATGAGATCAGTAATATGTTGGAACTCATGAACCCTATGCAGTCCTAAATGATCACATATGCAGGATGCACTGCAAGCTGCAGAAACTTGAGCGCTGGTTATAGAGGTTTGAGTGTGGCACTGGAGGCACTGTGGCACATTGAGGAGGATGTGGAAGAGCAAACTGGCAGGAACATTACAGATCAGCTCATTTGAGAGTAGTTATTATGGGAGACTGGAATTCCGTTAGTGTAAGGGGCAGGTGTTCCTAGATTATGTTCCTGATAATTCCTATGTGTTCATTCCACAGGATGCTTTCTTGGACCTGGTCCTTGAATATAGGGTGAGTGGAGGAAGTGGGTCAAGTGTCAGTGGGGAAACATCTTGGCGGCAGCGATCATTGTATTGTAAGGATTAGGAAGATAATGGCAAATGACAATCGTAAACCCAGAGTAAGAAAACTCAATTGGTAGAGAATGGAATTCAATGAGGCAAAAACAGGACTGGGTAGGATTGACTGGAATGAAACAGTGACTGGAAAATCTATAACTGAGTAATGGCTACCTTTGAAGAGGAGATGGTTAGGGTATAATCAAGGTATATATTCCCTCAAAAGGGAAAGACGTGAGGAGGAGAATATGACAAGTGGGGTACCATACGGACATGTGCATAGGAAATGAGGTGAGTTTGGAAAGGTATACGAGGAAACTCACTAGGGTTTACAGACAGAATTCATCCATGAAAATCACTAAAGTTGACACTTGGCCAATTTCCGGTGAAATGCAGCCGGAAGAAAACAATAGTTAAAGCAGTAGGACTGCTTAGGGATCAAAAAAAGAGATTTACACATAGAGACAGCTGGCATAGCTGAGGATTAAGTAAATACTTTGAATATACCTTTACCAAGGAGGTAGACAGTAGCCAGACCATAGGACAGAGGAGGGAACTATGTCGTTAGAAGTGTTTAAAATTGATAAGGATGAAATGTTGGATAGACTGTTGGCACTTGAAGTTAACAAGATACTGGTTACAAATGAATTGCATCAAATGTTTATGAAGGACGTGAGAGTGGAAATTGAACTAGCCCATAAACCATCAGTCTTCCCTGGATTCTGGATAGGTATTGCTGTAGGAAATTCACCTGAATACAGTCTAGGAACACCTGCCCCTTACGCAAACAGTGTTATATTTAAACCACCATCAGTTGTCTCTCTGTCCATTGAGAGAACAGCCCCATGGTCATCTGGAACTATAGTACTTTAGTTAGGGTATGGTATGCATTATGTGGAAATGTGGTGGAGGCAGGTTCAATTGAGGCATTCAAGAGATCTTAGATAATTATTTAAATAGAAGTAATATGTAGGTTTATGGGGAATAAGTAGGAGATTTAAGGTAAGTCATGCATTTCCTATGGAAAGCTGGTGTAAACATGATATCTTGAATTGCCTCCTTCTGTGCTGTAACAGTTCTGTGATGTTTTAATCAGGACTGTGTGACATTTATATGATCTGTTTTCCCACATGAATGCAATTATGATTCTATATATTCGTGACGTGCATGCAAAACGTGCAATTTAGCGGCAGGGAAATCTTTCATTGGTGAAACTTGTTGTTGACTAATAATAGAGCATGTGCAAACAGACTATCAAAACACCTCGTGGACAACCAGAGTGGTTCTGTATGATGGTCATAACCTTCCTGCCCAACTAAGTTTTCATTCACATAAGGTACATCGAAAGCAGAAAGTACAATGGGAGTTTTTCAAAAGTAAATTTCACTTGAAAGTGTTTCACATTACATTGTTTTAATTTATTTATGTGTGCATCACTATTATTTATTCAGACTAGCTTAGTAAGAGAGTCACTTGGACAGGCATGTCTCATATTTGGAATACTTTGATGGCTGCTGGGGTTTTAGGGACTTTTATTGTGAAAAAAGTAATGTGTTCTTTTATTTCAGTCTTTACAGAATGCTCACGTTCAGTGTCACATTTAACACCTCTGAAAAATGGTTGGCTTTGCAGGCTCAGCTGGCTCTCCTTCCCATCCATTGTAAAGGACAGTGTCCAAGATCAATCATTCTTAATGAACAATTGAAATGTTGTAGCTGATTCTAAGCTCTGGATGCACTCTGCCAGCCAGTCTTCTGAGATGGACACACATTTGAACAGTACTGACACTGCCCTTTAAACACCTCCTTTTCTTCTCTTGTCCATCCCTCCCACACTAGGATGCCAGCCTCTTTCCACTTCACCCAGCCATGCACCAAACTCCACCTTCTATCCTCCTCAGATTCCTCTTCCATCCTATTTCACCCAACAGCACTCCACAAAGATTCTATCCCCACCACTGACTGTCCTTGCTGATCCTGAGCTTCCACACAAGAGTTAATTCTCCTGCTCCCCTCCCTTGTACTGTAGAGTTAAACAAGGAAAATCTTTGACCTTACACAATGCCCACAGATGTAGGGCACTTATAAATAATAATGAACTGGATACCAAGAGATTTTCATGTGTCACTGACTTTACCATCAGAGTAGGTTGTAATTGAAAGGGATTTTATACTGCTGATTATATATGGGATGCAAATTATTACAAGTAGAAACCCACCACAAGCTATGTTAATGTTAAGCATGTATGAACCTGTTGCTGACTTTACCTCTGCAATTGCACATCCTGCCTAATTAAGTCAAGCTGCATGCCATTTATCCACTCCTCTGGGTTGTATAAAATCTCCCCATACAATGCACAGGCCCATGTTTGCACAGACACATTGTAACACAGTCAACTGATATATCAATGAATCATAAAACAAAGGTGACCATTTGAAGTATTATATTTTTGTCAGCTCTCTAAATGAGCTATCCAATGTGTTCTACTTTGTTGCACTTGCCACCTAACCTTGAAAATATTTTCTTTTTAACTTCACATCTAATTCCCTTTAGAAAATTCTTGCCAAACCCTTTCAGACAGTGTGTTTCCAAGCAATGAGTTTGCCAAATGTTATTATAAAGGTTGGATCTCCTGCAGTTGATTGCCTTTGCACTTTGTTTCCTGCCAACAACCGCTGGTCTAGTAGTTCTGAACATCAGGAGGTCATCAGTGAGCAAGTAAAGAAAACAGAAAGGTGTGAAGCTTAATGTAAATGAGGTTCTGGGCTCAATTAGAAAGATTGGGAGATAAGATTGACTTTCAGCACATTGAAGATGTAAGAAGGGAAGAACTTGTATATGTGTTTAGAATTCAGATGAACAAGACAGTTGATGTACCATAGCAACATAGACATATTCAGAAGACAGGTCAGGATGTACTGAAGAATAGAATACCTAAGATAAGATGAAGATAGCTTTATGGATCGAATCTCAACCTGTGATAGAGATGTTGACGTTGACAGAATCTACAATTGTTAAGGTGAAAAGAATTGTGTATTAAGAAGGGACCAATGTGCCAGGAGTGATTTACAAGTTTAGACAATTTAGAGATTATGTTGAGAAATGAGGATGTTAAAAATGCTACCTAGACTACACCTCCTCTCACCCACCTTCCCGCAAGAATGTGATCCCTACTCCCAACTCCTCTGCCTTTACCACGTCTGCTCCCAAGATGGAGCGTTCCACTCCCGAACATCCCAGATGTCCTCCTGTTTCAGGGACCGCAACATCCCCCTCCGGTGATCGAAAATGCTCTCAACCACATCTCTTGTGTTTCCCACACCTCTGCCCTCACATCCCCTCCCCCCCAACAAAAATAAAGACAGAATCCCTTGTCCTCACATATCACCCCACCAAGCTCCATATCCAACGTATCATTCTCCGCCACTTCCACCACTTACAATCCGACCCCACAGCCAAAGATATATTTCCCTCCCCACGCCCATCTGCCTTTCGTAGGGACCGCTCTCTCCACGACTCCCTCATCTGCTCCACACTCCCCACTAGTCCCACCACTGCTGGCACCTTTCTCTGCAACCGCAGGAAGTGCTACACCTGTCCCTAAACACCCCTCTCACCTCCGTCCAAGGCACAAAATAAAACTTCCACATTAGACGGGGGTTCACCTGCACATCCGTCAGTGTGGTCTACTGCATCCGCTGCTCCCGATGTGGCCTCCTCTACATCGGTGAGACCAAGCATAGCCTCAGATCCTGCTTTGTAGAGCACCTATGCTCTGTTCATGCCAAACAACACCTTCCAGTCACGAACCATTTCAACTCCCCCTCTCACTCCCTGGGCAACATGTCCATCCTGGACCTCCTCCAGTGTCACAATGACGCCACCCAGAAACTGGAGGAGCAGCACCTCATATTCCACCTTGGGAGCCTACAGCCCAATGGCCTAAATGTGGATTTTACCAGTTTCAAAATCTCCCCACCTCCCAGCCTCATCCCATGACCAACCCTCCCTCTCATCCTGCCTCCTTGGCCTCTCCATCTTCTCTCCCACCTATCCCCACCTCCTAACTCACTGACCAATCCCCACCACTCCCTACCTGCACTCACCTATCACCATCCCACCTACCTTCCTCAGCCTCACCCTTCCTCTCTATTTATTTCTGAGCTCCCTTCCCCCTCCCCATTTCTGAAGAAGGGTCCTGACCCGAAACATCAACTTTCCTGCTCCTCTGACGCTGCCTGGCCTGTTGTTTTCCTCCAGCTTCACACTGTGTTATTTCTGACTCCAGCATCGGCGGTTCTTGGTATCTCTGATGCTACAAATAATACCACTTTTGGCTTTCTGTCATAAAATGCTGCTTGTATTTTAAGTAAGCGGTGTATATATTCCCACATTCAATGGAACTACAAATCAGTTGCAGAAATGCTTTCTAATAACAAGCCAATGAGACCAGATGGTACTTAGGGTTACCCGCAAAGCCTCAAATTACTGAACATGCTCGACTGTGTGAGTAGCATGACTACATGGGTACCTCTGACAACCTCTGTCACCTATGGGTGTGCCTGCTTTGTCAAAAAAAAGGCAGAAAGATACTGGCTTGGATCTCATGCTGTTAACAACAGTGACAATAAGACAGGAATGTGCACTTCATTATCCAGGAGGCAAAAAAGCCAGCTCCCTGATGGGAGGGAATAAAATAGGGAACGAAGGTCGTGGTAGAATTAAAGTAGATTAGTCGTAAATGTTATATGTGTGTTTGTGGTTTTAGAGGAAGCAGCTTACAGTAAATGGTGAGAAAGAATAACTGACTGTCTCCAAGCTTGAGGTATTTTGCTGTAGAGAAATATAGAGGCAGAATCTGCTTCTTACAGTATGGAAACACATACATACATTCTCCCAAACTCACGCATTCAGATACACTTATACTGACACACAAGCGCACGTGCGTGCGTGCACGCGCGCGCGCGCGCACACACACACACACACACACACACACCTCTCACAACAGTCTCCCACACACAAACACACACATTACTGCACACCTACATCTCTCACAGACACACACCTCTCACACATATTCTCTCACGCACACAAACCTCACAACACATCTCCCTCACACTCACTCAGTTTCTGTCACTCACACACTCTCACACACATATATACCTGCACACACAAACACACACACACTTGCATGCATATACTCACAGACACACACACACACACACACCTCTCACAACACTCTTTCACACACAAACACACACACTACTGTACACCTACATCTCTCACAGATGTACACCTCTCAAACATTCTCTCTCACACAACAAACCACACAACACATCTCTCACATACACCCTCACACTCACTCATTCAACCTCTCTTTCACACATATACCTGCACACACACACACTTGCATGCATAAACTCACACACGCACACACGCACACACACACAAGCATGCGCACACCCACTCATACACGCATGCGCATGCCCACACACACACATTTCTGCCCAGAAACCAAGCAGACTTTATCATCCACAACCGATCACAGCTGCATAAACCAATCACCTACTTAATGATGATCAAATTTTACCCTGCACATACACCTCGGTCTGATGTCACCTCTCCTACTAATTTCAAAGCAACTGTGTAAACACAACCACAATAAGTTCCAGTAACTTATTTTCAAAAGTACAACAATTCCTTCCACAGTAATTGGTTTGAAATAGCCCTTTGTCCATTCTTGTCTACAATCAAAAATAAAGAAAAAAGAAGTCCTTAAACAAATGATGGAATATTATTTTTGATGCATTGGCATATGATGTGCCCTCATGAGAATACAATTTTACTGATTAAATGGTACTTTTTGAATTAAAATTGTCCTGAACAAGAAATGTGCCTTCAGATTCATACTGGTCAAAGGTATGTATACCAGCTGATGTTGTCTTCCTTCTGGGCTTGAACTGAATAGGAGCTGCCATCAGGGGGAGCTTTGTTGGGCGGCTCGAGAAGAGACATTAATGTGTTGAGAATACATGTTTGCAGAGCATGGATCAGGATATGGCTGATTTAAGGAGAGAGGATTAGTCATGGCAGATCTGTAGTGGCTTATGAGAGAAAGATGGAAAAGGATGGATTACACAGGAAAGGTCACTGTTTATGAATGGGAAGTGAAGCACAATAGTGGGACAATTCAGGGTTATAAAGGGAAGGTCAATTATGAGGCACTGAGAGTTGACCATAACAGAGGGCAGATCAGTCGTGGTGGTGGAAGGAATTTTGATAATGATGGATGGCAATTCAAGGCTATCAGGTGTAGAGCAGTGGTGGTGATGACGCTGGGGACAGTGGTGTGGTGAATGCAGTTCCAGGGTGAATGAAAGCTGAGCAAAGGTGATGGTCGGTAGTTCACAGATCAACAAAGGAATGGCAGGGCAGGTGGAGTGAGGGAGGAGGATGATGGCTGTTGAAGGAGCAGCAGCTGAGTAAATTGTAACAGCAATTAAGATTATCTGGAATTGGACAGGAGAGGTTGGAATATCTGAAGTGTCAAGAGTAGACAAAAAGACCTCAGAACAAGAGTCGAGACTGCGCATAAAATAAAGCCATTATTGATGATGTCGTGATTAAAAACAAAGCAATACATTGACATTCTTTTAACTAAATCTTATTAAAACAAAGATTTCACCTCACTACTTAATCCCTTCCCTTCTGATAGCAAGTATTTTACATAACTACAGCATTTCATCTCTTAAGAAAAAAAATTCTATTCTACAATGACTTGGAGCAGTCAATCAATCTGTTCACTTAACAGGCGCCCAAGGATGTTAGGATTTAAAATCAGTCATGCACCACAAATCTTATTATGTATCACTTGGGTTTATGCCAACAGACAAATGAAATAACAAGCTGATCTTATTAAGTTCAACAGTTTTTAAAAGTTTAAAACCCAGCAATGCTAAATCCTGTGACGGCTTTGACTGTTCCAAATGAGTCTTAGCAGTTTGTTGACTTGATGACAATTTTTTGAGCTCATGATACTTCCTTGACATCCAGACAGTTTTCTGACAGCTTTGTGGTTCTTTGACAGCTTTGACACTTCTAGCAAGAATAGGCACTTTTTATACACACTCATGTCTAAGTTTAAAAATCCCAGAAGACTGCTTACCTCTTCGAAGGGCTTGTGACATCTCCCAAATATGTCCCAGCAACAAAGAAAAGAGGTGCCTTACTTTGCCAAATGTGCATCCTGGCTATTAAATTCGATGGTTCAGACCTGCTTTCAACTGGTCGAAACTGCACACTTCAGGTTTTAAACATCTACCTCAGCAAACTGTCATGACTTGATGGCAACAAAATTGGTAGGATAGTCAATACAGAAGAAGATTATTGTAGATTACAAGAAGATATGTGTTGGTCAGATGGGCAGAGCAGTGGCAGATGGTATTTAGCATTGATAAGTACGAGGTGATGCACTTTGGAAAAAGAAACAAGATGAGGGACTAATAAATGAATGACAGGGCACTGTGTAACTCAGAAGCACAGAGGGACCTTGGGGTAATTATTTACAAATCCCTGAGGTCAGCAAAGCATGCAAATAGGATAGTTAAGAAGGCATTTGAGACACTTGCTTTCATCAGTCATGGCATAGAGTATAAGAGCAAGAAGGTAATGTTGGAGTCGTAGAGAAGATTGGTCAGGCCACAGCTGGATTACTGTGTGCAGTTCTGATCACCTCAATACAGGAAGGATGTGATAGCACGGGAGGGAGTACAGAGAAGTTCACTAGGATGTTGCCTGGGATGCAGCAACTGAGCTGTGAGGAGAGACGAAATAGGCTTGGATTGTTTGCTTTAGAGCAGAGAAGGCTGAGGGGTGGGGGGGATGACTGAGGCATATAAAATTAAGAGTGTTATGGATATGATGAGTAGCGAGTTGCTGTTCCCATTGGTTGAGGGGTCAATCATGAGAGAGAATAGTTTTAGGGTAAGGGGGTTGAGATTGAGGGGATTTATCTTTTCACTCAAAGGGTGGTGGAAGACACTGATTGGGAATGTTGTGGAGGGCCTTCTTTTGTGCTGTACAACTGTCTGACTCTATGGAGGCAGCTGCTGGTTTATATTGTAGCTACCTGCAGGAAGAAGGATGCACAGTTTCGAAAGTATCCCCATACTGGCACATTTGTGCAGATGGAGAGCCTCACTGCATGAAAAATTAGACCACTATATATCGAAATGCTTTAAGATGACTCACAGGTGTGATACGGCACTATACATAGAAAAGTAAACTTCTTTTTGCTTTTCTTCTTATCAACCTTGATGGAATTCACAAGGAAAAAGAGCCAGTATTTGGAAAAATTGGTTCTTTACTGTATTCAATAAGTATTGTACCATGATAAAAACGTTAACAATTGCATGCCATCCTCAGTACAAAGGAAAAGTGGAGTAATAAAATTGAACTTTGTCTACATTGAGCACACTATTGAAAGAACAATAGCAAATTTCAAAAATCTTTAAACAAAGTTGGCCATGCATATAATTGTACCAATGCTGAAGTTACTAACTTCTTTGCATTTTAAATGGCCATTGATTTTCCTCTTGATCTAAATCTTAATGAAAGTCTGCAGCCTGCAGAGAAGGTTGTGTGAGTAAGTGCCACTGAGTAAAAAAAACCAGAACATATAAAAATGTTATAAATATAATTGCAAGTTGGGGGTATGTGAAAAGCACCTATGATCTTTATTGGCAAGAAAAATATGGATTAGGGAACTCAAAGTATTACCGCAAAGTCAGAATTTACACAAGTACAATGTAGGACAAAAGGCTTCAATAATAACTTTAGAGAATCGGTAGAAATAATCCTTTGTGATTCACTCTATCAAATCCATTCATAATATTAAAAACTTCTATTAAATCTCTGCTGTACCATTTGTGCTTCAGTGAAAATAATCCCTGTATCTCGAGTCTCTCCTCAAGACTGTAGTTTCCCATCACCTACATCATGATGAATTTACACTCAATGTTCTCAACAGCTTTCAATTCCTATCCATGATGAGGTACCAAAGGCTACGCAACATACTCTAACTGCAGTCAATGGTGTGTGAAATCTTGCCACTACATTTTTACTCTTGTTCCAAGGTGCAATTTATAAAACTCAACATGCTATTTGTCTTTAATTGTGACTTAAACATCACACACTTGTGCTATTGATAAATTCTGTAGAAAGAAGGAATAGAGGGGCAGAAATTCATGCTTATAGTGCTAATTCAAGAGGCGCTGCAGAGTTAGTCAACTTGTGGGTCCCTCCTCACATGTCTATGTACCTCTGCTCCTTGAAAACACAGCAGGTTCCCACAAACTAAAGTAATAATGACTAGATAAATTTTTTAAATGGTTTGACTTGATGGATAACAGCTGAATTTTCAGCCTTGGGTCTCTGTGCTTATACACACCATATTGCAAAATTTTATAACGTGTATACCTATATTCTTTATTTTTGTCTGAAAAGTGTATTGAATATACAGTATCTGGGGCTTTGGATTTTGGATTATTACCCATTCCAGTCGGGAAGAACAAGATCTTAGTGATACATATAAAATCCTAAAGTGATTTCACTAAGTGGAGAATCTATAATCAAGGGACAAAATGTTAAGATTAAAAGATCTTGCTTTCAGGATAGAGATAAGGAGAATTTGTGTCTCTTTAGGGGTTATTAGTCTGTGAAATTCTCTTCTCAGAAAGCCGTGGAAGATTTGTCCTTAAATTTATTCAAGGTTGAGTTGGATGGAAAAGAAAGTCAAGGACTATGAGGAAAAAGAGAAGTAAGTGGAGTTATGACCTTAACCTTTATGGGTACATTTTTTGACAACCTTACATGAGTGAATTTCAGCTGTGCATGCATGGTCTGAAGTTTCATGTGCCAACAAATACCCCCTTAACTGAATGGAAGCTAAGGTTCAAAGTGCCAAGTGGCGTATTCCTGCTACTAAGTTCTATGTTCCTCAAATCTGGCTGTTCAAAATCTGGGGAGCTGTCCACAAACAAACATCTTTGAAATGGTGTGTTGGTCTAATTTCAGAGTCAATTTTAGGCTCAGGCTGCATTTTATTGATTATCTTTCTGCTTAATTATTTTTCTGGTCTTCTTTCTTGGCTTTTACATTCTCCAGATTACCTCACAGCAAGAGTGGCTTCCACTCTTGTTGCTATAATGGAGCAGAATTATTGTCCCAGTCTTCCAGGGGAATCTTTTCCTCAGACATTCCTTGGTTCTTCACCGGCATATGTATACAGGTGAATAGTTGGCAATGGGGTAAGAGAAACAACATGATTCCTGGAGGACTCCATGCCATTTTACAATTTCAAGGTCATTATTGGCATCTGCAAAACTGTCTGGAGAGGGAGAAAATGCTCAAGTCTTCTCTTTCTTTCTCATTGTGATACTTCAGACAAGGTAAAGTCTTGAACCCAAGAGACCCTTTGACAAATGCATTTATCTTTGGGTTGGTCTGGGTATCATTCTCTTTCCTAATTGTTTAACGGTCTTTGTTAGATTCCGTTTCATCATTAGCTTTGGCCATCGAATATGTCATTGTGGAAAAACCAGTGAAATAAAAAAAAAGCTTGCATTGAAATAACACTTCTTATGATCATCAAACATTTGAAAATGCTTTAAAGTCAACAAACTACTTTTGAAATGTCACCATTGTTGTAATGTAAGAATGCAGCAGCACATGGGATACAGAAAACTCCCACAAACAATAATGTGATATGAAAAGATAATTGTTTTTGTGTTGTTGATTGAGGGATAAATATCAACCAGGGCACATGAGATAACTCACCTGCTTTTCCTTAAAACTGTGCCACGAGATCTTTCACAATCAATTGTCAAGTTGAGTGGTAGGACATCAGTTTTACATCTTTTATGAAGGACCAAAGTGAAGAAAGATCTAAACCAGCTTGGGGTGGAAGAGGAAAATCCACACAATAGAGGTAGTTTTGACTCTGTGCAATAATGTGAAATATCACATAAGCCTTTTATCTATCTCTCCTGGTTTTTAATTTCCAGAGACTTGCAATCGACCATTTTAAAGTTTTGCACAGTCACAATTAAACCAAGTGGTCCCATAGTTCAGAGGAAGGGTCACTGGACCCGAAACATTAACTCTGATCTTTCCTTCACAGATGCTGCCAGACCTGCTGAGCTTCCAGCAACTTCTGTTTTTGGTCCCATAATTCTGTTTGTATTTATTCCAGTGTAAAAGAAGAAATAATCATAATTGCTGTTAAGAAGGTTACAGGCTAGAAACATTTCTGTGTGATCTCATTTTACAAGCACTTAAAATATTGATTGTATATTTCCCCTGTGTTCATATATATGTTAGTACATTTGTTAGAACAGTGAGCAAAACGTTTCACACAACAGTTTGTGAGTAACATTGTCTCCTTCAGCCTGGCTGCATGGAGATAGGGAATGACTTTACCTCATTAGGAGCTAACTATAGGTGTTGCAGTGCACTGCAAACTGAAGACAATCATGTACACCATAAAGGACAGCCTCAACCTTTGGCGTAAATAGATAGTAAAAATTCCTATGCAAGCATGGATTTATAAGCCTTCCAGCCTTCCAGTAGCTTGGTATAGACCTGAAATTTGGGAATTGCTTATACAAGACATCAAGAGATTGGAAGCTTTTCATTTTCATGGCCGATGAGCATGAAATGGTGATTACTTTATCTTTCACAGTGTAGCTGCAACAAGATGAACTGGACACAAGAAATTTGAAGCAATCATCAATTGCCACCAACAAGTGATCTTTAGTTGCAATGCCTATTTCAGATATGTTTCAGAAAACCAAATGTTAAAGATCAGAATCAAAGTCAGAAAAAAATCAGCATCAGCCCATTGGCTGATTTTATCAGTTTATAATAATCCTGTGGAGCTTCTACTTGGAATGGAACAAATGCTAAATACTCATGAGCAGTTAACACTACACATTCTGAAAGTCTAAGTCTGCTTCTACCTGGGCAGTAGACCAGTGCTCTGGAAATGTTCTTTGTGTGTGATGCTTTTGACCAGCCTGTTTTTATAAGTTCAAGCCATTAATAATTCCTTACTCATAGAAATAAAAGCAGGAATACCACTACTTGCTTCAGGGATAGCAGCTAGAAGGTAATCAGACTCAAAATTGTCTGGGGAAGTTGAGATACCCCCTTTATCTTTTACTGTCTAATTTCAGAATCAAAGGCACAAGGTGCAGGCACGAATCCTGCAGTCAAATTATTTGAGCAATATTTGAGCAGCCTCCCGGCAAAATTGTGAAAAAATAAGGTGTGAAATGTGAGAATGGCAATCCCAGGTCATCACCAGTTCTGCCTTCCATGCTTGTAATAAATGCAAATGTTCTATTATTCCTTCTTCCCTGGAAATCTTGAAACAATGTAGCAAAGGTAAGACTGATAGTTATCTGTCTTTGTTTCTCTCTTTTACACCTTGAACTGACATTCCTCTGCAACATGAAATAGAAATATCAGCCCTGATGTATATATAAAGATAAAAGATTAAACCTGTGGTAATTGCAAAACAATGTTGATTCTAACATCTTGATGTCTTTTTATAGGACTGTAATACTAACTGGACAATATGTGACTTCCTCTATCTTTTGTTTTATTTCAAAACAGCAAGTCTGTCAGAGTACAACAAAGGCCACTTTACACTAAAATGAATCCTATCTTGTGTGTGGATAAAAAAGTTGATTTTGTTTTCCAGTATGTAACATTCGTGAGAGACAAGGAGAGTATTAACTGGTTCGGCTGTTTTCTGATATTCTTCCAATCTGATAAGTTCCATTTATTGTACACAGAAAAAGTAATGGAAGGGGGTATTGTCACTATTGACACTCAACAGAAAGTGTTATTTGTAATGGTAAGGTGCCCAACTCTATATCAGCAGGACTTCAAACAGGATTTGAATCCCTTTGTGGATGGATGCTGATTAAATAAATACATCAGTGTCAAGAAAAGCAGTTTGAAGGAAATCAATATTTAAATTAGTCCTTGTGGATATTAATAAATGCAAAATCTGCCATTTCTTTTTAAATAAGAGCTCACTGTAGTGGATAATTTGCTTTTAGCCTGCATTTAAAGAAAGAACTTTCTGTGAGTTCTGTTGGGCTATTTTTCATCTCTATTTTCAAGCAAGAATGGAACAATACTACATGGAAAGTAGCACAGCACCAGTTACTGACCCATTCTATTACTGACCCATTATCTGTCATTGTCTTCTGGTCCTGCATATTGCAGCCAGTTATGTTAGATAACTATTGGTATGCATACAAGGGCCCTTTGACATAAATTGGAGCTAAAGGAATTTTCAGGTCGTGATAGAAAGGAGGGTGTGGGGTATTCATTGACACTTGCCATACAGTGGCCGATAATGTACTCTGTTCAAAAATGAGACTCAGCGCTGAATGTTATGTTTTCTTCATTAAGTCCAAGTTGTGTTGAGTTTCTTTGAGGGTTTCTCATTGGAAGGCCTGGCAAATTTGGTTGTCTGCCTTATCAATTTTGTATCATTGACGACTTGCTATGCATTTTGTGGCATCTCTCATAATCAATTTCCACCTGATCTTTCCACACACCATTCCCAAAACAATTTATAACTCAACGTGTTTCCGTCCAGGGATCAGCATCCCTTGTGCCCATGCCAACTTTGAAAGGCCATTGTGCACCACAGCAGGTGTTCCTGTATGGTGTTGCCCCTCACTGGGTATATTATGACCTAGCAGCCACATAGCCACGCTGTTCATGGCGCATAGCTGCCATAACTAGCACTCACTTGCACATACAGCTCCATCTTCTCATCTTAGTCATTGTTTAACCATCAGGCTACACAGTTTACATTTCCTGAGCTAAATTCCATCTAAACACTCTCTAAGTCATTGCTGCCTGTATCCAATGCCTACTGTAGGCCCACATCTTGTCAGTGTCCAGTCGGGGAATGTTACGTTCAGGTAGTCGATCAGACAAATATGAACACAAACATGAGCTTTCATTTACAGAATGAAAAAGGGAACAAAAACAGAGCCTGAATTATGTCCCCGCAATGCCAACCAGATTATGGCATCAGAACCAAACAATGTAACATTCAAGGATTTTCTGCCGCATACAACTCTGTTCTGGGTGTCAATGAGGTTCTGCCCAGTGTGCGGTCTCCTGACTCAACTGAGCTCTGTCGCAAAGCTTTCTCAACCACAATGTCCTCATTCACCTTCGTGGAATACTGCTCCCAGTTTCTTAGCATTCAGGATATGACCTCTTTATCTTCTCCATTTGTGCAAAGCACAGCATACCATAATGATGCAGCACACTCTGTCTGGGCTGTACTAGAGTAGGAACCCTAGACCAGCACAAGCAGTGAAACCAAATCTCTAGCAGCCCTATACCCAAAGGCTCAAAACTGGTTGACCACTACAATCATCACAGCGGAATAACCAAAGACATGAACAGGTTGCCTTTACTGCCTCTGAGACAACAAGGGGAACACTGCTTAAGTGTGTCTGAGTGCATCCATCACAGCACTGTGTGGGTCACTCTGTTGTGTAGAATATGTGGATGTAAAGGAAATTTTTTTTGAGGCAATTGTGAAGTAAAATGACAGGTTTATGCATCTTGGAGCACTCCACTTGAGCAGTCAAGGCATTGATTCTCATTAATAACTGGCCTATAACCTGCTTGTTGTGGGGCCGACTGTGAAGGTGGATGTCATTGGATCTTGCTGAGCCTTTGTCTAAGGATTTTGCAATGAAATTAGAAATTCTAATGCTTATTGCTCATAATCTAACCATGGACTTGAGTGATGCAGTGAAAGAGATAAAACAGTGTTGGTATGTTATGGCAGCTGCCTGAAAAACATGTGGAGATGTACAAGATGGTCCTCAAATGGTTGGACACCAGCTGCACATTCATTGAATGGTAAACCTCCAGTTGTTGTAGTGACCCTGTGTTGTCCATTGGAGCCTTGATGGCCACATGAGTACAATCAATGATGCTCTGTATTGAGGTAATCCAGCTAGCAGAGCAAACCCAGTAGCTGCTCTCTTTGTGAGGCCACAACCATTGGAAAGCTGGTGAAGTCAGACATGTTTGTGAGCAGAATATCTGTAATGGCATCTGAGAGCAGCTGACCTCGATATCCATCAGAGCTGAGCAACCAAGCAATCAAAGGAATACAAAGTGAAGACTTTGAAGGCAATGGTGACTTCCAGTAAAACCAGGTGGACCTAGCAAAGAGTGATGGTTGGGGCCAGCCTATCATTTGGGAAGACATTGAGCTTGGTCACTATATTCTACAATGGTGAAGTTTCCTCTCGGACTGGGGCTCCAAGGCCTCAGCAAGTTTAACCAACTGTAATAGAGATATTGCATTGGGCATTCCCTGGCCTTTCTCCTCCTTGGTATTAGCTACCTGGAGCTGTGGTCCCTCATGTCTGGAGCCCCTTCCTTGTGGAACCTGAGGCTGCAACTGCTGTGCCTGAATGGCCTGCAGTTGTAAGGCATCCATGCCAATGTCCAGGGTCAGATTTCTTCTTGGAATACAGTTTAATGAAGCTTGGGCTGAACGGACTGCTGTCCTGTCGGAGGCATCCACAGACCCTGGATTCCAGACCTACCTTAAGAATATCTAATTGAGATAATGTACCGTTATGCTAACTTTCAAGTTGAAGGCAGTTTCTTAAACACATGGGTCTGTTTTTTTTGTGTTCAGGACCTCCCTGAGCTGAAGTTTTCTACAAGCTTTTGAACCACACATGATTTATTGAAGTTTGTCATAGATCTGGACCTATTGACTATTTAGTAGAAGTCTCAACTTCAGTCAGAGCATGAGTGACCTTGTGACCTTAGCGTTGTTTACCCCCCACAGTCCAAATGATCTCAACAGAAACGGCTTTAGCTATCGCACAAGTGTGACCCGTCGAATTTCTGCCGATCTGAAGTTGGTTTCCCCCACATTGGGACAGGAGTATTCAGTCTCATTAGTTCAAATCTCCAGAACACCATTTCAGACTGTAACTCACTATGAGGAGAAAGTTTGTTCAATTCTTACCTAACATGCAGAACAGAGCATAAATGATAGGCACAATACTCAGGCTTGGAATGGACAATAGTTGCTTAATGGAATAGCAAAAGTCGGTTTAGTTCACTCAAAAATACATCTCTTTTGGCCTGTCATGAAATTGTATTCATGCAAGCCGTTGAATAGTTAACATTACAGACTTCTAAGCATGACACACTGAACATAGTAGCCTTGGTAGGAAGGTTTGCAACGTAATTGTGAAGCAGTAGCGGGAGGAAAGACAAGAAAAGACAAATCAGTTCCAATGGCTATGGAGCAACAGGTACCAGGATATTCATTTACTTGCCAATCAATCTTATTATCATATACAAGTGTCTCAGCTTTCACATCTGAGCCATCTGGATGATGTACTCAAACATTCATTTCACTCAGCATTTCATGAGAAATAAAAACATCTGGATGATTTTTGTTATAAATTACTAAATGGTTACTAAAATAAACCATTTTTGGAATATAGTCCAACATAAATAAAAATAATATGAAAGTATAGTATTTCTTGAGAAAATACTTTGAAATATGAACAGTTTTGACACATTCCAAATTACTCACATTGTAATGTGTTACTTATGTTGTTTTGGCAGGAGATTAACCTGGTGCTGATACTCCAGGAAACCCAGCAGCAAGTTTACATCAATTTGCCTGAAGGACTCATGTTTCTTATGAAACGTCGTTGCCCTGAAAGGCTCACTTGGTTTCTGGTCCCACAGCTGCTACCTGACCATCCGAGTGTTCACACCACTTTCTGCTTTTGTTTCAGATTTTCAGAATCTGCATTTTTTGGGTTGTGCACGACCAAGTTTTTATTCATTGATGCAGAGTGCATGCTCACCACTGAGGTGTTGCTCCACAGCATCCTGCCTCAGCGTGATTTCCATAAATAAGCTGCAGCGCTTCTGGAACCTCTCATTTTCTGTTGCTTGCTTTGTCCGTCTGTCCAATTACGCCCAGGAAAATCTAATCCTCTCTGCAACTCACTCTATAAACATTTCTACTTCTCAAGGGGCAGGTGATGGCCTAGTGGTATTATCGCTGGACTGTTAATCCAGAGACCCAGATAATGTTCTGGGGACCCAGGTTCGAATCCCACCACAGCAGATGATGGAATATGAATTCAATAAAATATCTGGAATTAACAATCTAATGATGACCATGAAACCATTGTTGATTGTCAGGAAAAACCCATCTGGTTCACTAATATCCTTTAGGGAAGGAAACTGCTATCCTTACCTGGTCTGGCCTACATGTGACTCCAGACCCACAGCAATGTGGTTAACTCTTAACTGCCCTCTGGGTAATTAGGGATGGGCAATAATGCTGCCTAAAAGCGACGTCCTCAACCCACGAATGAATAAAGGGGAAAAAAAAAGTTCACAGGAAGGTAGTAATAGTTTCTTAAGTGCTAGCTACTATCGCAGAGTGACAAGACTGTGAGTTGGTGAGGGGGAAGCCCCAGGGTGACCAGGAGTCACAAAGCTGCATGAGAGGGATGAGATTTGCAAAACATTCAAGAATGACATTGCAGAGAAAACATAAGCTTATCAAGTTGGACCATGAATCAGCACAAGGTTAGTGGAGGCTTTGGCAAGTAAAACCAGATGAGTATTTCTACTGACCAGTGTTTTACATAACTGTTGGTCTTTGGTTTAGATTGAGTGTATGAAATGTAAAAAATAAGATAATAATTGATGTAATTATTCCCCATTATATGTTCAATGTTCTTTAAACTGGGGGAGTAAGTCATGGCAAGGCAGCTTGGTTCAGGGGGAATGGTCCTCCTGTGTAATGTGGGGAAGCAGAGACACTTCTACTCTCCAGAGTGACCACATGTTGGAAGCATCTCTAGTTGCAGCTATTGTAAATCCACTTTTCAGATCTGGAATTGGAATCACTATCGGAGAAACGGCGCAGCTGAATACTTCAGTGTGTACAGTGGTCACACCACGAGTGACTCAGTTACATAGAGAGGAGGGTTGGAGTGGAGGAGCATATGGGATAGGGGATTCTATCATAAGGAGGACAGACAGATGTGGCTGCAGATGTGACACTAGGATGCTCTGTTGCTTTCTTGGTGCCAGGGTTTAAGGATGGCACTGAGTGGTTGCAGGGCATTCTAAAGGAGGAGGAAGAATAGCCATAGATTGTGATCCTTGTTGGTACCAATGGCACAGTTTAAAAGGGGAAGAGGTCCTGTAGGCAGAATATACAGAGCTAGGAAATAAGTTGCAAAAACAAGCTCAAAAGTAGCAAACTTGGAATAAAGTGGAAAGCAGAGGAAACAAGGACAAGCAAAACAAAACAGTTATGCTATAAATAACAGTGTAAAAATATCAAAAAGACAAGGCTCAAGGTGATATTTCTGAATGAATGCAGTATTCTCAATAAGGTAGACAAATTAACGATACAAATAGTGTTAGTGGCTATGATACAGTTGTGATTACAGAAACATGTCTGCTGGATGACCAAGGATAGGACCTGTATTTCCAAATATATTCAAGGGAAGAGGGTGTGGCATTCTTAGTAAAAGATGAAACAGGTATAATAGTGAGAAAAAAGTTAGTGAGCTAGATTATCTAGATGTAGAATAAAGTCAGGTGGAGCTAAAAAGCAACAAATGATGAAAATTATTAGTGTAGTTGTCTACATTTGTAAGCAAATACTCATATGCATGATATATAAGCAACTACCCCCCACCACACCCCGCCCCCCACCAACTCTGCTATCTAACCTTTGACTGAATGCACTGACTGACCAGGGACTAATCCTCAGACTGATGTCTTGAAAGAATCTGATTGGACTACCTGTAATCCCCAAACAGCTTGCACTTGACCTGCATGATTAATTGTGGTCCAATTCCTGCATTACAATGACATGGATCTGAGGACTCTGATGGGACCATGTGTCTGACTAACCATGGCTAACACTGTAATTGGACAAGCTCCTTGACTAATTTTTGGCTTGTCCTTATCATGCCCAGTCTGACTTTGATTGCAATCAGTCTTGGTTTTTGTCAGAACAGAGGCTGGCAATGGACAAGTATCTGTATTTTATATCTAATTAATCAGCTCAATGCAGCCAGCAATAGAGATTAACTGTTAGAAACTGCAAGGGCCTTATTTTCTTGGGCAGAGATTTGAGCTCTTAATGATGAGCAGAAATCTCTCAGTCAATTTTTCCTGTTCTACCACAGTAGACTTTATGGCCAGCATGAAGTTTTAATTAGATATTGGTTGAAAAATATTTGAATACAAACAGTAGAAAAAGGATGAATAAAAATACGCTTTGCAACGAATTGACATTGCACTGATTGTTAGAAAAGTGTAGACGTTAAAAGGCACATTTTAGGGAGTATTTTACCGGTTATTCACACAGTACTATGTTACTGATAGCACAGGACAGTTGATTGCATGGGCCATTAAATAATTCGATAAATATGCAAAATATCTGAAATGTCAGAGGATTTCAAAGGAAATATATATTTTAATTGTGAAATCCATGCTTGAAGCCGTGATCCATATCACAGAGCACCAAGGTTAACTAGGATCGGCAACATGGCAATAAAGAAATAATTATTCACTGAAGACAGCCCAGGGTTTTACAAGCTGGTAGATGTCAAGAGGAATGGATGTACATCTTACCTTAAAAGGACTGTAAAAGCTAAAACAAAAGTCAACAGACAGTGCAACTTAATTGTACTGAGAAACAGATTATCCAGGACATATTTTTTGAAGCTTGAGGAAAGAACACTTGAACATTTGAGTCAGTGTTGAAAATGTGAAATTCAAGATTATAGGCTGAATTTTACCAAACACTGGCTAAGTGTTAACTTGGGGAGTTTTATGGAGGTTGTCTCTCAATGAGCTCACATGAGTTTTCTCACAAAATTTTACCTTTCTCACTTTGTTATGTACACAACATGCCCCATGGTGCCCCCTTCAAACTCCCATGCATTTACGAGTGGCAAGTACTCAACGCCATGGGTACTTCCTTCCGGGATTCCTGCCACTGATATCATACTTAGACCCAGCCATGCACCATGCCAATCAATGCCAGCCAGAAACTGCCCTTCACAGTTGTGATATTGGAAGAATTGTATTGGAGATGGCTGACAGAGGCACGTTAGCAGCTGGTTTGTTGGCAGGGACCTGGAGCTCCTGTTGTATAAAGAGGTGGACCGGAGAAAATTTCAGCACCAAACCTTGATCCAAAGTTTCCCTCAGGTCAGCACAATGTTCACAGTGCAGAGAAATGGCCAACAGTGCAGGACAGAGCTTAATGATCTTCTGTGCGCCACAAGGATAAATGCTACCATCTTCTCTCCTGCTACTTAATAAGCACTCTATCTCTGCCATTGCACCCATCTCTCATCAAATCTCCTGGTCCAAATGAGTGAGCCACATTGTCACTGCAGATTAAGGATATCCTTGGACATGGTCACAGGACCATACAAACTGCTAGAGCAGGACGTGTCACCAGAAGGGGTGAGTGGCCATTCTATCCTGGTGGCTGCTAAAGGTGGCCGCTACAGTAGATTTTCCTCAAAAATCAAAACAGCGGTAAGCTCTGCAGTGCTACTGTGTCCAGTTGTGAATGGTGGTGGACAATTACAAAACTCACTGAAGGAGGAGAGTCCACAAATTTTCCCATCCTCAGCACATCAGTGCAAAACATACAATGGAAGAGTTTGCAACAATCTTCAGATATGCTGAGTGAGTGATCCACCTCAGCCTCCTCCAGGAGTCCCCAGCATGATCAATGCCAATCTTTAGCCAATTAAGCTAACTCAAAGTGATATCAAGAAATAGCTGGAGGCATGGGATACTGCAAAGGCTTTGGGCCCTGATGACATTCTGTCAATAGTTTTGAAGGTATGTGCTCCAGAACTTGCGACAATCCTAGTCAAACTGTTCTAGTGCAGCCACAATATTGGCATCTGCCTGACAACATGGAAAATTGGTCAGGCGTGTCCTATGCACAAAAAATGCAAAAAATCTGCATGTGGAAATAGGACCTGAGTGAGAGGAGGGGGAATGATAACTGACTCAGAGTCCCTTCAAATTGTTTCTAACTGTCAGAGCCAAAGTGGAACATCACAGGAAAATAAATTGGTGATTAATGGGTATTTCTACCATTTCTCTTTTGATTGTCCAAATGGCTTCAATCAAGAGACATTATTACAGCTGAGGAGTATGGTTAAGATATTCCCTTTTTAAATATTTAAAATCCAAATTAGTTACTCAGTTAGAATAGAGATGGCTGTGTATCCAGGTGACGTGTTGCAGCTGTAATATGTGGGCGCTGTGGATTCCAGTGTGATTCACTGTAATCGCATCTGCAGCAAGTGCTCGTTGTTTGAGAAACTTCAGCTCAAAATTAAAGAGCTGGAACCTGAACTGCAGATATTACAACACATCAGGGAGGGGACTTGAATACAATGTTTCAGGAAACAGACTCATAAAATTTGGTCCATAATCACAGACAGGAGGTTGAGAGTGAAGCAGTTATTGGGATCCAGAATTTAGACTTGGAGAAGCTTCACCTAGTGCCCATCTCCAGTAGGTATGAGGATCTTGTTTCCAGAATGAATGAAGGCACAGGCCACAAGGAGGGTGAGTAAACTGACTAAGAAAGATAATGCAGAGCATCACTCCAGTGAGGGGGGATGAAGGAGAAATGTAGCACTTTACTGCCTTCAGGACTCAACATATAGTTTAACAATTTTAAAGCATGGCCACCTTCTTCCACACACCAGCTCCTGTCATGAAACAGAACAGCCAACACATTTTTAACATCTCATAGCCCTCATTATCACCTGTCTATTTTCTGCTCTCCCTGGCTTACTGTCAACAAACCCTTTATTTAACTAATATTTTTCCTATCCTAGCTACTAGTTGTTCTGAAGAAGGATCACATAGTTTGAAACATTAATGCTGTTTTTTCATCACAGATGCTGCTAGACCTATTGAAATTTTCCAATAATTTCTGTTTTTGTTTGTTTCAGATCACCAGCATCTGCAGTACTTTATTTTGAATTATTGCAAAGAAATATAGAAAGGTTAAGTGAGTGTGAAAATGGTGATAATGGAGTATGATATGAGGAAATGTAATATTATTCATTTTGTAGGTATTACAGAAAAGCAGAATATTTTATTCAAACCTTGAAACTTTTGCTTATTTATATTCAGAGAGGTGGATGCACTTGTACAATAAATATATAAATTTAGTATGGATGTACAGAAGTAAATTAGGAAATCAAGTAGCATGTTTTACTTTATTAAAGGGAGTGCAAGAATAATCTTATTGCAATTGTATAGAAATTGAATGAGACCACATCTGGAGTACAGTGTTCAGTTTTATTGATCTTATTAAGAACCAGTAGACGAACAGTCTCCCACTAATTATGTAAATTGGGTGTTGATAAATACTCATTAAAAACAAAGAGTAGCATATTTTCACCTAAATTATGACTAGTCATGATTACAAGAAGTCTTTGACTTACAGCATAGACAGAACAAAACAATGGGATCATTATTAGTTAATTTAAAAAATACAATTGTAGAATTGGCATCTCAGTACAGTAAAAGACACATGTATTTCATATAATTAACCCATCACTAAACTTTCTTTGCTATTATTTTATCGTCACTTTGGTTCGTTGATAGTCAATTCACTCCCCATTTGATCTACAATGGTTTATCTTACTCCTTCAAGTCTCTTGCTCTTATTTCCTATTCTTTCATTTTCTCATGGGGCTTACTTGCTATGGAGCAGCATTGTGATTTGGTGCTTAGCACTGCTGCCTTAAAGCATCAGGGACCCGGGTTCGATTCCACCCTCAGGTGACTGTCTGTGTGGAGTTTGCACATTCTCCCCATGTCTGCATAGGTTTCCTCTGGCTGCTCCGGTTTCCTCCCGCAGTCCAAAGATGTGCAGCTTATATGGATTGGCCATGCTAAATTGCCCATAGTGTCCCGGAATGTATAGGCTAGGCAGATCAGCCATGGGAAATGCATGGTTACAGGGATGGGGTAGATTGGTGAGAAGTTCTTCAGAGGGTTGGTATGGACTTGATGGGCCAAATGGCCTACTTCCATACTATAGGGATTCTATGATTCTTACATTTGGCCTTTGTACAATTTGTACCTTCTCTTCTTTTGTTTAATTCTTCTTCATTCATCCCAAATTCCTAAACTTTCTGATTTACAAGGACAGTGTCAGTCTGAGGAAGCTCCCTGAAAAGCTCTCCTTTAAATTTCAGTTATTCCAGTTGACCTAAACTGTTTTCTTTTCACTTGAATGACCTGGGCATTAATGGGGCAGTAATAGCTTCCAGGTAGTAACGGTGGGCTCATGTCCCCCTTTGCATTGATGAAGAAGCTGGCTACATTTCTGGATGGGCCTAATGTTGACCACTCAAAGTGACATCTTGCTCCAGGACCCTGATTGATACTTTAGATTAAGAATTTGAGATGTGGGGGCCCAGACAAGTTAAGTTGGGAGTTGGTTTTGTGGATCTCACAGGAACAGTCCTGATGGTGTCCAGAAGTAACAATCACCTGGGAAATAGTTACCTCTGCTTGGTGTCAATGCGACAGTAAGTCACTGCCCTCTTTAAGATAGATTTTCAATTCCTTTGACATTCTAATGGTGATTTTATGACTTAATCTCTGGGAGTGAAGTTATACTGCATGATATTGTTAAAGGCATACTTACATTGTAGTAATGCAGTGGCAAAGACCCAACGAGCAATTCATAACAGCTTTGTGTGAGTGTGCCACATCTGTATCCTCCATTTATTTATGATGGCAGGCAAGGTGTCAGGTCATACTTAAACATTGCCAACCTCCATCCATTACTTCTGTGATCGTAAATACTTGTGAAATCAATTGTCGATTGGGGTTGATGCATAAACATTAATTATAGCCTGAAATACATAAACTATTCTGAGCTATTATACTTCATCACCTGGGCAATATATGGCAGAATACATGACTGATCTTTCCAGGTCAGAATGATGTGCAAGGAGAACTTACAGGTAGTAGTATTCCTACTGCCTGTGTTCTCCAATGTACTAAATGTTGCTGGTTTGGGTGGTAATGTCAAAGACATCGTGGCAACTGGCCACAGTACATTTTGTAGATGAACATCTGACAAGCACTGTGTACCAGTGATTGAGGGAATGAATGTTTAAGGTAATGGACGGGGTGCTGATCAAGTGGATTGCTATGCCCTCGATATTGTTGAGTTTCTTGAGTGTTTTTGAAGCTTCACGCATCTAGACAAGCAGAGAAAATTGTGTCACAGTCTTGCTTTTTACCTTTTAGATAATGAACAGGCTTTGGAGAGTCATTAGGTACAAGTTACTCACTGCAGAATTCCTAGCCTCTATTACTAGTTGGGTTTCTGACCAATGGTAACCCCCAGAGTATTGGTGATAGTAAACTGAACAATGTTAATGCCATTGGATGGTAAGATGAGTGATTATGAAAATATCATCGTGTAGATCCCAGGATCAGAAAGCTTTCACAAACAATTTTGCAATTGCAAATTTTGGAATATAGAAACAATCACACACCATTGGACCCACTGAACCTGTTGCACACTCAGTAAGATCAGAGCAGTTCTGAACCTCAATCCCAATGAAAGTAAGTAGGCCATTCAACATCTGGACACTTTTTGACCAATCAAAGAGATGATGACAAATATAGCATCCAACTATTCTCCTGTTTATTTCCCCACATTCCTTAAACCCTTTATTTTTGGCCCTCTCACTGTGTTAGTGATACAAAGCAATTTTCAAAGCACCATCCATGATGCAGCCTGGACAGCATATGGTGTCCAATTAAGAGAATCAGGAGATGACAGCTTTGTTACACTGGAATTAAATAAAATGCAAACAGCAGCCATAACTGAGCTTGCCATCGCCTTTGGAAAGACATGGATAGGGACAGCAGAGAGTAGGCAGTGCTTTGAAAAGTTGTCCCTGAGTAGCTCCACGGTTTTCTTTCTTAAGGCCCAAACTGAGGCTGTGGCACTCGGCAGAGCTGTGCCCTTCACTCCATCTGCAAGAGTAATCCATGAAGCTAGACCCAGTGCCAAGGCTAGATGTGGCACAAATGCCACCAGGTTCATATTCCTTTTAAGAGTCCAAATGCTCTCTCTTCACAAAGCCAAGCCTCCTCTGCTGCAACAGTGTCAATTTTGTGCCACTGCCTGAGCAAGTGAATTTAAATCTTCCTTTTTTTGCAACATTATCACACTGCAGCGATGAGCATTAATGGTTCCCTGCTGCATTCTTGACAGCTACTCTCATACATGCCCGAATTTCTTTATGCTCCCCGTGCTTGCCATTTCAAATTGGTAATTGTTGCTCCACATAATCATAATGAGCTCTATAACAATCTCAGAAATCATTTATTTGGAGGTGCATACGTGATAAAGTCATAGAATTATACAGCATGGAAATAGACCCTCCAGTCAACTCATCCAAGACAACCAGATATCCCAAACTGATCTAGTCCCATTTACCTGCATTTGGCGCATATCCCCCTAAACCTTCCTATTCAGGTACCCATTCACATGCCATTCAAAAGTTGTAATTGTACCCGCCTCCACCACTTCCTACGGCAGCTCATTCCATACACAGATCACCTTCTGTGTGAAAACATTGCCCGTCGTGTCCCTTTTAAATCTTTCCCCTCTCACCTTAAACCCACAACATCATGGACTGAAGGGTCTGTTCCTGTGCTGTACGGTTCTATTTTTTATATTCTATGTCCTCTAGTTTTGGGCTCCCCTACCCTAGAAAAAGACCCTGTCTATTTACCCTATCCATGCCCCTCATGATTTTATAAATCTCCATAAGGTCACCCCTCAGCCTCCGACTCTCCGGGAAAATAGTCCCAGCCTATTCAGCCTCTCCCATAACCTCCAACCCTGGCAAAACCCATGTAAATCTTTTCTGAACCCTTTCTAACAACGTCTAATAACACCTTTGCTATAGCAGGGAGACCAGAACTGAACGCAGAATTCTAAAGGTTGCAGACTTGCCCTTGTCAACTTCCCTTTGGAAATATATTTGTGTCAGTGAGGTTCAGAAACCAGTGATGCTTTCCAAGTGCATAATCCTCCAAACTCGCCCACACCAGAACTCATCCTCACATGTGATTTAAAATTCAGCCCTTAAGAGGGACAGGGATTGAAGTGGCAAGCAACACATAAGCTTGGAGCTAAGTGACAAACTTGCACAAAGTCTGTTATAAAACAGTAATCTAATTTGGATTTACTCTCGACAGTGTAAATGGGTCGATGAGCCGTGAATCCAGTATACTAGACCAGAGTGAAGCGTTTAATCTTCTTACTTTAACAGAGATGATGAAGTGGGAGATATTCCAGTTCCTTGCTTTTGAATCCATGTGTTTTATTCTGCATTCCTCTTCCTTTATTTTAAATTTTGCTCATTAAAATTGTATCCAGTCCTAATGAAAGGTTTGCACTTGGAATGTTATGTTGTCTATTGTCTTTATAACTGCTGCCTTGATCTGCTGAGAGTGTACAATATTTTCTAATTTTGTTGACAATGTTCCATTGTTGGAACCTTTCAATTGAATTGTAATTCAATCACTAGGCTCTTCATTAAGGGTGATAACGCCAGAAGGGTATAAACTACTTCGACATTGCCTTTAGCCAATAAGTCACAAACCTGAATGATAGAGAATAGGCCACATTATATTTGTCAGAACACTATGTCCTGCAGTGTTTACTGGACACAGCCTGTCGTATATTATAGATGTCTTCAGCTATTTCTGTTCTTGGGAAATTTGCTGAGAAATGAAAAATACATCTTACCTTGAGCTATTTGCCAATTGAGTGTAAACAGGAGGGCCTAAGGTTACAATGTACACGGGTAGATCACTTTGAAATTTCAAACAATAATTTTGTATGTAATCAGTAGGAGGTATTTTGATACATAGCTGTGAATGACAATTAACTTTTGTTTCCGTGAACCTTTTTCCTGAACAGTGATAAAGGAACTGAGAAAAACATCACAGCTTTAAATTGATAGGTACCTATTCAGTTTAAGTGGTTGTTTGCAACATTCTATGGGACTGTGGACCATGTGCAATTCTAGCCTGCCATGTCACAAACAACACTGGTCAAGAAGACCTGGACTTAAACATTGCTGAGAAGGTAGCCTTGGATGCTTTAGAAATACACCAAGTACAACATCACAGTGACCTACACTCTGTCACTCCACAGTGAATGTTGCAAAGGAACATCAAATCACATCTTATCACTGATACCTTCCATTATGTAGAATAGATGTTTAGTGTTATTTTAATCTCCTTTCCTGCACCTCAAATAAAGGGGCACTTTCTCAATCCAATATCTAACATATAACATGACAAGGCATTAGTTTTCTTTAATCTTCCATAAATATGACATAATCAGAACCTTGAGTAAATTAGTTTGAACCAATTAAGGACATCTTAATGGAACATGGAACTGAATTTCTGAGTGTCAGGCCATTTGTCCAGGATTGTCACCAACCTCATTTCATCTGGAGATCTGCTCATGATTACCTGTCATCATAATCCCCCATTTCCGCACAGCTTGCTTCTACCTTCTCCCCAAAATCCACAAACCTGGCTGCCCAGGCAGATCCATTGTTTCTGTCTGCCCCTGCCCCACAGAATTCATCTCGACCTAACTTGACTCTATTTTATTCTCCCCTGACATCTGCAATTCTTCTGACACTTTTCATCTGTTTCAGAATTTCCAGTCTGTGAGCTCCAGCCACGTCCACATAACCATGGACATGCAATCCCTTTATACGTCCATTCCCATCAGGATGGTCTCAGCGTTCTTCACTTCTTTCAGGAGAATAGGCCTGAACTGTCCCCACCCATAACCATACCCATAGCCCATAGCCTCTCTGCTCCTATGATGCTGCTTGGCCTGCTGTGTTCATCCAGCCCTGCACCTTGTTGTCTCGACCACTCTTGTTTGCCTGGATGAGTATTTCCTCACCCTGAACTGTTTCTCTTTTAACTCTTCTCACTTTCTTTAGATCAAAGGGTACCCTCTGCATGGGCCCCAGTCATTCTTGTCTCTGTGGAGTACCTGGAACATTCCTTGTTCCAGTCTGACTCTGGCCCTCACCCACAAATCTTTCTCCAATACATCAATGACATCATCAGTGCTGCCTCCATCTCTCATCAGGAATTGGAAACATTTATCACTTTCGCTTCCAACTTCCATCCTGCCTTCATCTTCACCTGGTCTATCTTCGACTTTTCCCTTCCTTTTCTTGACATCTCTGTTTCCATTTCTGAGGATAGACTGGCCACCAATAGCCATTACAAATCCACCGACTCCCACAGTTACCTGGAATATATATCCTTACACCTTGTTTCCTATAAGGAATCCATCCCTTTCTGGCAGTTTGTCTATTGCATCTGTTCTGATGATGCCACCTTCTGCCTCCAAAATGTCTACCTTTTTCCACAACCAAAGATTCTCTACCACCATGGCTGACAGGGCCCTCAGCTGTGTCTGAACCATCTCCCATACTTCTGCCTGTACTCCTTCCCTCCCCACACTCAACAATTATAGTGTCCCCTGGTCATCACTTACCACTCCACCAGCCTCCGTATCCAAAGGATTGTAAGCTGTCATTTCTATCACCTCCAGTGGATGCCACCACCAGACATTCTATTCCCTTCCCCTTCCTTGTCCGCATTCCGCAGGGTCCATTCTCTCCGGGAAACCCTGATCCACTTCTCCTTCACTCACAACACCCCTCCACAGCCCTGCAGTGCCTTTCCCTGCAACTGCAGAACGTGTACCACCTGCCTGTTTACTCCTCCCCCCTCCACTTAGTATCCAAGGTCCCAACATACCTTCCAGGTGAAGCAATACTTTACCTGCGCTTCACACAATCTATTCTATGCATTAGTCTATGCATTTGCTGCTCACAATGTGGTCTCCCCTCTGCTGGGAGACAAAATGCAAGCTGGGTGACTGCTTCACAGAACACTTATGGCTTGTCCACAAAAGTGGCCTCGAGCTTCCAGTCACCTGCCACTTCAACACACCATACCAACATTTCTGTCGCAGGCCTGCTGCAGTGTTCCAGCAAGCCTCAGGCAAGGTCGAAAAATAATATTTCATTTTCCGTTTGGGGACCCTGCAGCCTCTCGGCCTCAGCAGTGAGTTCAATAACTTTAGAGCCTGATTCCATCCTTCTGAAACATTAACTCTGTTTTCTTCGCACAGATGCTGCCAGACCTGCTGAGTTTTTCCAGTGATTTCTGCTTTTGGTACAGATCTCTAGCATCCACAGTTCTTTGTTTTATTACAGCAAGTCAGGAATTGCCTTTCACTAATGTAAAGTGGGAAGAATTGCCCCAGAGATAGCCAGCAGAGGCAAATCGGCACCTTGCTTTACTCACAGGGCCGTAGGGGTCCTGGTGGAGACGAGGGCTGTCCTCTTTTTTCAGCACAACCAGAGGAAACCCTGGCACCAGACTGTGTCCTAGGTTGCCACAAAGGTCAGTGCCAATTCCACAGACTGGAGAGACTCCCAGCAGTGGTTAATGACTTTCTGCATAAGGTAGGAGACAGAGGGTGGTGGTGGAGATTTGCTTTTCAGACTGGAGGCCTGTGACTAGCAGTTTGCTGCAAGGATCAGTGCTGGGTCCACTGTTTTTCACCATTAAATGATGTGGATGCAAATATAGCAGGTATGGTTAGTAAGTTTACAGCTGACACCAAAATTGGTAGTATAGTGAACAGCAAGGAAGGTTATCTCAGACTCTAACAAGACCTTGATCAGATGGGCCAATGGGCCAAGAAATGGCAGATGGAGTTTAATCGAGGTAAGTATGAGGTGATGCATTTGGTAGGGCAAATCAGGGCAGGACTTGTACAGTTAATGGTAGGGCCTTGGGGAGTGTTGCCGAACAAATAGACCTAGGGGTGCAGGTGCGTAATTCCTTGAAAGCGGAGTTGCAGGTAGACAGGGTGATGAAGGTGGTGTTTGGTACACTTACCTTCATTGGTCAGTGCATTGAGTATTGAAGTTGGGATGCCATGTTGCGGCTACACAGGTGAGGGCACTTTTAGAATACTGCATTCAATTCTGGTCTCCCTGGTATAGGAGAGATGTTGTTAAATTTGAAAAGGTTCAGAACAGATTTACAAGGATGTTGCCAGGACAGGAGGGTTTGAGCTATAGGGAGAGGGTAATTGGCTACGACTATTTTCTCTGGAGTATCAGAGGCCTAGGGGTGAAGTTTATAACCTGAACTTGTATTAAACAGAAAAAACAAAGATAGAACAAACTGTTAAACTGCATTTGCAGCTGGGATTAAACAGGGGATGTTGGATTCTGCAGCATCAAAACATTTTACAGTCCATGAAAGGTGACTTCACACAAGTCAGCTCCATTGAAAGTTGTTGCTGAACACATCCCGCCTGGATTGCTCCAGCCAAAGATGTTGCATTGTAAGATTGTGAAGTTCATGTGCATCTTGATTTTCCTACTTAGTACAATGCTGCAGCTCTCACAGATCCTTATCATTCATCACACACCCTTGTTGTGTCCTCCAGCTGTCTGGACCATAATATCCAATCTTTAAACAGCACCCTCTGCCTGCACTGCATTGCAACAAACCCCATGACCTGACCTGCCTGTGAATTTCATTTGATTGAGACATCTTATGGTTTACATTGGCCCCATTGGAGATATTTGCCACAAATCTGGTAGTGTGTTGCATTGCATAGACACTGGAAATTGTGACATGGTGTTCTGATCCCTACCTCTATACAGAATATAGCACCTCTGCCTGTCTTTCCTTTGTACAGTAATGTATGGAAGGTGAGTGACTGTGGGCTTCCTGCGCTTTTGCTGCATCAGAGAACATTTTTCTGAAAACTCTGCATTAGGAGGCTGCTCCAAGGAGACTCAAGGTTGATGCTTATCCTGGGCTTCCAAATGGATGTGTTCCCCATCAGTTGCTGATGACAATATGAGTGCAGCAGCTTCTGTGCCTGGATGCATTAGGGACAGTCCCATGGAGATCATATGGGCAATTGCAGAAACAAAGCAGCTCCTCACTAATGTGATCAATCAGCAATCACAACATATCTAAATGACCTTTTTTAAACTATGTCCTCCAAACCTTGGAAAATAGGATACCTGTACATCAGAGTACACCTGATTTAGCTTTATGTCACACAAGACACTTGCCACAAACCCTCTTCTATCCGCCTCCCACTCTCTCCCTATTTATTTCAAAACCCCCTTCCCCTCCCCCTTTTCTGATGAAGGGTCTAGGCCCAAAACGTCAGCCTCTCTGCTCCTATGATGCTGCTTGGCCTGCTGTGTTCATCCAGCCCTGCACCTTGTTGTCTCGGATTCTCCAGCATCTGCAGTTCCTATTATCTCTGCCACAAATCCAGTAGGTTTTTTCATGCAATTGCCCCTTGAAGAGCCTTGCATCGCTCACAAGCAGAGCCCTGTCCCACAGAGATTAATAAAAAATAATCTACTAACTCCATCTACTCAGGGTGTGGTGACAGTCACTGTTCATTTTCATTGCACACTTGTAATTCTAATGAGAATAGAAAGTGTCACAGATACTTCTCAGAGTGAGTTACAGGTTCAATGTGTCAACTTCCATTATCCTACCTCGCCCTGCCCCAAAGCTTCATGTTCCTTTCTGCCTTGCCTGCCCTGTAAACTTTATTAAGTTTAACATACCCAATATTCCCACCCAAATCTTTATTTAACTATTTAGCTCCCAATCTACCCACTGAGCCTACAGCTTAGTTTTGTTAAACATTGTGATGCACTGATCCCCCATCAAAGCCATGGTGCTGATCAGCGATGATCCCCATCTCGTGTTGCTCTACTAAATCCCACCCCTCTGTGCAGAATTGACACTCCTCTTCACAATTATTGCTCAGTCTGCATCCCAGCAAATGCTGCCTTCAGTCCCCACAATTTACTTTCCCCATTTGCCCACGACAGCTGTGGCCCCACTAAAGCTGATCCCCTCCCTCCGAATGACTTGGAAAAACAGCTTTAACTGATGGTGAGCAGACATTGACTGATGTGTGCACCCCCTGGATGACTTATAGCTGATGGCCAGACTGCTTGGACTGAACTTACAGCACCGAACATGGCCTTTGCCTCTGACGTTAAAGATACAGAACTCCCTGTGCCAAATGCCCCAAGTGGCCAACTGACTGCCCTTCACTGATTGTGCCAGTATTCCCGAGTGATGGTTGTCCCTCTTGATTCGACTAAGGACTAGTGCCCTTAGACATTGAGACACGGCCTTTTAGCAGAAGGACATGCAATGTAAAAACCAAAAGAACTGTGGATGCTGTAAATCAGGAACAAACACAGAAGTTTCTGGAAAACCTCAGCAGGTCTGGCAGCGTCTGTGAAGAAAAGATCAGAGTTAATGTTTCCAGTCGGGTGAGGAAGAGTCACCAGACCCGAAACATTAACTCTGATTTTTTCTTTACAGATGCTGCCAGACCTGCTGAGGTTTTCCAGCGACGTCTGTTTTTGTAGCACATGCAGTGTGTTTGTTGTATAAGCTGCTGCCACATGGTGCAGATGTGACATTAATGTAGCAAGGTGCTGTACAGTAACATATCCACTGCCTTGAGTGAACACTGCTGCCAACTATGACAAGCTGCCTGGCGCTGTGTCTATACTAACAGGCAAGGCAAGGCAGAAGCACTATGAGCCTGTAAGTTCTGAAATGCACAAAAAAAAGCAAGGCAAAACGAAGCAGAGATGTTGTGCGCATCTAAGTTTACGCAAATGAAACACGAAGAAAAGCAGTGAAGAATCCTTAGATACACCAATGTGTATCTGTGATGGATGTCTGTCCCTACATGTAAAGCAGCCTGGAAACAGCACTCAAATGAAAGGTGTCGGTGAAGCACAAAGTGCAGTATTGAAGTGGCAAGCTGTTTTAATAAGTGAATCAGAGATGTCTCACGATGGTGTCGTGATCCTCTGATGCTAACCCAAGGTTTGAGAGAATGCTTGACAAGACGGATACAAGGAGAAGACGCTGGTGAGCTGCAGCCATCAAACGCAGTTTTGGTATAGTTCCTGCCTGGTTTGTCTCCAGTGCCTGAGAAAGCAGCAGCCTGGATATAACTGAGGTAGGATCAGCTAACATTGAGGTGCAATCAACAGGCCACTCACTTGTGAGATTCTCTTCTAGCTTTTCAAACCTTACACATAAATTCCAATTTTTATTTCTCAATGTTAAGAACCTCATTTTTCAATCTCATTATACTTTCCCAACCGACTTGTCGTTTTCCATATCGCTCAGGGACTGGGAATATTCCATCTTTAATTTCTATTTTGTCACAATAAAATTCAAAATGAAGGAGAGTCAATGTGCTTTTTTCTTACCACAATCTGTTGCTGAACCTGAAGGCATTAATTCGAAATAGGTATTTGGCTGTTTATGCTCTACGATTGGCCCATGAGATTGGAGCAGGTTTCATATCTTGGCAGTTTGGACCTGCCAGTGAGGCTCCTCTGGCTATAATGGTGTTTGTTTATGAATAGCTTCATTTCCGTCTTTACCTGCTGCTGCCAAAGTGCTCACAAAGGAAAGCTGGAAGAGTGACAACCATTGAGATGCCGGGTCTAATGGCAACTGCCACAAATGAAAGCCCCAACAGATGACAATGTGTATTTGTGACTGCCATGATATTCGCTGGACAATATGCAATATATTCTCTCCCCTATTGTCACAAGTGGCCAATCTACGCTACACTTCCATGAACTTGATCCCATTTTAAAAATCTGTAAAAGTCCTACATCTGCAGCACTTCTATCAACTTCTCAGCACCCTTCCTGCTTGGTGTCTATATTCGTTCTGTAAAAGGGCTGGTTGCCTGACTTTACCAAAAGAAGAGTACTATTTCCACATGCTTTTCTGAAACTAAATAAAACCAAGTTCAGAAGGCTGTGTTTGACAGGTATTGTTACAATCTATTGAATTAGAATTGCTATAGTCTTGTTTAGTGGGCTACTGAATATCTTGACTATCACCAATTAAGCAGTGTATAACTTCTTAGTGCATTTTCTCCAAAAGAAAGGACTCAATAGCTTGTGCTTAATCTTATCAATCTCCTTTCTAATCGGTCCAGCTCAGACAATTTTATCCCAGATGTGCACTTATGGTGCAGACAGTTACAATCTCCAGCCTGTTCAGCTTCTTCATTCAGAGTGAAGGAGGTTTTTGCCTGCTTTTACCATTCTCTTCCTCAGGAGATTTCAAGCATAATATTCTCAGGCCATACTTTCTCTGCAACGTTCAATGTTGACCCCACCCATGGGAATCATAGTCTTGTTATTTGCCTTTTGGATAACTCAATGCGTCAAGAGATAACATTTGACATTAAACTATCCAGATTACCGTTAAGTTTATTGATGCAAAAGAAATTTTAAAACTCCACTGTCAAATCATTGCAGATAATCCACTCTTTCTTTCTTCATTTATGTTCTTCTCAAAAAATTAGAAATGGCAACTTTTTCACATGTGCACTTCAGTTCAATGATATGCTATATGATGCTCCAAGATGATAACACGCAATGCAATTTATGCAAAATTTTCAGTTGTGAGCTGTACATTCAAGGTACCAAGAACATAGGCCAAGAACAAACATTGGCTAAGTGTAATTTCAGGGTGTTTCATGGAGGGTTTCTCAGAGTTCTTATGTTGCTCACCTCATTACCAATGCACCATGCCCCCAAGGCACTGCTCTCACGCTATCTTGCACCAGGCTGCAGAAGAGGAGCTCACTGCTACAGGGATTCCTGTCACTGATGTGTATTTAAAGCTCAGCTGGGCACCAATTCAAATGCTGCTAGCTAGCAGTTGTCATTCACACTTCCCATGTGGGAAGAACTACCTCAAGGTAGGCTGACAGAGACAAGTTAACACTCTGATTTGCTGACAGATACCTAGTAGCCCTGGCAGAATGAGTGGTGGAGAAGAGAGCAGTACTCTTTCCCAAGGAGTGCCACAGGACACCATGGCACCAGATTCTGCCAGCCTAATCTGAAATGCCACCCAAGTCAGTGCAACCTCCACGGCCTGAAGCAATTTCCAAAAATGCTGCAAGGAGGTAAATGACTTCTAAGGTCTGCAAATGATAAGATCTTCCCCACAATCTCACACTTTACAATCTAACCTCCCACTCCCACTCTCAGTATCGCATACAGCATTTTCCCTCAGTCGTGCTCACCCACTCCATTCCTCCAGACTCTGAACCCTGCATGCTCTCTGCACTTTCTACTCACTCACTTTTTTCTAATCACGTCACCTTTCCTAAACCTGCATTAACACTAGCAGTGATTCCAGCCCTCCTTTCATCTCACTTAATCCCTTTCTTTGTCTCATTGCAGGAGAGCAATAAGACAGAGAGAGCCAAGATGGGTCATAGGGTGCCCAATATTCTGCTCCTCACATCATATAAGGACAGGATCCTCAGAATCACTGGAGAGGATAGACAGCATTCATATGGAGATGCTGAGATCTCTATTTCCTGGCAACTCAGTAAGATTCATTGTCAAGAGCTGCACTGTGTCCCCCATTACCAACACACTGAAGATACTCTTAACATGCCCGAAGCAGCTACCCTATTTGGTAACTCATTCCGTCTTGACTCCTCTAGCCACACTGCCTCAGCTCTGAAAAGAGCAGCTCCTCCAGCCAACTCCTCTTTCTCTGCCTTTTAGGAAGAAGACTGAGATTCTTCGGAGATCACCAGACAGAAATAAGGCTGTCTCTTGCACCCTCTATCAGCTCAGATACTGAAACCTTGCCAGGTACATTAGCTAAGTTAGAATCGACAACACTGGCACGTCTCTGCAGCTGGTCAGGGAAGGAATGCCCGAGGTCACTGGCATGCAGCTGGCTACCAGAGACCAGGCACCTCCTCAGCACCAGATAAGAGAGGACAGCACGATTTTGGTCATTAATAACTTTGTCAAAATGCACAACCAGACACAGGGGCAGCAACTAGGACTGTCACAGACCATTGGGAAGAGGCCATCAATGCCATCTATATTGTGCTGCCACTTTCATGCATCAGTTTGACTGTGTCCATGGGCAAGATGGTGGTTATCATGGAAAGTCAGATTCAGCACCATCAGTGTCTGAGGGTTATGCAAGCAGTCCTGCCCCGCTCCACTGTTATATACAAGAGTGTTCAACACCAATGGAATGGCAACAGGGTCACCAGGGGTCTTGACCTCATTCTGGATGTCCCTTCCTCACAAGGAGACTGGGTGCTGCCAGTAAGGTGTCCAACTAGAGGAGGGACCATATACAGACCCTCAAAACTCAACTCTCAGGACATTCTGGAAGTAGCTGTACCATCCGCCTCCATCCTACCTGCCAGCTTTAGTCCTGTGGAAATTCAAGCCAAGGATGGTGAACCTGTTCCTGGCCAGAACATTCAGGATGCTTGAGGCCTCTAGCTGTAAGCACCTTTAAGTTCACCTGCTCAAAGCCCCAGGCCAACAAGCTTCACTATAGGGCAGGCTTCCTATATCGCAGCTGTCGACCCAGGGACTACACTCAATGCAAATGAGGGGTAAGGAAAATAGAAACCTCCTGAGGGCGTAAATGTGAAACTGCATTGTAAATTGAATATCATATGTAGAAATATCTTCACTTTTCGTTATCAGCTGCATGTGTGACTGTAATTTTAGCTGCAGCTGAAAGAGTGAAGGTAGGAAGGCTACCATTTTTAATTATAGAGTCATAGAGTCCTACAGCATGGAGACAGGCCCTTTGGCACAATCTGGTCCATGCCGACCAAAATGTCCATCCACACTAAGCCCATTTCCCTGCACTTGGCCCATGTCCTTCTAAACATTTCTTATCCATGTATTTGACCAAATGCCTTTTAAATGTTGTTAATGTACCTATCTCAACACTTCCGCTGGCAGCTCATTCTATATACATACCACCCACTGTGTAAAAAAGTTGTCCCTCAGGTTCCCATGTATTCTTTCCCTTCTTACCTTAAACTGATGCCCTCTAGTCCTCAATTCCCCAACCCTCGGAAAAAGACTGAATGCATTGACCCTTTCCGTGCCTCTCATGATTTTATACATTCCTATAAGATCCCCCCTCGGTCTCCTACGCTCTAAAGAAAAAAAATCCTAGCTTGTCCAACGTCTCCCTATAACTCAGTCCCCTGAGTCCTGGCAACATCCTTGTAAATTTCATCTGCACTCTTTCCACTTTAATAACAACCTTCCTATAGCAAGGTGATCAAAACTGAATGCAATATTCCAAGTACAATCTCACCAACATCATGTACAACTGCATCATAACTTCCCTGACTGATAAAGTCAAGTGTGCCAAAAGCCTTCTTCACTGCCCTGTCTATCTGTGACTCCACTTTCAGAGAACCATGCACCTGAACCAAAAGGTCCCTCTGTTCCAGTATACTCCTCAAGGCTCTACCATTCGCCATGAAACTCCTACCTGGATTTGACTTTCCAAAATGCAACACCTCACACTTGTCTATGTTAAACTCCATTTGCCATTTCTCAGCCCACCTACCCAGCTGATCAAGATCCTGCTGCAATTTCTGATACCCTTCTTCACTGTCCATGATACTGCCTATTTTAGTGTCATCTGCAAGCTTACTAATCATGAGATAACAAGGTGTAGAGCTGGATGAACACAGCAGGCCAAGCAGCATCAGAGGAGCAGGAAAGCTGATGTTTCGGGTTGAGACCCTTCTTCAGCTTACTAATCATGCCTTGTACATTCTCATCTAAATCATCAATATAGATAACAAACAGCATTGGGCCCAGCACCAACCCCTGAGGCACACCATTAGTCACAGGCCTCCAGTCCAACAAGCATCATTCTAGTATTACTCTCTGCTTGTTACCATCAAGCCAATTGTGTATCCAGTTTACCAGCTCTCCCTTGACTCCATGTGATCTAACCTTCCAGAGCAGTCTACCATGTGGAACCTTATCAAAGGCCTTACTGAAATCCATATAGACTATGTCTACTGCCCTGCCCTCATCAACCTTCCTGGTCACTTCATCAAAGAACTCTTAACAAATTTTTGAGGCATGATCTCCCACGCACAAAGCCATGCTGACTACTCCTAATCAAACCTTGTCTTTCCAAATGCATGTATATCTTATCCCTCAAAATTTTCTCAAGTAACTTATCTACCACAGATATTAAGCTTACTGGTGTATAATTCCCAGGTTTTTCTTTTCAGCCCTTCTTGAATAAGGGCACAATATTTGCTAACCTCCAGTCTTCTGGGACTTCTCCTGCACCTAACGATGATGCAAATATACCCGCAATTTCTTCCCTAGCCTCTTGCAGGGTACTTGGATATATCTGGCCAGGACCAGGAGATTTATCCACCTTTGTACATTCTAATACTTCCAACACAATGTGATTTTCTAACCCTGTCTGAACAATGACTATACTTTTCACTGCACCCATAGTGGCATGAAACTATGTTACACTGGAATGAGGGAGCATCAGATCTTGTGAAGTCTTTACTAAGTAACAGCAGAAATGAAGAAACAACAAACTGGCCAACCACTCCAGGAGTTGGGGTTAAACAGGGGATGCTAGCGTCTGTAGCATCATATCATTTAGACTATGAAAGTAGATGCCATGCAATTCAGTTCCATTGAAAGCATTGGTCAAGCAAGACCTGCCTGGGTTGCAAGAGCTGATGATCTGGTTTCTGTCTGCTGACTGGGAAGATTGCAAACTGCAAATAAATGAGGTGAGATTAGGACACAATGAGATGCTAATGCCTGCAAATAGGCCCTCATTATTTACTAGTGAGATTCTTATCTCGCCAATAAAACCTGGACATAAAATCGGACTTTGCCTTCCATTGAGAATCTCATTTCTTCATTCTTGTTGAATTTTCTCAACTGACTCACCATAGTTCCCATCATTCAGGGAAATTTCCATCCATAGAAGAGATGCCAACTGACATTCAACAAATGAACTGTAGGGGGCAACCAAATGACAATGCTCTTACTTTCCTGAGTCAGAAGGTTGTAAATTCGAGCCCTGCTCCATGACTTGCACACATAGATTAGGTTAACAATATAATGTATGATGGAGGAGGGGAGTGCTGCAATGTTAGGGGTTTAATCTTGCAAATAAACTGTTGAATCAGAGTCACATCTGCCTATTCTGTTGATGTAAAAGACTCCATGCTGCTATTTAAAGGAGAACGGAGAATTTCACCAATATCAAACAATAAACACAGTTTAAAAAATGCTCATTTACTTTTCCATTTGTGAGACTTCTTTTCAAAAATGGTTACAGTTTTTGCCTACATATCAATTGTGACAGAACTTGAAAAAATAATTTGGGGTTGTAAAGCATTTTGGAACATCACACAAACATATGAGAGCACTATATAAATTGAAGATATCTGTTTCTTTGCTTTATTTTTTCACCTTCTCTTTTTCTATCCCTTTCACTGTTTCTTTTTTTCTTTCCTTGCTCCTTTTTCTATTCACAAACTGCCCAGCCAAAGAATATATTCCCTGTTTTTTGTTTTTGATACAATACTCCAGTATAATAGATTACCATCTGGGTAGGAGCAAGGCAACAGTCTTAGTCAAAGCCCTCTAATAAAATCTAGAGAGTACAGGATATACTTTCTGAAATGCTGCTCACAGGGCAGAATTTTGTTTGATGGAGCACGGATTAGGGAAGTGTGCGCCGAGGTCAGTGTGCCTGATTTGTGAAGCTCACAATGCTTTAGTCATTAATTTTAATGACCAGAAAATCAGCGTGTCACAAATTGGGTGTGCTGAGTTCCCCATGCCCAGCTTTCCATTCTGTGCTCTTAGCAATTCAGATTCCATTCCATAAATGAAGCCTCAGAACATTTGCCTGTATAAGTTTCTGAGCAGAGAGGTTTCACCATGGTCGCGGATGTTAGGCTAGCCCCCGGTTCGTGTTATGCTCAAGCTCTGCCGATTCCCTTAGAGAAAGAAAAGACTGTACCAAGAATTAAAGACAAATCTGTAATGAGAGGTTATGCAGGAAGAGGAGAACATATTGTCGAACCAATCTGTGCCAATAACATCCTTATCCCAAAGTGAACATTGCTCAATATGTTCCACATTATCGGTCTGACATTTCCATCCTTTCTACAAAATATATACTCTGAATTCTACTCACAAGGAGAACATTAGGAGCACTTGGCTAAAGGGGCTGTGATGAAAAGGAGCTGAATCAAATAAAAAATGCATAACAATTTGAGCTTGAAGGTAATCCATCCTTCGAGCCTACTACAATCAAATCTAGTTTTCTTTAGCTTGAACTCCAGAATTTCTCACTTAAACTCCTTTCTTCAGCACTTATGTCAATCTGACTTACTCTATGAAAAAAGCAACTGCTTCGAGCCTTTCCCATAAGGTCAAAGAGACCTAGAGGACAGAACTGATGCAGTTGCCATGGCAAATGTAATAAAACCTCCAGGCTTATCAGTAGTTACAAGATCACTTTTTAGTTAAAGTGGTAATGTCGTGTTAACTCCTTACTACCCATTCTAAATTAATATGATAAGAAAATACAAAATAAACAAGTATAAAAACAAAACATTAAAAAGCTTATGTAACACAGCAATGACTTTGTTTCATTATTGAAGAATTTGGGGTGGAATTTTTAAAAAACTATTTCCTCTATTGAATCTTGTGTGCAGTAGATGAAGAATTCTGCACAGTTACTGACCTCGGTGCTGAAACTCCTGATAGAAGCTTTCGGGCCCATATAGTCTCCAGTCTCATGCCTATTAAATTTTTGACAATATTCTCTCTAAAACTAAACTGAGTAGTATTATTATGTAAAATTTGGATCTTGTGTTCTGAATGTTATTAATGTTTTACAAGACTTTGCAGATGAGTGTAAATTACATTGCAAATATTGTGCCATTTAACAATGACTCCACTTAAAAATGGTGACCAAATCTACATCCTTTAAACATATGGTTGCAAATATAGGGAAGTTTTTTTATTGTTTAGAAAAAAAATGAATAGGTAGTGTAACATCCAAACTCTAGTGTGTCTATAAGGTATATGTGTGGCTGGATGATTTTTGGACAACAAGGATTGACCTGTTGACTCACCTGGACACTGTCCAGATGGAATCGCAAGACAACAAAGCTGGGAAGAGATAACACAATGACTACCTGTATAAGTCAGAAAATGAGCAGAGCAAGATTGTGCACGTTAAAGGAGGACATTACTTCATACGGATATCACAACACAATACTGAGAGACCGGACAAACATCGAGAAACAGAACTATAGCACATGACAAAACAGAAGGAAGGGATTTGGTCCAAAATGTCTGTACTAACTCTTAATTAGAAAATCCAAACCCAATTCCATTACATTATTCATTTGCTACAGTCATGAATATTTCTTTTGTTTAAATATTCATTTATGTTTTTCTTTAAAAAAATGGTCTTTGTTTCAACTCCATGCAGCATTGAACAAATTCCCATTTAAAATATATTCTCTGAAACTCTCTACTTAGGTTTTTAGTGACAATTTTAAATTGATGTAATTTCATCATTGAATCCTGAACAAGAAGAAATAGTATTGTCCACTTGCTCTTCATTATTACAGATTTCCTCACAGATTTCAGAAACTGTTGGAAACATCAATTCATTTCGCTCCCCATATCACTTGAATTGTTCTGGTCAATCATCTCTGAATATGTTCGATTTTAATGCTACTTTTTAATTACTGTAGTGAGATATAAACAATCTACTTTCAACTTCCATCATTTGATTTTAATACCTGTGACCTTCAAACAACGAAAAACATGGACATAAAATTGTTGCAATGGTCACCTGAATACAGAATCTGGCAAATCCAGGAAACCAATGTGGAATGAACAGAATTATTCAAATTGAAATTATCATTTTATCAAAAAATATTGAAACAAGTCAACTGAGTCAGGCAACTAGAAACTCATACCACCTGCTTTGATTGACACAGGTTGTACCTATTGACCATGAAAGTTTACTGTAACTATCTGTCTTGCAAAAGCAATGATGCCAGACAGGGAAAAAGCAAATGAACCATATTTCAATAACTGCTTGACAATACAACAGAGACAGAGGGAAAAAAAAGGATTGATAACAGCAACAATGGGAAGACTCATTCTCTCATTGTTTCTTGTCAGCGTCCCAAAAACCAGCGTCAATGGGAGAGTAAATCAGAGAAACATCCATTTACTGAAAACTCAAGAATTCTTTAAGTTTCAATTTGGCTGAGGACAAGGCATCAATTGAAGAGCTCAGGATCAATTATAGCTCCTCAAAGACTCTAGGCACATTTTAACCTGAATATTATTTATCTTCCTGTTGTACTAGACAATCTTCACATTTTAAATTGTATACCAATATTTGTATATATGTTTGATGTCATGTTTTATTATTTTTCTCAGGATTACTAAGTAATGTAGATCTTCCTTTGTTCGCTTAAGAAAACCTTGCAACTTGTTCCTAATTGTTGACCTGTACCTTGTTTTCATTGAAGTATGGTAAGGTTAAAAAAATGTTTTAAAATATTTTACAGCAAACTGAGGGGATTAAAAAGACAGGACAGATTCACTCTTCAACTTTCTGTAACACTTTTTGAAAATGATGCATCCGAAAGAATGCAAACTAATATTTTGTATAAATCCATAATTTCTTCTTCATTCTTATCCACTTCGCCCTTTTTCTGAAAACACACTATTTTGTTATATTGTTAAATATAGCTGTTTACGTTGGTTCTCCCAGATTTTTTTGCAGATTTTCCCCTCAGGTCATTGCTGACAATTGGAATGAGGGAATAAACTGGTAACTGTATTTTTTGTGTAGATTCTTCAGTGGCATATATGCTATGATTACACCAACTGTTAATGCATTCCACTTCCCTTCTTTATGCAGCAATGCAATACGGTTTATAATTTTCAATCAAAGTCCAAATCTTATTTTTACTAGTTAAGTAAACAGAATCTATACTTAATAGAAATACCTATATTTGTAACATAGTTTTGTCAAAATTAATAATCCAATCTCCAAAAATATGATTGTCCGTGAACTTTGGCTTGATGCTCAAATCTTTGCCTTTCATTGGCATGTATAAAACTGAATTCATTACAGAAAAACAATGCCTTGCTTTGACTTATTAAAGCAGTGTATTTTGAATGTCAACTAGTCAATTAGCTTTTTAATGCACTTGAGTTAGGTTAAGGTGTTGCTTTGTTTCAAGTATGTTGATTCATAAATGCAGACATTTACTGTCAAACAACTCTGAAAAATGTCATAGCATTATATATAAAACACCCTCAGATTTTTTGCTTCCAAACCTTAAAGTGTATTATGTTGTAAATGATAACTTATCTGTACCATTTAATTCACTGAATTTGCTTATATAAATCAACTTATTTGAAAATAGCACATTTCTATTCATAAGTGTATTTGTACACCCTGTATGTAATGTTTTGTCTAATATTTGTTATGCTATTCGAATGTAGCTTCAACTAATTATACAAGTAGATCTATCTGCCCATTGTGGTTAATTTGAAATAAACTTTTATATGATTCCAAATGAATAAATTGTGGCATTAAGTTGGAGAAAATAATTGTATTTTTATCCTGATAACATTACTTAAATAACACTAATTGAACTATAATTTATATGTAACATTAAATTAATTTTAAAAAAAGAATTCATTTTAACTCAAAAATCATCCGCCATGTTTTGAACAGGAACAATTCTTGTGAAATGTTAATTATATAGGCTAAGTACTGTGACATGCCTATCACAGAGTGTACAGGTTATGTTCTCTCCACAAAAAGCAGAAAGAAATCAACCCAGCTAATTACTGTGCCATCGGCCTAACTCAATCATTAGGAAGGGAATGGAAGGCATCGTCAGAAGAACTATCAATTAAGCACTTGCTCAGCAAATTCGATTTTCATAATTTGTGTTCTATCAGATTGTTTCACCTTAGATGTTATTACAGTTTTGGTCCATATATAGGTAGAAGACTGGTGCTTTGGAAGTCATGTAAGAGGTATTGGCATCAAGAAAATATTTGAACAGTGCAGCAACAAGATACCTAACTACATCAAAGTGGATTAACCATAAATAATACCTTAAGTTTGGGCCCTTGAGCCTGCTCTGCCATTGAATAGGATCATGATTGATCTAACATTCTTCATGTCCACTTTCTTGCCTTTTCTCCATAACTCTTGAATTCCCTGCTAGTCAAGAATCCATCTATCTCAGCCTTACATATACACAAGGATTCTGTTCCCACAGCTCTCTGTGGCAAGAGGTTCCAAAGAGTAGCAATCCTCTGAGAGAAGAAATTCCTCCTTAAATTGGCTCACCTCTATTCTAAGATTCTTTGGCCCTAGGCACTGCCATGAAGGGAAATATCCTCTCAGTATTTACCCTGTCAAACCCCTTAAGAATCCATATGTTTCAATGAGATCACCATTCATAAAGGAAATCTTCAACCATGGCTGGTGACAAGCCTGGCACAGAAGATGATAGAAGTAGCTGTTAAAGACCAATCATGTCATTTTGAACAGATCACTGCTGGAGATTGTCAGCATGGCTTCCAAAGCCTTATTTCTCTTTAGTTTCATTCTCAATACCTTTCCCTACATATTAAGAGGAGATGAAGAATTATAATTGCAGGTAATGTCTTGGATAGTGAAGTTATCCTTGTTCAGCTGTGAAAGACCTGGAGAATATTTAGGCTTGAACTGAGAAATGACAAATAACATAAGCACACACAAGTGCCAGATACAAAAATGACCACTATAGGATGCGCCTGACCACTTCATCTTAACATTTAAAGACACCACCATCACTAAGTGTTTTTGTAATTGTTTCATGAGCATCGTTGATAAGGCAAACGTTTGTTTCTCCTTCCTAATTGCCCTTGTGAAGGTAATGGTGAACTTGTGACTTGGTGACAAAGCAATCCACTTGATTAGCATAAATCACCACCTTAAGCACTCTCTCTCCATCCGCTTCCAACACACAGTGGCGGCAGCCATCTGCAAGATGCTCGACAGCAACTCATCAAGGTTCCTTCAACAACACTTTCCAAACTCACCTCTTTGCCATCTAGAAGAACAAGCACAGCAGACACATGGGAACACCATCACCTTGAAGTTCCCTCTAAGCCTCGTGTCATACTGACTAAGAGCTATATTACTGTTCCTTTCGAGTTGATGGATCAAAATTCTGCACATCCATTCCCAAAGCACTGTGGGCATACCCAATCTAGTTCAAGAATCTCTTTTTCTTGGTCTCCACTAGTTAGCAAACAGGGAAGGTAATATATAGAAGCATAGGAATGTCAAATGGCATAGGTTTAAGGAGAGAGGGGGATGTGCAAAGCCAGTTTTTTGCACAGAGGGTATCGATGCCTGGAATGTGCTACCAGAGCAGGTGTAGATGCAAATATGGTAGCAGCCTTCTAGGGGTATTTAAACAGACACATGAACAAATAGGGAATAGACAAATCAGGACCCAGCACACAGAGGGGATTATTTTAAAATGGCATCATGTTTGGCACAGACCTGGTGAGTCAAATAGAACCGTATAGCACAGGAGCAGGCTATGTTCTTATGCAATGTTCATCTAATGCCCAATTTAGGCACTATTTTGACTTGGATTTTGCAAATCAATCTTCTTTCATTGACATTGTGTTAAAATAATCACATTGTGGGAACATTTTCATCGTATGGACAGTAGCAGCAACAGAAAACCTATCACTACTTTCACAAGGACAATTAGAGATGGGATAGGAAGATTTACCAAGATTAAGGGCTTTACTCAGTATCTAGAACTTCTTAAGACATGAGACAGAAACTGTTATCAGATAATGACCAAATAACTTGCACCTGTAAGTGTTTCCCATCTATTGTCCCTGTTGACTCAGAACAAGTATGGTTGGATTTGAATCTGGGTCCCCCAGAAGATTACCAGGGTTTACTGAATTACTAATCCAGTGGTAATACTGTACACCATCATCTCCCCCTCAAAAAAAAGTGGAGACTGAAGACATCAATCCCACTACCTGTTGCATACTAAACAAGTACTTGACCATTTAAGGTAATTCGCCTCTTATACGGTCAGAGCTGTGTTGTGAACAAATTTGAAATGCTTCACATATGAAAGGATGTGATTACACAAAACTGAAAGCAAAACACTTTACATTTTGTACTTAAATGAAGTTTAATTGTCATCATCTTTTAATTGTCTGAACTTATACAAAAACCAAACCATTTTACATGTTCAAATTTGTGAGATATTGAGATTGACAAAGCAGTTTCAGTAGCTTATGATTCAGTGATGAAGAAATTGGAGAAAATAATATCTTGTTTAATGTCTTTCTTCATGATGTGAAAGTGCCAGCGTTGGACTGGAGTGGGCAAAGTCAGAAGTCATACAACACCAGGTTATAGTCCAACAGGTTCACCTGACAAAGGAGCAGCACTCTGAAAACTTGCGAATTTCAAATAAACCTTTTGGACTATAACCTGAGATAACACGGTGTAGAGCTGGATGAACACAGCAGGCCAAGCAGCATCAGAGGAGCAGGAGGGCGGACGTTTCGGGCCTAGACACCTCTTCAGAAAATGTAACCTGGACTATAATCTGGTGTCACGTGACTTCTGACTTTGTCTTTCTTCATGACCAACATGTCTAGTCAAAATGTACATTATAAAATAGAAATTCAACACAAAGAATTCAGTCAATTAACACTTTCCCTTCACAAGAAGTAAGAAGGAGGGGTGGAAATCTTCACAAAGTTCCTCTTAATATGCATTCACTGAAAGAACATTTACAGATGATCTCTGGTGATGCTGAACTCTGCAGTGAGCAAAGAGACGGTTGCTTTCACTGACACTCATGGATATCCTCCCCAGAGAAGCATTTGAAATATTTGACAGTAGAGCTGGTATAATGGCTGCTCTTTGTAATATCCAGAGGGCCTAAATGTTGAAGAAGAAGGAAAGGAGGCAATGAAAAAGTTCATGTTGCAGTATTTTTTTCAAAGTATGTGCTCAGGACGTGATAGATCTGTTTTTCATTGCTAGTCTCTCCAAAGCTTCCATCTAGACTTTCAAATACTTAACATGACTGGCCATACTGCAGGCATAGCAGATGTATAAGTTGCAGCACACAAAGATTCCGTTCTCACACTAGAGAGAGAACTGGACCTAAAATTGGGCCTACTGCAATGTAAGATTGAGGAACTGCACCTCATTTTCCACTTAGGCATTTTACAACTCAATAAGCTATAGGTCTCAATGTTGAATTATGCCCTCCTACAGTCTTACAGTATTTGTGTCTTGTACACTTTACAGCTAGTCGTGAAGACCAAGCCCCTTTTTCTTATATCTTAGCTTATACCCATTTTACATCTCTTTCTTTTCTTTTTCCATCATTAACAACCCCTTTGTCTTTTACACCAGGGCCTCTATATCATCTGCTCTCTCAATCCTCCTCTGTTTCTGTCAAAAGCATAAAAATAGTTCCATTTCCAACACCTTTCAGTTCTGAAAAAGAATCATACCAGACTCAAAATGTTAACACTGTTTTTCTCTCTTCACAGATACTGTGAGACTCGTTGAGTCTCACAGCATTTAATGTGTTTGTTGCTAAAACTGAATTACCTTCTCCATGCAGGCAAAGATGGTCATTTCTTGGTGTGAATTTCAGATGGCACTATTAGAAATTGAGGGTATGTAGGACAAAAGCAATTATACCTTACTGCTGGGTACAGCTGCTGTGTATGTGCAAAGGGAACTATGTTATAGTGATGTCAGATCATTCAGTACTGGATCCTGGGTCTTAGGGCTCCAGGTAAGATGTCCCATCTGCAATCCTCCACATGTAGTTATATCTAATAAAGGCTGGTGCTGTTCACTCACAAAAGTGTAGAGTACACATGATAACATGGTGACAACAGTAACCAAACCCACAGAACTGGAACAAAAACAAAGTTGCTGGGGAAGCTCAGCAGGTCTGACGGCATCTGTGAAGGAGAAAACAGAGTTAATGTTTCGGGTCTGGTGACCCTTCCTCAGAACTGATGGTGGCTGGGAAAACGTCAGTTTATATGCAGAAAATAGGGAGGTGGGTGGGGCAGGGAGTACACGATAGGATAGAGCCCAAAGAGAGAGAAAGACAGTTGGATAGATAAAGGAGTTGATAACGATCAGGCTGGGAGGGTGAATAGTTGTTAATGGGGACTGTTAGTGACTAACAACAGGGGGTGTGTAATGGCAGGCTATGTGGTAACAAGGCCTGGTGTGTGGGGTGGGGGGCTGGGACATGGGAGAGTTCAGGCCCTAAAATTATTGAACTCAATATTGAGTCTGGAGGGCTGTAGGGTCCCCAAGCAGAAAATGAGGTGTTGTTCCTCCAGCTTGTGTTGGGCTTCAATGGAACACTGCAGTAAGCCAGAGACAGATGCTGGCCAGGGAGCAGGGTGGTGCATTGATGTGGCAGACAACAGGTAGTTCAGGGCCTTTTTTGCACAGAACTGGAGGCAGGCACTAAGAACCTGAAGTGAAGTCGACTGACATTAGACCACAAGGCAGCCAAAAAACTCGAGGTGCAGTTCAGCTGGGTTTTTTGCTTACATGACAGCTGTGTACTTATTTGTCTCAATCAATTGGAAGAGTTAATAGCAAAATTTCTGGTAGCATGCAGGTCCATCAAATTTCTTGCCAGCACAATGGCGTGGGTCAGCAAACAGCAAGGTCCTATCATACTGTCGGAGGATGTCCTTCATTTCCTTCTTGGAGGTTTTATCTACATAGTTCTGGTAATACGACAGCAATGCTTTAGAAATACATTGATGGATAGCATAGATTTAAGCTATATGACCCCTATCCTTCATATAAACTTTAACGTTGACACCAGCCAATCTTTTCTTCGGTTGTGTTATATGCCGACCAACAAAGTGTTTCCAGATGTTCAGAAGCTTTGGGCCAGGGAATGGGAAAGCCTGCAAGGCCTGTTGGTGCTGAAGAATTAATAAGAGATGGCCCGAACCGAAGTACGTGGTTAGAAATCAATTAGCCACAGTAAGTAAAGTATTACAGAAATAGAAGTACTTACAGAGATCGGGATGAAAGGAGCACTCAGAAAACAGATCGATGGCAAAGGTGTGAAGGAACAGGGCATGGTCCAAGCCATCAAAGAACTACAGCAGCAGAAAGACAACACTGGTTATTTTTTTGAGTGCAAAGGGAAAGTCTCAGGTAAGGCTACAATGATAGAAAAGAAAATTAAATACAGACCACAGCAGTCTGAGTTCGTTCCAGCAGTAGGGAAAGTAAAGTGGCAGGATCAACTCATTTTGAGAAATGTACCAAACCTCCAGCATGAATTTGACCTCCCTGACAGTACAGACCAGCAGCATATATTCTGGTACACAGCCTAAGTGGCAAAGAAATTAATTCTAAAAATGAATACAGATACTGGAGTAATAACGTATCAATCCATTTGGATGCTACAGCATGTTTGAGGTCAGGAATTTGCAGACTGTCTTCCATTAAACTTTGGAGCTTCGGAAATACATGAATTAAGAAAAGAGGCTTAACGCATGGTACACTTCACTTCAATGAAAAACGATTGCTGTATGTGACTCCTAATCATCACAATTCTTTATTAAGTACAGCTCTTTGCATAGACATCCTTTAGTTACCAAGTGCTGAAACCGTTTCAGTCCCAGTATTGCAAGAGGGTGGGGAAAATCATCCACTTCTCTCAAAGCAGAAACTGGAAATGACAGGTTAATAGATGACAAAGAAGGCAGCAGGCAGCCACCATAGCGAATTCTGGACAATCTGTTGCTCTTTCAACACACAGTTACAGTGAAGGAAACCAACACACAGTCATTCATTTTCTCAAAACTGTTTCAGACCTTCCTATACTTCTGAATTCAGGGCTCACCCTTCCTCGACATCCACTGTCTCTTTCAAGGAGAATCAGTTTTTTTAAAGAAAGAAATTAACATTGTTTACTTATTGCATAGAACCAACCAAGGAGATGCATGAACAATAATTACAGTCACAATTAGATGAGGAAATTCTGGATCCTGGAAACGTGGATCACTGTTGGGAAATAACTCACTCAGAGATAGTAAGAACTGCTGATGCTGAAGTCAGAGATAACACAATGTGGAGCTAGAAGAACACAGCAGGCGAGGCAGGAAAGCTGATGTTTCAGGTCTGGACCCTTCTTCAGAAATGGGGGAGGGGGAAGGGAGCTCAGAAATAAATAGAGAGAGGAGGGGTGGGGCTGGGGAAGGTAGGTGGGATGGTGATAGGTGAGTGCAGGTAGGTAGTGGTGGGGATTGGTCAGTGAGGTGGGAGGAGCGGATAGGTGGGAGAGAAGATGGACAGGTTGTGTCTGGTCAAGGAGGCGGGGATGAGAGGGAGGGTTGGTCATGGAATGAGGTCGGGAGTGGGGAGATTTTGAAACTGGTAAAGTCCACATTGAGACCATTGGGTTGTAGGCTCCCAAGGCAGAATATGAGGCGCGGCACTTTATATTCCTCGTATTCCCCTTATGTGAACAGGTGCTTTCTATATTACCTTCTGAATATCCTAACTTCAATTTTAGCATTTTCTTTATTTCCCCATCAGAAGAAATATTTTAGTTATGTTAATCTTTTAACATTTCAAACTCCTCAGTCAGGTTGCCCTGCACCCAAGGGAATAAATTACATAACCTACTGTCAATTTTTAACCCTTTAAACTGTCTTATTCTGAACAATATGCGTCGTACCATCTTCGAGGACAATACACCTGACCTATAGTGTAATGCCTAAAACGGAATACGTTACTCACATAGGCCCTCACTATGATTCTGTAATCTGAAACATAGACTCCTCTTTGTTTCTTGGCTTCCTTTAGATAATCATTGCCATTGCATTCTATATTTGATTGTTTCTTGAGCTTAGAGACTTAGGTGAGGATTATAAGCATAAAAGTAGAAGTAGGTCACTTGACCCATTGAGTCTGCTCTCTCATTCAATGAGATCATGGCTGATCTGATAATTTGTCACTCCATTTTCCTGTTTTTTCCTCATTACTCTTGATTCTCTTACTGATTAAAAATCTATCTCAGCTTTGAATATGCTTAATGATCCAGCCTCTGTAGATGACTGCTGTAAAGAATCCTGGAGATTCATTGCTGTCTCCTGAATTCCTCTTTAAATGTGCAACCACTTATTCTGAGATCGTGCCCTCTGATCCTATCCTTTCTCACAAGGGGAAACAACGTTTGGGCATCTATCCTGACAAGTCCTCTCAGAATATTGTATGTTTCAATCGGGTCTCCTCTCATTCATTCAGATTCTAATGAATGCAGGCCCAATCTACTCGACCTCTCCTGATAGGACATTCCCTCCATACCTGGTATCGGCCTAATGAATCTTCTCTGGACTGCCTCCAATGTCGGTATATCTTTCCTTAAATAAGGGGCCAAAACTATTCACAGTTCTCCAGCTGTGGTCTAGCTAGTGCCTTTGACTGCTTTAGCAAAACCTCCCTACTTTTATGTTCCATTCCCTTTGAAATAAATACCAATATTCCCCATTTACCTTCTGTATTACCCACAGAACTTGGATGCCAAATTTTTGTGATTCATGAATGAGGACGACCAAATTCCTCTGTTCTGTCGCTTTCTGCAGTCAATTATGAACTGGTTGGCTTAAGAAAAAAATGTATATTTTTAAAAAAGTTATTCAACTAGAATCCCTGGAAATCCAAAGATCTTTTCTGAACGGAATGAAATACCTACTCCAGAAAAAGCAAGTTGTACCGAAGGGGCTGTTAGAGCAGGTGAACAGCGTTCCTAGTGGCACAGATATCTGTCATTCATTTGCTCATTAACTCATGTCCTCCTCACCCTGTGAGCTTCAACTAAATCAATAGCATTTATGCCAAAGTCTGACACAATACATGTATAAGGGAAAATAAGGATCCAGTATAAACAGATCCAGTTGAAGAGTTAATGCTTGCATGATGGTTCAAACAGCATTCTTTTATAATGCAATTTCTATGATGTCCATGTAGAGTTTCTGAACACTAAAATTAAAAAAAAATGAGTAGGTCACATAAAAATAATCTAGGATGATCTTGTTACCAGCATGAGCTGTCACTACTTCACTCTGAGACAGTTATTTTACAGCCACCAGTTTGTCACTAAACTCAACTGAGGTACAGTCATCAGATGTTAATAATGCTTTCAACTGTAGCTCAAACTGTAAGAGCTTCATTTTCTTCAGAACTACTTCTCAGCCCCAGTGTTTATTCCCAGGTCAGGTGCACAGATTCGAGTGAAATCCCACGGCACAAACCTGACTTTTTAAAATGGCTGCCTGCACTTATCCCAGAGGCCTGGCGGGGCTGAGTGTCAGGTCAGGTGACCATGTAAGAATCCAGTTCCAGCTCAGGTTTTGTGGAAAGCCAGCCTTGGCATTTCAGCACTCTGTTTTACATCATTTTTAAACTAAAATATAACACTCTAAAACTAAAGATTAAAATAGAAAACATCACTCTTGCTATCACCCTCACATTCACCTCACTATTTATACCCTATCCATGCCAATGCAAGGCCCTGTACCAACTTCTTATTTGCCCTTCATGCCTCTTGAACCAAACTGTGCTGATCTATCCATTGTCCATGGCCCATCATATACATATATCCTGAAACATCCCCAAGGCTGTTTATATCTCCTTTGTCAACTCAGTGGCAACTCATGTCCACAACACACCACCCTTTGCTCTTTTCTTTCAAAGTCAAATCATCTATGGGCATTAATCAAAAGACTTCAAAAAAAAGTTATTAGGTGACTGATGCAATCACTATTGAAAAATTCACATTTTCATTGGTACAAAAAAGTGAAATCATTTCAACTAATCTTATATGAAAACAAACAATTTATTTGAGTGTTTAATGACTCATGTAAATAAATATTTCACTCAAGTGCTTATTATCTTTTATATACAAACATGTTACTGAAGTGGTCAATTCCTATGTCAGCAAACATTCCTGTTCAATAAACAATTGACACATCAATCCATAGATTGGGAAAGCAGTCAGTCATTTATGACAAATATGAACAAGCGCTATAAATTAGCTAACATTGTATATTTTTCAACTCCACTTATTTTTATTCAGACAGCTTCTTGACACTTTTGCCAGACTCAGAGAGTTTTTGCAGTTTTTACACACAAGCATGCCGTTTTTGTAATTTCGGAGGATGTCTTATCTCCTCCAAATTCGCCCTAGGGCCAGATCCAAATGCCAACCTGACCTTTCCAAAAGGGGAGAAACTGACCTCACCATTCACACACCCCTCCCGCACTATCCCTCCCCCAAACAGTCTCTATGCCCTGTTATGCCAACTCATGCAATGCAATGTCCTGTACACATCGCCTATCATCTCTCACACCCCGACACCAACATATTTCCAACCACCACTCTTTTCTCTTTTACATTCCATGGCAACTCACTGAGTATTCACTAGTGCCCATCCACATTGGAGAAAACATCTGGTTTTATTGCTTAACTTTCTATATTGCGCACTACATTGTATTGATAAAAGCAGCCTCGCTCAGACCGAAACAGTTTGACACTTGCTGACATTTGTTGATAGAGCGCTACATGTTGAAACTGGTTGACAGGATTTGAAACTGACACTTTGACACAAGGTTTATGCACCTTTTCTGCACAAACTTCGCAATATTTCATAGGCATAAAGGGTACCCCACAGCTCACAAAGGATTCCTAATCCCCACCCCAAAGGATTCCTGATACTCACTCCCAAAGAATTCTACCACTATCCCCAAGAGATCCTAAAACCATATCCTTAGGCTTGTTGTTACTTGGTCTAATCTCCATGCTCCAGGCTTGTGGCACGAGGGTTTCTAAAATCCCAATGCTATGAAGGCAATCATGACCTTCCTTCAGGAACTATCTGTATGAAGTATGGCTGGCCTCTGCAAAAATGCCAAAGATTGGGCTCAGGGACAGGACTTGGGTTTCTCAATGCCTTCGGGCATTTTCACAGCAGAAAAGATGCTCTCCGTCATGATGTAAATCTAGGCCAAAATGAGTCTCCACTGTTTGCCAACACTAAAATGAATATGAATTAAATTCATAAAGTTCCAGTCTGATGGACCTTTCTGAGGACAGTCTGCACGTGAAATGGAATTTGCCTTTCCATATTTCAGACCTTGCGAATCTGTTACTCAATTTCAGAATTTTATGAGCAAGCAGTTTATATATCCATTCAAACTGCAAACTGTTGCTAAGTTTAGACAGTTGCCTGAAACGACTGCTGAAAAGCTCAAGGGGTTCAATATAGCAATCATTACAACTTTAATTGGGCTCATTAGTTGTTTCATGTATACTATCAACTAAGGCATAAGTTGCTCAAAGTAGAAGCAGTCCCAGTATCTAAATGTTCTAAAATGGATTCATTTACTGACTGGTACATTGGACATGCTGAATCAGCTGTCATGGGATGCATTTTGTATGATGAGCTCCCATTATCCTCTGAAGGATAGAAGACAAAGAAGAATGAGCTGACAAAAAATCTTTACACCTCCAACACATCACCATGGCTCTCCAGAGAGCGCTGTAGTTAACGATTTAATAATACTGTAACATTCATGGTTAGCCTCCAGAGTTGGAAAATTCTACTCCGACTACATTCTGAATTACTATCAGGATATAAGCTATCAGTAACTGGTTTCTCTCGAATAAATCCTTAGGATATCATTGACAATTGTGGAAGATGGAAGAGGGACTTCTGTACTTAGAGTCATTGAAATAATAGGCATACAAAAGGAATCATTCAAAATTAAGTTTGGTATAGTCTTGAGAAAATGTGCACATTAAATGCATGTAACATGTCGCACATTTTAAAAACTTTAGCTTTTTGATACATAATTGCAACATTTATAATAAATTTAAAGTGATAATGTTTATGTCACATACTGGCTCAATGTTTTATCCACACAGCTTGGTGGAACATAGATAGATCACATCTATCCACTCATTATGGATATTCACAATTTTTAAATCCCATGATCTGCCTCACACAGGAAACAATCACAGTGACTGCATAAGTGGGTTTGGGGTGAACTTTTTATTCAACCTTGAGTCTCATTTACTATGCCAATAACATGCAGAAGTCCATTAGCCATCCATGAAAAATCAATTACAATCCCAGTAGGTGGCCTCAGGTAAATAGTTAAAGAAACTGTGAGAATGAGTGATCATGAAGTGGGCCGACTAGATTAGGAGGGAGACTGATTGCATCAGGACATTGTTCATAGTCAAGATAGGGTGGAGATCAGTAATCGGGAAGAGTTGTAGGTAAGGAAGTGTTGATCACAACTTCGGAGGATTGGATTGATAACCTCAATCAACAGAGTTGGATCTAGGCTAGGTCATGAATAGAAAGGAAAGGAATCCACAAATACACAGCTTGTTCATTGCAATCTTTAATTTCCTCTTTAATGCCACATGCACATGTGGTTTTCCTGAATGTAGCTCGCAATCAAATATTGTAGAACAGGCTTCAGACAGGCATTAAGACCTTTATTCAAGTATGTAAAGGGCACGGGCACCTGTTTCAGACAGAAACCTGGGCTGGGGACTCAGAGGGGTGACTGGTGGTCTGGGGCCCAGTATGGTCATCCAGTTACAGATCTCAAGCCCTAAAGTGTGGGGAGAGCGAGACCAAGTGTGGAAAGCCCAAAGTATGAAGAGACTGCAGGCTATAGAAGGACTGTAACATTTTCCTTTTAACTTTAGTCCTTTATCTTCCTAACTTATACATTGAAGAACTGTAATTTGAAATTTTATCTTTTCACTTTATTCTCTATTTTTGTACCTAATCTATTTTAGTACCTAAGATTTATACCTATACCTAAGATGGTGCCGTGTGTGGCAACATTATACACATTTCACTGTATTCTTGAAATTTGTACTTGAGTACATGTGACAATAAACCTAATTCTAACTTCTAAAACCCAGGACATTGATTGTTTTACCTGCATCAGAAGGATGGCAGAGATCTGATTTATAATAAGCATGCTTTGTATTAGAGGTTTAGGAGGCCATTCAATAGTTGAGAAATGGAGGCGCTTACGAAGCTGCTAAATGCTGGAAATGTTAATATCTCACAGAGTAATCCCATAGACTGTAACTGTTTATTAAACCCATGCAAATTAATGTTTAAAATTCTTCAGAATATAAATGGATCATTTGACTTAGGCTGAGAGAAAATAGTTTGTTATTGCTATGATTTCAAACCATTCAAGAAGTAGCCAGGAAAGTTTGTAAGCCACTTTTTAATTTTGCACAATCAGTTGGAATAAAATTAAAGGAACTTAAAGAAGTAGGCGATGTTTTGAGTATGACCATTTACAAACCAACTGAGTCAGCCATGTTTAGGCATGATGTTCCCTAAGTTATACCAGTGACCACAATTTCCGAAGGGAGTTTCTCTTTAATGCAATGCCTAGTCTTATATTTTATTGAAGTCCTGTTATCAAGATTGTATATTGCAGTAAAAAAATTAATGGGCCATAGTGTTCCAAAAATGGAAATATCTATTATATTGCTTTAGATCTTTAATTCCAGATTTTTATTGAATTCAAATTCCTTCATTTGCCATGGCCTGAATCACATTACCTAGGTCTTTGGGTTAAACAAAGAAAGAACAAAGAATAAAGAACAATACAGCACAGGAACAAGACCTTCGGTGGTCCAAGCCTATGCTGCCATATTTTGCCCTTCCATATTAAAACTGTCTTCTCTCATAGGATACATATCCCTATATTCCCTCCCTTTTCATGTATTCATCCATGTCCCTCTTGAATGTTTCTTGGTTGAGTTAATAGTCTAGTGATAATTCTATGAGGGCATCACCTCCCCTTTTGCTTTGACCTTTTAAATGGAGGTTGTTCAGCAGTCACTGGAGGTTGTTGCTGGTTCTGGGTTTCCAGGTACCTTTGCTCCTGTTCCTTTTCTCTGAGCTTTCTGCGCAGTAGACACAACAATTGTAACCTCTGCTGTGACAGGATCTATTGGTGATGGTCCCAATGGACTCTTGGGGGAAATATAAGAAGCAAAACAGTTCCTTATTAATGTGAGCAGTCAGCATTCACATACAAATTACGGTTTAGCCTCGCCCTTGATACAGCAGGACATGGAGGACTCTGACAAGGAGGCCCCATGGCATTGCTGTACATGGGCCTTTTACATATTAGACTTAATTCCGATATATGCAGCATAAGCCACATTGCGTAAGTACAGTAGGAGACTGTAGATCCAGAAGGATTACTGAAATCTACCTCCACCCCCACGTTTCCCAAGAAAGGCAGCACAGCATATAAGAGTATGTTGTCAAACACCTAGAATTCAGGGTGCAAGGAATGCAGCTCTGTGCTCTTGTGCAGCCTATGGGAGCTTAGATTGTCCTTGTGAGTTGTGGCATGCAGGTGAGACTTTAAAAGTCATCTGTGATTATTTCTGCTTCACTGAGATGACCATGATCAATTTGTACTGACTTGCAACATGGTCAAATCTGCTTGTAGCCACGATTTGTATTTAACAGAGTTGGCTTCTGCATGTGAATCATATGCACAATTCTATGACATCTCAACCCTGTTCTATATAAGTGTCTGATGAAAGCTTCTTTCCTCAGACAGAGAAAAAAGCCCCACTTTGTCTACCCAGTCTGGGTGTGGTTGCAGACATTTTTCATTCTATCGTGCATTTCCAATTTGGATGAGTATGAACACTGTCATCAGTTTTCATGCATTGATGAAAAATATTTTGCCAAATCTGATAGCTTTCATGTCAACCCATGTCAGCATTTTATTCCAAGGGAGCTTCATGTGATGCACACTGAGAATATTGTTTTCATTAAGGGAGGGGGCAATGGATTTTCTTATACTTAACATTTTCTGTATCAGTTGAATTCAAAGGATGATGAACATTTTCTCTGTAATGCTCATAACCAGCCTTGGTCAAATAAGCTTGGACATGGTGTATCCAGTTCATAGTGGACCCACACCTCCACTGCTTAACATAAATTGATGTAATCCAGGGAAATGTCTTTCAATATGAATATCTGCTGCAGGAAATAGAAAACCTGGCACTAATAGTGCCATTTAAAGACACACTTAGGAAAACAAAACTAAGTTTTTCATCTTTGGGTATAAAATTGTGTTAGCACTACAAAGGGGAAAAAAGTATTGTTTCTCCTATATTAACTTTCCTTTCCGACAACAGCAAAACTTTGGTACGTACACGTATGTATTTTGAATCAATACAGCTAAACAGCATAACCAGCCCTTTGGCATTTTGGAATTCCTATTGTGTCCTCACAGCATGTTTCCTTTGATGTATTTTCTGTGTGATCTTTCTAAAATCATAACTGTATGCTATTTATGAGAAAGTAGCAGTATTCTGGCTGGAGAGAAAAAAAATGAGCAAAATGGTAATGCAAAAAGCTGCATCAAAGAACTTGAACTTTAAAGACAGCAGGAAATTCTGAATTGTTTGCTCTTGCTTATTAGCAATCTCCACAGCCTATATTTCATTCATAATGCAGCAAGATTGGCTGTTAATTGTTTCAAAATTAACAGTTCTGAAACATTGAATTTAATTACAGTTTATAAATATTTCTCAACTTTAACCTGCAGAGTTTGCTAACAGTTTTTAACATTCAAATAATAGAGAAATTAAAAGGAGCGTTTGAGGTACTTAATTCATAGATAACGGCATTGATTTTTACAACTCAGTGACTGGTGTACCTTATCAGTATTATGCAGGCAGTCCATAAATAAAAAATATTACATACAAATTAATAATTGATTTCCAAACTGTAGCTCAATGAACCATTGAGAAATGCAATTTAGTCAGGCCAAAAAAGTTGCAAATGAATATATTTCTTCTTGATGTTTAAACTGGAGCTTTTAAATGATGTTCATTAAGCTAGAAATCAAGCCATATTGAACCAAATTGCATTAGGAATTCCAAGAGAGATTAAACTGCACATGAAATAGAAATTGTATTTAAAATAAATGAACAAAGGTTTTGCGCAGTGGTTTAGATATGGAAAACCTATAGTTTAGGAAGCAGTGACATTTAAAATAGAATGGTGGTGATCACTGCATTGCATAATATATCACAGTTAAAATTTGCCTAAATTTGAAGAATCTGCATTTTAAGTTGAATTTATTGACTTTCCTTAAAAAGGTCTACGTTAGATGTGATGAGCTGTGCAAGGCAGTATCATCATATTCACTGGACTTCAGAGCTTTTTGTGGCTAACAGGAAATCAAAGACAAGTGCATTTGAAAAGAAGAAGATTATAATATGAATTTTAATCATCCTTATTTAAGAAATAAAATTTGTAATATTGAAACGGTCACCACAAAAGAAATAAAATGTTTACTCACACCGACTGCACCTTCCCAAAAATGATTTCTGAAACAGGTTTTGGTTAATTCCTTGAGTCAGCAAGTTATTAAAGATGTTTTGTTTTTTTCTGAGCCATCGCAGAAGAAAAGGGGCAATCTGCTCCTAATGTGATAGTACAAACAATTCATTCAGAAAGGTGAAATAAGTGTTCAGTTTAATTTTATGCAAATTGAAAATGTAAAGGCAGTGCGGGGAATTGCCATTGATAGTCACTGACATTTCATCAATGTGCAAAGCAATCAGAGTGCTTTTAATGAAGCTGCCTCTAGATACTACTCTTATCCTCCTGCTTATGAATGTGCTAATCTTCAGGTTAGCTCCTGTTACCTCAAATTGTGCACCAACTTGCCCTGTAAGAGAAAGGGATGTTCTTCATTAAAACCAACAGACGTTAAATTCAGCCCAGTAAACACAAACTGTGGTATATTGTGAATATCGACTGTTACAGCCTGGAAGGAGCCAGACATGTGTGACTTCATTAGTACACTCATCATCAGGTAATGCTGTTTTTGCTGTGCTCCAAGGCTGTTGTTGTGGCTGCAGCAATTGGCCAATTTCAATGAGGATGTACTCACTGAGGATCAGGCATGGAGCTACATTGGTCTTTGCTGAACTTCAGGTCAAAGAAGTTTTCCCTGAATGGCCTGGTTGGATATGATCTCCTATTTCTTTCCTGACATTCCCTTGTTGTTCCAATGCTTAGCGACCCTTTTTGTCACTTGTTATGATATACTTAATGATTGAAAGAAGCACTTCAAATTGTAACTAAGCCTAGGTTATGTGTCAATGAATTAAGGATAAAAATAAAATTAATATCTTATACGTTTTCTCTTTTTAGACGACAAGTTAAAGAGAAATGAGGACTATTTAGTTGCTGTTAGCTCATTGTTCCAGAAAAGAGAAACTCTAAAATTGTCCCATTGCAGCATCTAATTGATGTATTGATGATTCCAAAATGTACTCTCTGCTGGTTTAACTGGATCTTCATTTTATGCCACAATTCACGTAATTTAATTTAAAGAATTTTTCTGTATTTACATTTTCCACTGCCTTAACAACTACACATATACACTTACTCTTCTCAAATGCTCCCTTTCTGGGTGGAAAACTAAATTTTCTGCAGTAAAGCTTTAACATTTTTCACAACGGATATGCCATATGGTTCTTTCCTTAACTGGTTCTGCATGTGAATGCCTCTGTTCATTTCTTAGTAACCCTAATTGGACACAGTGCTCAAGGTGCCAGACTTTTATTCCAGTAAACACTTAAGTGGATATGGTAAGAGCTAGCAGTTTTTATTTTCAGCTGTTGAAAAGTATTCCCATCAAGTAGTAACAAATACAACAAAGAACAGAGTTGTGCTGTAGTTTCTACATTGTGCACATTCCCATCAAATGACCACCTAGTGTGCAGTTATGCAAGGACCATACACATCTCATGGGAATTTTGCAGTTTTAACATAGCTTCTGATTGTTGCATTGATTGGACGCATTGATTTTATGAAGACTCAAAATTCAGTTTCAATCTCACCCTTTGAAATTACAATGCCATTTATCGAGCATATGTTTCATTCCTTCTCCTTCCTATGCACTATGTTATATTTAGTGTATTGCATTTTATCTGTCATTAGTCTGTTCAATTACAATTAGTTCAACTTGTTCTATAATTTTGTATTATCTTCTTTGATTTCAATGCCCATCTTTGTCTGGCGTCATCTGTAAAGATGATCACTTTGTATGAGGCCTAATCATTGATATGAAATCATTAATCCTGGGACATACGCCATCCAAATGCAACACTTCAAATAAAAATTCACTGAGGGAGAAATTAGTTTTAACTGAAATGGACAGTGTGTGTTTATAGCATATGAAAGACAAAAGTCCAAACCTCATTCCAAACTGGACATCAGATCTCAGTTTCTTAATATCAACAAGCTGCAGATGCGAATCTGTATGTTAATGCAGCATGTTGATTGGGCCTTTCCCATAATCAACCAGCAATCCAATTTATATATAATTTGTTCAGATGTAGGCTGGCTAGAGAGGCATATGTGTCCCTAAGGTATTAGCTTGAGCCTTTGGATTGGTAGACCCATCTAGATTTACCAACTCCATTATTTTCTACCCTTTAGCAAATTACTTAACCATTTACAAGATTTGTGCAAATTCTCCACAAATTTGAGTTTAAATAAAAGCATATGGTGTGCAACAAATGACTTTTGGAAGTCATAAAGAAGGCTAAGTGATTGGTCAAGCAGAAATTCTCACTTATGCTGACTGCTCAATACAGTGTGAAGCTGGAGGAACACAGCAGGTCAGGCAGCATCAGAGGAGCGGGAAAGTCGACATTTCATGTGTGGACCTTTCATCAGTCCTGATGAAGGGTCCTGACCCGAAACATCGACTTTCCTGCCCCTCTGATGCTGCCTGGCCTGCTGTGTTCCTCCAGCTCCACACTGTATTGACTCTGACTCCAACATCTGCAGTCCTTGCAACTCTGAGTGACTAAAAACCCTACTGTGAAGCCTCTTCTAAGGATACCCACCTTGAAGAAGTTGTCCTCCTTCCTCCAGAAAAATCTCAATGGATCTCTCTCCCATTACAACCCACTGGTGATCTCCTCTGCCCTGAAGCTCTTTGACCACATACTGAGACAAACCCATTACAATAGCCACGTCTCAGTATGCCTATGCAGCTGGCTCATAGCCCATGGACTCCAAACAACGTTCAGACTATCTCAATTTGGACCAAACTGTGACAACCGCTAGCTACAGTACATCCAAAGCCCCCAGAAACGGTTTTCTCTGCGGATCCTCAGCACCACACTCACAGCCATGTGCCGGCATCTCCTCACACTACAGTCAGCCTTACCCCAGCTCAGCTCCTCTCTGTTTTTCATTCTACACACGATCCACACCCTCAACTAAAGCTTTTTTCTCTGACTATGCTGACTGCTGTTTGCTAACTTATTATTTCATGCTTAAACTTAATAATTAGCTTCCAATTGCAAGATTAAAATATAGTTGATAGTTATGATTTGTTTCCATTTTGAATATAGATGCCATTCGGTACACTTAATAGGCAGCTCCACATTAAAATGACTTGGTGTAGTAGTCATTGTCAATGACTCACAAATTGCTTTCTTATTCCCTATTTGCCTTCGAGGGTAAATGTCATTGTAATATTAGCCACTGACACGGAGGACTCTTTGCTTTTGGCACACTCAATCTAGACATTGAGGGAATAGAAGTCATTTTCATTGATTGAAATGAACAGACAATCAGTGGGAGCATGCAAAGTCATGTGGGTACTAATGTTTTGCCATGGACCTCACAGAAACCTTATGTAACTGGACAAACCAACTTCACTGCTGCCTTGCTGTGGCTCAAAAATTAATGAAATCACCAATTATTTCCTTACTACAAGCTGGCTCATATTGCAGTGGTATCTCAGGACTATCTGAAATTTATCTGTGCGATAATATTCAAAAACAAATTGCTGGAGACATACAAATATTGAATAGGCTGTTTGTTACTCAGTCATTGTGTGTAGTATTGAAATATTCTAAGTCACTGGTCCTTTAAGAAGTCGGATAGTCGACCCATTGAGTCTACTTCACCATCCACCAGGATTATGACTGATATGATTGTGGCCTGAACTCCACTACCCTGTCTGACCCCATAACCATTGTTAATTAAAATACCCATTCATTCTCATGGATTGCTAAAGCAGTGTAAGAAATGTAGCAGCAAGTTTCAAACTTAACTGTTTCAATTCACTGGGTTTTAGCATCACACACTTTAGAACACACTAATGGAGTGAAAAATATGTGAAGCAGCAAAGGTGCCTCCGAGGTATCAGAGCTTTGGGAGCAACTCATTATAATAAGGTGCAAATAATAAAGGATTGCTGACTTTACCCATTAATAGCATGTTACAGAATCAGTAGAACTGTCAATATTTGGCGATGTGCTGCGATCTTAATACTCATTTGCCAAGAAACTTGATCCACAACGTTTTCCATTTCTTAATTTTTTATTAATTGGCACTTCAGGCAATGAACCAGAACACATGGCTCTTTCTACAGTTAGTATTTAATGAAGTGACTGCCTCTGCTTTATAGTATTTATAATTTGCTGCTAAATAATCTATTGTACATTTAACCCATTTGTTTCTTATGATCATAAAAACCTTTTCAGCCTCCTTTTACTTATGCAAATTGGATGTAAAAATGTATATACAGACATGGAATCTCGCATAGTCTTACAACGCTGAAGAATTGCTGGTACCTGTTTCAATACCCCACTTAAAGAAGGGGCAATACAGAATTTTTATAGTGTCTTTCACACCTTCAGGTGGTCCTAAAGCAGTTTCCATCCAATACAAAAATTACTTTTGAACTGTAGTGTCTCTGCCTTAATTCATTTTCCACTGGAATTTTTATTCTTGCTTTGCTGACTCTAAACTTAATTATGCCAAAGCACTCTTTGCTGAAATCTCATCAGCCATAACATGTAAATTTTAAATCTTCCAAAGCTCTGCTGCCTGTATTCTATTTTGTTACATGTCCTGTTTATTCTGTGATGGAGTTGCACAAAATGGCAGTTCAGCAGTGCCTTAATTTAAACATTTTCACCCTTGTTTTCAAAACCTTCCATGGCCTTGCAGCTCCCTGTCACGTTCGTGGTAATGGTCTAATGGTTAATCGTTCGTCGGGGATTGATTCATTTCATGGGTGAGTTTATTTAAAACAGTAAAACACATTGAAAGCTATGAAGCTGACTTTACACCAAACCAGCTGATTTCTGTGTGATCAATTTGCAAAATCCAAAGCAAACCGAGTTTGCAACATTGTATAAACACATAGCACACAGTCCTTAAAGGTAAATCCTCTTGAGGGAGAGATACATACACATTCCTCTCCTTTACAAATGGAAGTTTTACAATTCACAGTAACAAAGAGCCTGTACACCTCCATAACAAATAGGTAATTTTCTGACATTGGGGGTCCCTGATTTATGAAGGTCCAACTTATCAACATTCATACTTATGAAAGCGATCTCATACAGGATTGTAATATTAAAGATCCGACACGTGAACATTTCCTGTACTTACAAATGCTCCTTTGTATGTCCTGCATTGTGTTCTGGTTTGCATACACATTGACTTGTGAATGGACTCCAGAGCAGAATCTGTTTGAAACCTGAAAACTGCTTCTACCTTCAAATCTTGAACATGATTTTGTCTGGGTGTGCCATTGATTACCACAGCTATTACTGATTCACTCTGTTGTTTCTATCTGTTTTGTCAAGTTTTTCTTTCATGGACTAAAGCTGCTGTTCCTGAATTTGCTGATCCTGATGCACTACAACCAAATATTTTTTCAAGTTTCTTCAGTGTCACTGGGTCAAAATCTCAGAATTCCCTCCTTAATGACATTGGGGGTGAACCTACTTCAAATGGACCACAGCAGTTTAAGAAGGCAGCTCACCAACAACTTTCTTAAAGGCAATTAGGATGGCAAAGGAATGCTGCTTTGGCCAGTGATGCTCAAACCTCATGAATGAATTTTAAAAAAGTTAGTGACACATGATCTTGTTCCTCAAGCTACTTTGTGTTTCAAATCTTCTTGACACCATTTGTTTTGTCCATTTAAGGTTTCTACTTCAAGTTGAAGCTTCTAATTCTAGTTCAGGATTTATCTAATTCATTTGACATTTAAGTCTTCTGTTGGCTCAATATATTTTATCCGTCAAAACCTGCTTTAATAATTGTCCAGTATTTCCAACTTCTTTGTTTACCATTTTGTTTTATTGATGTCTCTCAAATTTCCATTGATTCCAGTTTTGTTAGGGCTCTTCAATGCCACATGCAGGTAAATGCAGCATTAATGTCAAGAGCTGTCACTCTCACCAAAGTCTGGAATCCATCTCTTTTGTCCATGTGTGAACCAAAGCTGTAATGATGTCAGGAGCTCATTGGCCTGGCAGAATCCAAAGCTGGGGTGCCACTGAGTAAGTTATTGCTGAGCAGGTATTACTTGATAGCACTGTTGATGATACCTACTGTCACTTTACTGATGATCGAGAGTGCACTGATGAGGTGGTAATTGGTCGGGTTGGATTTGTCCTGCTTTTTGGGTACAGGTCACACTTGGGCAATTCTCCACATTGTCGGTAGATGCCAATGTCATAGCTGTACTGGAACAGTTTGGCTAGGGGTGTGGCAAGTTCTGGAGCACAAGTCTTTGGTACTATTACAGGAATATTGTCAGGGCCCATAGCCTTTGCAGTACCTAATGTCTTTAACCATTTCTCAATATCTCATAGACTGAATCAAATTGGCTGGAGACTGGCATCTGTAATGCTGGGGACCTCTGAAGGAGGCCGAAACGGATCATCCACTTGGCACTTCTGACTGAAGATTTTTGTGAATGCTTCGGCATTACCTTCTGCATTGATATTCTGGGCTCTTCCATCATTGAGGATGGGGATGCTTGTGGAGACTCCTACTCCAGTCAGTTTTTAAATTATCCACCATTAGTTATGATTGTCTGTGTCAGGACTATACAGCTTTGATCTGATCCATTGGTTATTGAATTGCTTAGCTCCTTCTATCACTTGTTTCTGCTATTTGACATGTAATTAGTGGCAATCTCATTACTAACTCTGCTTCGAAATACTGTAGGATATTTAGATAAGTCAAAGGCTTTATATGGATGTATGTTACATAGCAGCCAGTTTACATACATCAAGATTAAGCCTACGGCTGTTAATAAGGTTTTGCTTGAGGGTTAAAACTTGGAAACTAAGAGAACTGCTGCAATTCCCTGTTGGGAGAGAACACAAGAACATGAGAGTTAGTATCAGGAGTAGATGATATGGTTCATTGAACCTGCTCTACCAGAACTAATCATGAACTTCAACTCCAGCTTACCAACACTCCAGATAATCCATTGATTCCTTGACAGATCAAAAGTCTGCCTTGCCAGCCTTAATGTTCTTCAACGATCATTAACTTTGGAGAGAAGTAGAGAAATCCAAGGATCGACAACCATTTGAGTGATGAGATTCCACCTTGCCTCAGTCCTGTTTGTCACTTTATTCTGACTGCGATCCAGATTCTGATTGAATTGGAATGACTCCAGACTTCAAAACGTGGGTGAGATATAATTCCGGGTTTCCCATCCCCATTTCTGATGTTTCTATTGTTACTGGCAGAAAGATATGAAAAAGATGCAATTAATGAGCTTTAAAACTGCATTCCTGACCTGGATATTTCATACTCCTTCACCACAATTTGTGTGGAGTTAGGCCAACTTCTGAATGACTGATGGGTTGCAGCTGTCAGAGTAATCATGGACCATAGTCTGGATGGGGGAATCTTTTGAAAAGTGTGTTCAAAAGGTATGATCATTCCTCCCCTTCATGTTTCCATATCCCCTCCATGACAACTCATGCCCATGCCTTTATACCCTTCCTACTAACTTAGGACTTTTTGCATCCACTCATCCAGTGTACACTATTTATAGAACAAAGCATCATATGATAACAATGGAATATTTGGAGATGCTCAGAAAAAATAATTCACAAGTCATCTTTTGAAAGAAGGCAATACTATGAAGTATTAATCAAACACAACCATGAATGTTTCAGTACCAGAAGTTACAAAATCTCTTCAAAAATAGCTGGGAATCAGGATTATGGCCGGAAACCAGTGTTGGGAAATATTACGTTTGCCGACTTCCATTCCTGCTCCCATAATCAGGGAAAAATCTTGCCCTGTGAGTTTAGCATAACTCCTTTTTGATGTGGTTCTATTTCTTTCTTATTATGCCATTTTGAATTTCATGTGATTTTCTTTCTTCCATCTGTATTTGTAGTCTGTGTGTAAGTTTATTTGAAAAGTCTTTTGTCAGATTTTACTGTTACATGTAGTGAGTTCTGTAATCTGTTGTCCAAACTCAAAATGTAAGAAAAAGACAAACCACAGATCTTGTTATCTTTAGGATGTCTACAGACAGCACTGAAGTTAGGCGCTGTTCATTTTCACTAAAAGATCTACAGACCTCCGTTGAATTAAGATTTTCTTTTTAAATCCCAGCTTAATGGATTTTTTTGTATATTCTCTTCCTTTTGCCAGTAAGCCATGTTGTGTGACCTAGGCTCAACTTCCACATAAATGTCACTGTTATTGATGGCGTACTTCCACCTCCAAAACGAAGCAAATAACGTACCAAGAAATGTCAATGTTTGGAGAAATGGAAATCTGTTTCAATGAGAGCAGAAGGATAAGAATTTGAAGTACAGATAATTTCTGCTGGGTTTCCACCCCTACAACTTCTGCTAATGGAATCTAGAAAATTTTTTGCTGTCTAACTGACTCTCAGGATTTTATTTCTGACTGTGGGAATGGAAGGTTGTCAAGCTGCTTTGGAAATCGCATGACCTTTGCCTACTATGTATCCAGAAGTAAGTACATGTCTTGGCATTCTAGCTTTGTATACCATTTTGAGATCTCAGTGTGTGAAACAAGATGAGTGCATTGATACAGACACAAAACCCATGAGGCGTGCCATGATTGGAATTAGAGATGGAGTTGTCACAATAATGATACATATCGATTCTCAATTTTCAACTTCCAACATCTGAATTTTAGTACTTGAGACTTCAATGAATTACTGTGGAAGAATCTTGGACTTAAATAGCTGTAGAAATCACGTGACCACAGACAGAGGCAAGATATGGAAAACAATGTGGAATAAACAAAGTCATCTGAACCTTAATGTTGTATTTTATTCTAAAGACATGGAAACTAGTCAAATGAGTCAGGCAACAAGGAAATGGAGTCTCATTTTTTAAATTTATACATAGGGTAAAGTTGCACATATTGGATATAAATACGTTTCTTGTGGGTATTCAAATTCAATCGACAAAGCAGCGAGGCTTAGAAACACAAAAATGAATTGTATTTCACTTGCCTGGTACAGCAGCAATGAGAAGAAAAGAAAATCAATTTCTGAAGGCCCAGAAGCCCTTTTATCTTCTTGCTCTCAATTCCTCACCTAAAAAGCCAGCACCAGTGATAAAATGAATCAGGGAAACATCCGTTCACTGAGAACTCAAGGATTCTACAAATTTCTCTACAGCTGAGGATATAAGACATAGACTGAACAGTCATGATCTTAGGTTTTTCTCTTTCCTTCTTCTTTAAACTTATTTTGTTTATTGGCTATACCAGCTTAAGGGCTTTAAGAACTTTTAAACTGAGTTTTCTTTGATTTCTCATTGTGCTGCACACTCTCTCCCATTTTTAAGCCTTATAACTGTGTTTGTGTATCTGTTTGATGTTATATGTTATTACTTTTCTGAGGTTTGTAGGGAATAAAAATCCTCTTCTAGAAAATAAACCCTTTTACTTGGCTGTTCCATTTTGATCTAGTGAGCAATATTTGAATTTAATTGTGATATATCTGTATGTTAAAACGAATTAAAAATCTTTGTTGAAGCCATTGAGGAGATGAAAACAGGGAAACCGATTCATCCCTGCTCACCTGATTGTAAAATAGTTAAGACACAATGCCACTCCTGCAGGATAAACCTGAGATCATCTTGACAAGGTTGAGAGCAACCATGGAGAAAATTCATTACAGTAGTAAACAAAACTGTGTTTTATTCTTTCCTACTTTTTCAAAAATTTCTTGTTTATTAGTTATAAGAACATTAGAGTTTGGAAAAATGAATTACCTGATAGAGAATCAAAAATCATTTGGATAATGTAAACCCCTTTTTCTTTGCAATTGATGTAGGAATATGATGAACCATGTGGATGGATCCATTAGTCAACTGATTTTCAGAGTATGAATCAGGGTGATAAGAGGAGAGATGTCATACAATAAAACTTTTAGGAATGTATTCACATTGACTTTGATCAAGATTAAGGCTAACAGAAATCCACCTAATTGCAGTTCCACAATTTCTACAACAACAACTTCCTTTAGACCCAAAATTGTGGGTCTAACAATGATAAAGCTATCAATGTTCGTCATCAAATTGTATAAAACTGATAGTTACCTCTGGTCCTGAACATTGACAATTACACTCAAAAATCCAGAACTTACTGTCAGCGTTGCTCTGCTCCTTCACAGGCTCTATTATTGCAGACCTTACACATGCTCTCAGTGTTGAATCAGTGAGCAATGATTCAACTTTTTTATGTGCTGTTCTTCCTGTATAATACCATTAAAATATCAAGAGTTATTTAATCAAGTATAATAGAATTTCTACCAATAGTCGGTGAGAATATTAGTGAGGAATGACATCTCTGGCCCTGATACTATTAAACTTGTAAGTGTACAGTCTCAATCCCTCAGAAGAACATTAGAAAATTGCATGATTTTAAACTAATATAAAATCATTTATGTCATTTCAGTCAAAGTCAGAAGAAAAAAAAGACATAAAATACCAAGATAACACAGTGCGTAGCTGGAGGAACACAGCAGGCCAGGCAGCAACAGAGGAGCAGGAAAGCTGACGCTTCAGGTCGGGACCCTTCTTCAGAAAATTTTCTGATGAAGGGTTCCGACCTGAAACATCAGCTTTCCTGCCCTTCTGATGTTGCCTGGCCTGCTGTGTTCCTCCAGCTCCATACTATGTTATCTCTGACTTCAGCATCGGCAGTTCTTACGATCTGATTGAGACATAAAATATCAAGTTGTCTTATTTAATTAAAGAACTGGATTCATTCAGCAGAATCCTCCCAACTCCTGAAAGACATACACCTTCTTCCCAATGTTGAGAGCAAGAAGTCCCATTTTCCAACCAAGTATTGAATGGAGAGACAAAATTTTTTCTTGTGAACTGCAAAAGGCTGGTTTGAATACTTTGACATCACATTAAAACCTGATCTCATCTCATCAATATACAGTTTCTCTTTGCAATGCAGCTCTTGACAGACAGCTCTTGGCTGGATGCATGAGTGTCTTTTAAATATGTCACTGCCTCCAAGATCGCTGGGATATCCCAAAAACGTTGAGTACTTGTATATAAGACGAGTCGGAGAATTGGGTTAATATCAAATGAGCAGAGTGCCATAGGTGCAAAGTGCATGGTTAATGAGGCAAGTTTGAGATGATAGTGTCAGAAAGCTCACTAGGTCTCACGAAAAGAAACCTTCCATGAAACTCAATTAAATAAGGCTTAGCTGATTTCTGTGATAAAATGGTGCCTGTTATTGTTCTAGTGAAAGATATAACTTGTTACATGGTTGACCACAATTAAGAAAGATTTGAAATGAATAGGTAGTTAATTTAATCTATCTGGAAACAGGCCATGTTTGTCGTATAGCTATGAGATGTGTGGAAATTATTTGTTTTAAGTCATCCTTGTGAATTAAGATGGCTGGTTGATGGTTTGAAAAAGCAAGATACTGTGTCAGCTTTGGGGCTTGTGGTAGTTTGTAACTCCTTGGAATCTGAAGGATAAAGCTGACTGACAGCTGAAGTAGAATAAATGTTGGGTTTTGCTGATGCATATTAATGATCTAGAACTTTGTTGGTCAATTTCAAAGTCTGTAAATGACATAACACTTGAAAGAATTGCAAATGGTGAGGAAGTCAGTGTAGAACTTCAGAAGGACATAGACAAGTTTTCCCAGTCCAGTGGACAGATAGGTGGCAGATGAGTTGCAATGCAGAGAAGTATGATATGATACATTTTGATAGGAAAACATTGAAAGACATTCTAAAATAGAGGATACAATTCTAAAGGGGTATAGGAACAGAGGGATATTCGTATATATGTGCATAGATCATATACCTTTGCATATTATTTTTATCCAAATAACAACCTTCTTGAAGGCATCAATTGAACCTGCCTCCATCACCCTTCCAGGTAGTGCACTCCACAACCCAGCTACTTGCTGAATGAAACAATTTTTCCTCACTTCATTTTTGTTTCTTTTGCAAATCACTTTAAGTCCGTGTTTTCTTATTCCTTTAGCTGACGAATGGCCTACCTTCAAGGAGGAGTTGTTTCACGTATACACAAAGGTATATTCCTTCAAACATGCAAGGTAGAACAACAAAACCAGAGGTCAAAATGATTAAACAACCATATTGGTTTCCAATGGTTCACTGAAATGGCTTCAAACTGCGACCAAATTTATTACTTCCAGACCTCTAACTGCCTATATCAAAAAGATTTCTATAGATTTCCTCCTTTACCTTGTATCTAAATGAATCATCTAATCATTTTCTCTTTACCAACCTTGTCTTATAGTGCATACCAGCTTCTGATCATAGATTGTATCAATATTACCCTTCCACATGTCTCCTTCCCCTCCTATAGAATTGGGCCATACCATCATGTCATGGACTTGGGTCTTGCTGCACTTCTCCAGCATCAATCGGCATCAACACATCCAGATCAGAAAACTTGTTGCCGATCAGGATATCTGGGGACTCCTGCATTACCTATCCGTTTCTCTTGGACTGTCTGGGCTGTCACCTATGCCTATCTGCCTGCTTGCTCCGACTTGCATCATGACCAGCTCTCTGATAAGGTTATCCATATAATTCTCTGCCTTGCAAATGCACCTCAAGGATTCAGAGCTCAGAGCTCAGAGCTCAGAGCTCGAGCTTGTGCAGCTGATAACACTTCCTGCACTTGGGCACATCTAGGTCACGTGAAGTACCCACAACTCCTGAAATGCCACACGATGGGTATTTCAATTCCCTGAGCTGACATAACAAATCCCAGCCTTAAACCTTTAAGCTATTTTTCCTTACTTTAACCTTCCTCCTGTAATATTAACCAGGAACAGAAGAACAGTAGAAAGTACAAATGTTTCGCTCCTACTCAAAACATAACTCTATATACTGTGGCTATAAGTTTTTACGTTCTCTGTGATTTGTTAGAAATTTACATTTTCTTTTCAAAGTTACTGGAATAGAAACACAGCTGCTAACAGCAACTACTCACCATCAATCAAATCGTGACTTTTTAACAATCTCATGCTTTTTCCAAACAGATCACTGATGCCTGATCCCTTGCAAGTCCAACTCCCTCAACCCTCAGAAGGTAAACTAAAGACTCTTAGCTTCAGGTTCTCTTTATCTGGCACATGCTCCCTCACAGGTCTGAAACTTCTCACACAGAGAAAGTGTTAACAATCAGCTGGATAGCAACAGTTGAGGGAAATTGAACTGGGAGAATCTCTAATGGATCCTCCTGGATTTTCTGTCCATTTGTTTACATTGGTAGAAAGTTATGATAATTAGTGATTTATGATCTGTTCCTTTTAAATTTTATCTACTTGCTTATGATGATGAGCATTTGCATCCAAATACAAAAGTCTAACCCTTTCTTCCACTTGACATAATTATATTTGTTAAAGCCACTTATCATTTATCAATTATAATTGCCAAATCTGTGGCTGTACCAACCCTTGAAATGACATTTTCAGCAGAGATCACTAGAGATTGACAAGGATGCTTGGCCACTTGTTCACTCTGCGAGCCAGGGCACAAGTCTTTGCTGTCAACAAAGCTGAGATTGGCAAACTAAGCAAAGTCTCGGGATTGAGCCAGAGCTAAGCTTGGGTTGCTGAGGACAGTTATTCACATCAGTTAGGAGAACCTCCAATTTCTGGGAGTCAAGTTTTCTTATTAGTTTTAGGAGTGTTCAATTGTTCAGTGTTTAATTATATCTTACTATTGATCGAGCTTGGGTGTGTTCACAGAGGGATAGAGAAACTGATTGGAGAAAGTGACTGAAAGTTGCAGTGAAGACATTTTAAAGCATTGAATAAAACTCCTGTTCAGACAGAGAAACTGATGTTGTCTCTGCATAGCTCTGAGGGATAAAACATAGTGGCTATATACTTAGTTGCACATAAATGGCAAGCAATTCCAGTCCATTGCTTTTTGAACTGATTTGTATTGCACAACAATATTTTAGCTTATATTGTGTCCTGTACAGATTTTCTTCAATGCTGTATTGCGTATTGTTCATGTTCGCAGAATTCAGTGTGAACATGTACATAAAACATTTGAGCACTTCTAGCGATAAAACGGCAAATCTTCAGGCGAATGATGAGGTATAAAGCACTGACACTGCATCACTGTCTACGTCACTTCAAATGAGAATTAAGCATCATGCTTGATACAAACAATTACAATTTCTGTGAATTTCTCAAGAGTGCTTTTGTGGTTCCACCCTGCTTGTTGCAGAAAGAAAACTGTCCCTCAGGATTTATACATGTCGCATTAGTTTTATCGATTGGTCTGACATGGGCTGGTTTGAGAGATTTAGGTTCAATAAGCAAAATGATTTATGACCTGTATGAGCAGTTAAAAGAGGATTTGGAGTGTCACCTCCCACAAATTACACACTGCTGTTGCTAGAGAACGTGACCACTTCTCTCACCTTGAACACGACCAGTACTTTCACACCATTTGAAGTCATTTCTCCAGTCATCACTGCTTCTGTTCAAGAGCCCAGGAGGATATCAATCTGTGATTGTCCAGGCTGCAGCAATCAAGAATCAAACAAAGTCTCTTTGCCACATCACATTTCAAACGAGTCTGGGAATTACCAGTTGTACAATGTTGAAAATGCACAGTTACCAGAAAGATTTCCATTCTGTTATTCAGTAGGTCAGTTATATGTCATAAATACAATAGCTTCGATGCATATACTTGAGGGTGCAATATTTCTATAAAATCACAGAAAATAATATTTACAAAATCTTTTTTAAGATAGGTGCTGGAAAGGGAGAAACTACTATATCACAGTTGTACATGCTAAAATCCATGGCCATGATTAACCTAACATTTGATGATTGGCTGCTGTCTTGATGTCCGCTTTGCATATGGATCTGTTTTCGTGACAATATACTTGAAAGAGCAATAGTCATTTTTTGAGTCAAATATTCAAAGTGAGAAATTGCTTTGATAATGTTATCATATGGGTCTTCAATGGGCCCACATTAAGTTTCTCGCACTTCAGCTTTCACAATGCATTAACCAAATTAAAATAAACGGTTAACATCTCCATTAAAATGGAAAATGGAATATATGAAACATTCATCTGTTAAAGACAATGTGAATTTTAAAAGTGATATTCATGAATATTCATTTATATCATAAAATGTGATATTCATCCGCTGAGATGCTATAAAATTCAACTCTTGTCTGCGACATTTGAAGATGATATTTCTTTAGTCTGCCAGTTTGAGGTTTCTGTTGGTATTTGTGCAAAAATCTCATACACATTCTGCCTCAAAATTGTGCTCCTTTAATTTTCTCATGTGCAAAATAGAAACCTATGCAACCAATATGATGGACATCATGCATCTGAAACATTGCTATGAGGTTCTAATTTCACCTGGTACCTGGATATGAACCCATTTTCAAGTAGCAAATATCTAGATATTTATGTCAGATTGAGTATTTCTTTTTCTCAATCATATTAATCCCTATAATCCAACCTGACTCATAAATGTATATTTATGCAACCCCTTTTCTGAAGATTATTATTACTGTGATAATGGTTTTGGTGGAAAGTTGGGATGGTAGTTGTTATATCACTGTATTGGTCCACACAGTAGGGACCCCTCTGAGGAGGTGTGTATGCATTTTGCAAAGCCTTCCTGACCTGTGCAAAAGCTACATGAAAATGTCAATGTCAGAATGCAGATGAAAATTGTTTCTCCAGCCAGAAAATAAAGTTCGAGACTTCATATTTGGGTGTGCACCTGCACAGGGACATGAAAATCCATCTCCCTCAGTACTGGAATGGAGGGTTAGCCTTTATGTTTGGGCTGAAGCCCTGGATTGGCAATGGAACCTTATAACTTAGATGCAAGAATGCTCGCAGTTGAGCAATGGCCAACAACCACCAACATCTTACAGAGGACAATATGGTACATTTTGTTTTAAAGTGAATTGGAACTTCAGAAAAAAGAACATGAGTAAGTCTTTTAGCACTTTGTGCCTTATCTACCATTCAATTATATCATGACTAATTACATTGTGGCCCAATTTCACTTTCTTGCTTGTCTCACGTAAGATTTCACTCCCTCATCAATCAAATGTTTGTCGAACTCAACTTCAAATAGTCTACTGCTCTTTTGGGAAGAGATTTCCAGAGATTAATGGCCCTCTGAAAGAAGAAATTCTACCTCATCTCCATATTAAATGGGAGACCTCTTTTTTCTGAAACTATTTCCCTGGCTGTAGACTCTCCCATAAACAGAACAACTTCTCAGCACATATCCTCTCAAGCCCCCTCAAAATCTTATATATTTCGATAAGATCACATTTTATTCTTCCAAGCACCAATGAGTACAAGCCCAACCTGTTTAAACATTCCTCCTAAGACACCCTCTCATACCAGTAACGAATCTAACAATTTTGTTTTCTGAACTGCCTCCAATGCAAGTTTATCCCTCATTAAAAAGGAGACCAAAACTTGTGCAGTACTTTAGAATTGTCCTGGCAATGAATATTAGGACCCTACTATAAAACAAAGAAACATGGATGCTGGATATCTGAAATATAAACAAATTGCTGGAGAAGCTCAGCGGGTCTAGCAGTATCTGTGGAGATAAAACAGTTAACATTTCGAGTTCAGTGACCCTTGTTCAGAACTCAGACATTAGGACTCTGTTTCCTTCATCCATCCTCAGTTCTTGCTTATATTTTGCCAGTATTATTGGGGGCATACAATAGAATTGTCCCTCTTCCCTGTGAGAGGGGATACCATATTGCGGAAGACACTGGAGAAAAGTCAGAGGCCTCATGTTCAGAGGCAATGGCAAAGCTGACATTCTTCATTTTGTACTTGGCCTATAAATGACCGGACTTCAGTGTCCGTTTTAAATAATGAACTTCAGCAAACCGTTCAACTCTGGAGTAGGTAAGCAGGCATTGAAGCTGGCAGCTCAGTCACTGTTTTTAATCAATCACAAACAGCCAATGAGCTTGATCACAAATTGGCCAAGATGATGGGCAGATGAATGGGAGTGTGTAGGCCAATTTCATTAACTAGACTGCTTAAAAGGTAGGAAGGAAGGGATACTTTCTTTGGACAGAGTTCTGTATGCATTGTGATCGCTCCCTACAGGGTGCTACCCTCTTTTAGCACTTCTCGCATTAGCATCAAAACCTGCTCCTCACCCACCCCGCTCTCTCTACCCCTCCCTTGGCTCCCTCATTCTTCTGTGCCCAAAGCCCAGGACTTGGTTGGGTCCAGACAACATGACTTCCTTGCAGTCACAACGGGACTTACTGCTGAGATCTGGCAGTGCTGAGACTGTGAGAGCTGCTAGTCAGTCATATTGGTTGGCAGCCCTTGAGGTTGGAACTTGCTCCCATTGACTGGCAAACATCATACTCTAACCTACTTCAGGCTGCCTGCCTTGTATTATTGTCGAGGTGCACCTTGTTTAATGTGTGTCAGATGGCACCCAACATTTCTTCCACACATGGACGAATGGGTGAGCAGTACCTTCCGTCCACCCTATAAATCTCAGTTTCAATTTTCTCTTCATTTACTCTGGCAGAGTGCATTGTCTTTCTTCCCAATTTAAGCGCTAATTATCAAATTACACAATGAGAGACTTGGGATTATTTTTGCTGTAGTAAAAGAAAATGTTACACCCTAACTGGCACTAACACCATAACAACAAATTATATTTTTGTAGTTCCTTAACATAGTGAAATGTTCCAAGGTAGATGATCAATCAAGATTAGGATAGGCAGCCCAATCTGCCTATCTTTAGCAACTGGAAATTAGGTGACCAATGGTGTACGTTTTAGAATAAGGGGTTGCTTGAGAGACTTGAAGGAGCACAGAAATGACAAAAGGTTGTAGGGCAGAAGGAAATTTTAGAGGTTGGGAGGGCGAGTCTGATACTGTAACAAAAGTGGAAATTGTTGGAGAAACTCAGTAGACCTGGCAGCATCTGTGGAAAGAAAGCAGAGTTGATGTTTTGAATTCAGTGAATTTACTTCAGAGCTACACTATATTTAGCAGCAGCTGGCAAACAAAGGCTGGGCTACTTATAAATGTGTTTATTTCTGAGTAGTATAAGTGCAATTGGAAATGAGCAATAAATGTTGGCCCAGCCAGTATAGTCAAGAGTTTCTGAATGAATGTGAAAAAATGACGCAAATTCAAGAATTTCTGTGAGGTCGTATATTAAACTTTATTGTAAAACAGTTCTTGCTTACAAAGTAGTAATTGCTATCTTAACTTCTCTGGCCTCAGAGAATTTTTTTTTTAATTTGTTGCTGCTTTGATTTAGAAATATCAGACTTTTATGTGCTCAGGTGGAACATCCTGTCTGAGCCTCTTTTACTAATCAATACTCACAGTACTTACCTCAAATTATTTTCTGAACCATCAGCTACAACACTTTGCATTGTTACTGCTTCTGAGAAAGTCCTGATCCTCATCGCCAGATCTCGAGGCACTTGGAACGTGTTTTTCCTTCAAAGATGTCAATCTAATGCCCATTATTTTAAGACAGGCTTCTAAGTTTTAAGAGGTTTTTGTAATTCTGTTTAGTTCAGTTTACTTATAGGGGTGGGGAGAATAGTTCATGTAGTGCCAGGTTTAAAATTAGTTAAAAATCAGAACATGTTACTCAAGGAGACAGTATTAGTAAAAAGGCAACAATATAAAAATCAATACAATTTTGCGAACATTTAAATTGACCATAGAGTTTATGTTCACTCTTGACTCTGATGCCCCCTATTGGGCTTCAGGTCTGTAATGTCAGAATTATGGAATTGGGTGCCAGTCACAAAACCCAGCTTTCTAATCAAATCCTTGTCCATCTTTGAAGACTATGACTGGCTTTCTTGATGGCTCTGCTTGTTTATCTGCTGAGTAGCTGAGTCGTGTGTTTCATGGATGGCATTAAATCCATTCTTACGTCTGAGCATGGGTTAAATAATCTCAATCAATTTCACACCATCTAAACAGCCATGAAGAATGTTTCCATTGCAGCAGATGTGCCTTTCTGTCCTGAGGATGTCAAATTTAGGATCATCTCTTTTACACTGGTACTGATAGACAAACTCTGTCTTTGATTGTGTTACTTAGGACAACTGAATACAATAGACAGAACTTTAAATGTGAAGTTGAGGCAAATTTTGCATAGGAGAGGCATTAAAATCACAAAACTAAACATGTTACCACTGAACTACAGGTGTGCAGGAAAGCAGAACCATCAGGTAAAGAAAACAAAAACACATTATCACAAGATTTAGGGTCAGGTGTAGGCTATTCAGACCCTCATACTTGCTCCACCAGTCATTAAGACCATGGTTATCTGATTGTGGCTACAGATCCACTTCCCTGCCTCGCTCCCATATCCTAAAGCCGATGTTCCCTCTGAAATGTGTGATCGCTCAAAGGATCTGTACACACTGATTGACACATGGACACATTGACTTCCAATTCTGGAGTTCCATGCTGCCAAAGGAGAAATGAGAGAGAACATAACCTGTGAATCCCTTGTTGAACAAAAACCTATCCACCACCTTCAACATTCACTCTTTTCACCACCGACTCACAATGGTAATAGTGTATAACATCACAAGATGCACTGCAGTAACTCACCAAGGCTACCTCAACAGCATCTTCCAAATCCACGACCTCTGCTTCCTAAAAGGACAGCAGATGCTTGAGAACACCACCACCAACACTTGCACTTGTACAGTTTGAATGTTACTTGCCATTTTTCAGCCCAAATCTGGGTGTTGTTCAGCTCTTGCTGTACTTGAACATGAACTTCAGTACTTGAGGAATCATGAATAGTGCCGAACATTGTTTAGTCATTGACAATATCCTCACTTTCTAACCTGATGTTTGAGGAAAGGTCATTGATAAAGCAGCTGAAAATGGTTGGGCCTCAGACACTATTCTAAGGAACTCCTGTATTAACGTTCTGTGGTTGGGATTATGGACACCCAATAATCACACCCATCTTCACTTGTGTTAGGTATGATGCCGATCACTGTTGAGTTTTCTCTAAGATTCCCATTGACTCAATTTTTACCAGGTATCCTTGCCAAACTTGGTGGAAATATGGCCTTGATGTCAAGGGTGATCATTCTCACTTGAATCCTGGAATTCAGCTCTTTTGTCCATGTTTTAACTAAGGTTGTAATGATGCCAGGAGCTGAGTGGACTTGACAGAACTCATACTGAGCATCAATGAACTTATTCCTGAGCAAGTATCTTTTGAGGTAGGCAAGGGGATCCCTTGGGCAGGGGAATCAGCCTGTACAGTCTTCCAATAGGTTTAAGGTTCTCTCAGCCTGTTTGGGTGAGTAAACTGATCATGACTCTGTGGTACAGGAAGCTTTCCAAATGCAGAAGCAACAAGGAATATAGCAGTAGCAGAGTATAGTACAGTGTGGGAAAATAGCACTGTCCTCTGCAACAAAGTATGGAAATCCAGCCAACTGTGTCAACCACATGGTACTAGTGTTCAGGACATCTGCTCAAGACTAGAAAGGAACTTTCAGTGGGAGGGGAGATCTCTTTGCTGTGGTTCATGTAGGAACCAATGACATTGGTGTAACGAGGAAAGAGGTTCTGCACGGAGAATATCAGGCTAGACTCCAAATGAAAAAGCAGACCTCAATGGTTATAATTTCAGGATTATAACTTTAGCCATGTGCAAATGGGCATAGGACACATAAAATTACAAAAATGTATACATGGCTCAAAAACTGGCATAGGAGATGTGGGTTCATCTGCCCCTGGCACCAGTACTGAGGGAAGTTGAGGCTGTATTATTGAGACAGTCACCACATGAACCAAACTGGAATCGGTGTTCTTGTGAACCTCATAACTAGGGAAGTAAAGAGTATTTTGAGTGAAATAGTGTGGACTGGGCATCAAATGTGGAAAGATGTTGTATATCAATGAGCAGGGACAAGGTAATACAGACAGAGAGAAAACAAAACACACTTGAATACAGCAACAATTGAGACTAATTTTTAAAAAAAATAAACCACAAAACTAAAGGTTTTCTTTTAAATCTGAAAGCACAAAACAATCATAACAAAGAAAACAAATTATATTACACATTGAAATTAATCAATATGATCGATAGCCATTATCCAGACATGGCTTCAGGATAACAAAGATTGGCTTTTGAATGTTTAAGGTATGTGACATCCATGAAGAATAAGAAGCTAGATCACACAAAGGTAGGAAAATATGTTGTGAGGAAGACATAAGGAGTTTGCAGAAGGATATAGAAAGGTTGAGTGAGTGGGCAAAAATCTGGCACATGATGTATAATGCGGGAAAATTTGAAGTTGTCCACTTTGGCTAGAAGAATGAAAAAGCAGAGTATGACTTAAAAACAAATCTTGGAATTCCAAGATGCAGAAAGAGCAAGGAGTTCTAGTGCATACAAAATGTTATTCACAAAATTTTAGGCAAGGGAATCAAAGGTTATTGGGGTAGATGGGAATATGGAATTTGAAGCACAAGCAAGTCAGCCTCGATCTTATTAAATAGTTGACAGGCTCAAGGGTCTGAATGGATTAATTCTGATCCTATTTCAAATGATTGCATCAAAAACTCTATTACCGCTGTTAACTCTGCCTTCCATCAGTTTGCTGATGATTTTGGTAAGGGTACAAGTATTTTTAATATGTTGTGGGTTAAGATTAACAGCACACTGTTCCAGGCTCAGTTGTAACAAACTGTACTGGAACAACTTAACTTGCATGCAACAACCTCTGGAACATGGCTTCAGTATCATTGCTAGAATGTTATCAGAGCCCACAGCCTTTGCAATATCCAGTGCTTCCAGCATTTCTTAAAATCCACCAGAGTGAATCAAGTTAACTGAAGACTGGGATTTGTGATGCTGGAGAGCTCAGCAGGAGGTAGAGATGGATCACCTGTTTATGCTGAAGATTGTTGCAACTGTTCCAGTGTTATTAACTGTGCACCAGACTGCAGTTGGAGGCAAGGGAGAAGATTGCAGGGGTACTGACCCAAATTTCAATGCCTCTCTGGCTACGGGAAGAGGGGGATGTGCTAAAGGACTGGAGAACAGCTAATATGGTTATAACGTTTAAGAACATTTGTAGAGATAAGCCAGAGAACTGCAAACCAGAGAGCCTCATGTCAGTGGTAGGGAAATTACTGGAGAAAATTCTGAAGGAGAGGCAAGGCTTGATCAGGGATAGTGAACATGGCTTTGTCAGAGGAAGGTCATGCCTAACAAATTTGATTAAATTTTTTGAGGAGTTGACCAGGTAAGTAGATGAGGGCAGTCAAGTTAATGTAGTTTATATGGATTTCAGCAAAGCTTTTGGCAAGGTCCCAAAAAGGAGACTTATCAAGAAGGCAAATGCACATAGGATGCAGGGAATTTGATAAGGTGGATTCCAAATTAGCTCAATTGTTGGAGACAGAGGGTAATGACAGAAGGTTACTTTAGTGACTGAATCATAGAATCCCTACCGTGTGGAAACAGGCTATTCAGCCCAACAAGTCCACACCATCCCTCCGAAGAGTATCCCACCCAGACCCATGCCCCTACCTCTGCATTTCCCTATGTCTAACCCACCTAACCTAAACATCCCTGGACACCACAGGCAATTTAGCATGGCCAATCCACCTACCCCGCACATCTTTGGACTGTGAGAGTAAACCGGAGAACCCGGTGGAAACCCACACAGACATGGGGAAAATGTGCAAACTCCACACAGTCACCCAAGGCTGGAATCGAACCCAGGTCCCCGGCACTGTGAGGGAGCAGTGCTAACCACCGTGCCACCCATTGGAAGCCAGTGTCCAGTGGCATACCAAAGGGATATGTGCTGGGTCCCCTATTATTCATCATTTATATAAATGACCTGGGTGACTGCGTGGTGTCAGCTAATGAGGGCTGGCAGGAGGAACAAGATAGTAATCAGTAAGATGTTTTCTTGCCCATGTTTGACCTAATGCCTTGAGACTTCATGATATCCAAAGTCAATGTTGAGGACTCCCAGGATAACTCCCTTATGACTGTATACCACTGTGCTGCCACATCTGGTGTAAGTGCCCTGTCAATAAAACAACATGTATGCAGGCATAGTGATAATGATGTCTGTGAAATTGCCAGTAAGATATGATTCTGTGAGTTTAAAACTATCCACCATAGGATCAGAAATTAGTCATTTGTCCCATTCAATGAGATCATGGTTGATCTTAATCATCAACTATCCTTTTTTTTCCTTATCCCCTTAATCCTTGATTCTTATATTGATTAAAAATCTGTCTATTTCAGCCTTGAGAATACTTAATAGCCTAGTCTCAGCAGCGCTCTGTGATAAAGAATTTTATAGATTCACTACCCTCTGAGAATATCTTTTGTCCTTATTTCCATTTTAAATCTGTCTTGCTTTGAGATTATGCCCTCTGGTTCTAAACTCTCCTGCAAGGGAAAAAGGACTCTCCACATCTACCCCGTTAAGCACACTAAGAATCTTATATTTTCAATAAGGTCACCTTTGCGACTTTGTCCTGCAGCTTTCTGCAGTCTTTCTCCATTTAAATAATATTACCTCATCTATTATTTCTGAAAAAGTGCATAACCTCACATTTTCTTACATTAGATTCCATCTGCAAAGATGTTGTCCACTTACCTTAACTGTCTATATCCCCTTGTATACTCTTTGTGTTATCCTCACCATTTGTTTTCCCACCTATTTTTGTGTCATTGTTGTCAGACTGTAACTTGACTCCTTTGTGGGACAGCCTTCCTAACTTTAGCACAAGCCCCCAGATGTTAGAAAGGAGGACTTCACAGGGTTGATAGGACTTGTAATTTCTGGTGCTTTCATCAATGCTGAGTGTTCCATCCACTTCATTTCTTCTTTCAGACTTTGTAGCATTCTAATACAATTGATTGCCCTTCCAGGCCATTTCAAAGGGCAAGTAAGAGTCAACCATGTTATTGTGGATCTGGAGTCACAGGCGAGAAAGACACATTTTGCTAAATAATTTAGTGAACCATCTTTTTACCAACCATTGACAATGGTCTCATGGTAATCATGAAACTAATTTTTAATTCCAGATGTATTACTGGATTTCAAATTTCACCATTCTGCTATTGTGGGCTTTTAACTCATATCACTATTGCTTTAACCTGCCGGTCTAGAATACCCTTTAGTGAAAATACCACGAAGCCGCTGAAAGGCACCCTGACTGGTCATCAAGTCCTGGAATGGGACTTGAACCCAGAGCTTATGGATCAGCAAGAGTATTGCATTCAAATCAGTGGATGTTATATAAATCCTGTTTCACCCCCTGGTAAACTTGGTCCCTGCGTGTACTATTTCTTTTGGGATATCAGCAAGTTTGTTAGATTGGTCAAAAAATATGCCAAAACTTGAACTTGACACAGTTATAACTGTTGGTGAAGAAAACCAACAGTGTGAATTTGTCTCCCCAAACAGGGCCTTAGTTTTACTTATGCAGATCTCTATTCCAAAAGAATCAAAGAAATGATGTAGTATCTTTGTACTGAAACGATAAACATGTGATGTTATAAAATCAATTATTAAAGTATTAAAAAAACTGCATTTTGGGAGCAGTATTACTATAGTATTGATAGACATTTTTAGCTTTAAAATGTAGAGTTGAAATCTTTGATGTAAATTATTAAAGATGCAGGACAGGATTTCCCATTGCTGATGGCAGTTTGAAGGTTAATATAGAAGAAAATATGTTGAGGCCACAATGTTAGATAGCCTGAATTTATGACCCAATTTAATAACACAGTGTCTCTTTTTATGAAATTGTTTTGTAAGTGAATTGACTACCCACAATGCATTTCCTACTTAATTAATACAGGCTTTAAAGATTATTAATAGGATGTTATAATTGAATTAACAATTATAAAAATAATCTTTTTTAACATTATTCAACTTTAACCTGCATTGCAGTTAAAATTTTAAATGGCTGAGAAATGCAATAATGATTAATAACACCCATTTTACAGCTTAGTTTTGTATCCTCCTTTATCAGTCTCCTGCAGATGGCCCATAAATATAAAATAATACATAAAAAGTTGATAATTACGTCTGGAAATGTGGTTCAATGATGCATTTAAAAATATAATTTAACCTGGTAAAAAAAACTTGAAATATTAATACTGTTCTTTTGCATTTTTAAGATGTTGTGCTCAAATGAGGTTCATCTTTTGAATTTATGAACATCTCTGAACAAAATTGCATTGTATTTGCAAAACAAAATGATCTTTTCCATAACAAGAGACAACAAAAACTTGATTGCTTCTGATGACATGCCATTTTAAATCCTCTTAAACCATACTTACTGCTCTCTCTGTAAGTGATTCTTGATTAAAATTTTGGATTATCTGTGAGCTCATCTATTGATTATCAGACATAATCTGCTTAAATAAGATGTTCTGTGTATTACCTTGGCAGACAATGTTTAAAGAAACAAGATCAGATTTTGGATGATTTTACAATAATCTGTAATAATCGGTAGAAGAGTAATTGCTATGAAATCAAAATAAAGGTTTGCAATCTTAGTTTTATCTCTCTGTGGAATGGGTTTCTGAATCAATGTCAGTGAAACTTTTTATACAGTCTATGAGAGTTTCAGTTTTAGTATTGTATTTCCTGTATTGCATAATGTGAAGTTTACTGGATAAAAGATCTTTCAACAATTTTTTCCGCTTTTTAGAAGTTATTGACTACTACTGAGGCATAATTCCACAATGCTAAATGCCCTCTGATATCTTATCCTAGTAGCCATTATTTATATTTGAGTTTGCAACATGTGTACTCATAAGCTGTTTGAATATGGGGAGCACCACAGCGGCTGTACATCTATTTGAAGTGCTGTGTGTGCAAGCACAACTTCCTGTAGGAGTTACTGAATAGTGATCTGCCACAGAAATCATGCTGATTTTCCCTTCACTAGTTCAACATCAGTGAGGGAAAGCTGCAATGCTCCTAATGCATTTCCAGCTTACTATAGATACACAACAGGATTAAACATAGGATATTCCTTTCTGTGACATGCTGGTTGTACTAACTGAGCATTCAAAAGAGCAAAATATTTTATTTTAACAAGCCTACAATGGGTTTTTGGCAGCTGTATCTCTTGTCACAGATGAACATACATATCACGTGTGAAGGAATTAAAGTAAAGCTGCATCAGCAATACTGCAAACAGACACGGGGGGTGTTGGAGAACTTACAATTCTCAGACTGTAATTACATCAATTAGGAATTGAATGAAAATGAAATTTCAAATACTGCTTTTTCAGTTACAAAAAAAATCTACTTACAAACCACACATGCTGCCACCCCCTCCACGAAAAGTACATCACATATTTAATTGTACCATGGGGTGATTGGTAACTTATCTACAAGTCAATAAATTATCGTCTTGTTCATCTCCAATTCACCCTCTTTTATCCTGGAATGCCTTTCAGAGCAGCAGACCATTTTCATTCCTCCTGAGCAGTGTGCTAATATTTGTTAATGACAAATTTGTTAATGACAAAGTCAGTTTATTTAAAGACTTCTGGTATTGTACGGGCAAGTACACTACTGTTCAGCTAATATTTCAATTGAAGCAATTCAGAATATTATTTACCCCTGTAGAATGTGAGGGCAACCTTTATTTGTCTCCTCAACTGTGAAACTGAAACAGTGCACAGAACTTTTCCAGCTAAGTGGAGGCAGGTTTCAGCACCTATGAAAATTGAATTCCTCTGAAACTGATGTGTAGGCCAGGATCTCAGCAACATTCCACCCTTTCCTGGCGGTGGGTTTTTATTCTAGCAGGAAGCCTCTATGGGCTTGGTAGGTCATAAATTAATCCAACTAAAAATGCAATTAAGAGGTCCTTTCCACCCTAAATTCCTTCTTTCCCAATAAATGGAGTTGCAAGATGTATTGTCCTGTGGAGTGCTGTGCTGGGATAATGGGGCTTAATTGTCAATTGACACATTTGTGGCATTCACTGTTACTTCTCTCTTGATGTTCTAGAACCTCCAGAGTCACTGTCTCCATGTTAGAGGGAGCATACTTCTGCCATACTGCTGACTTCCTCAACCACTTCCATCCATAATTGCTTGACTGGGAAGTTATCCTCTTCCTCCTTTTATTGGGAGAACTCGAATCATGGCAACCCCTTAGATCCTACAGGGAAACCCCAGGGTAAGAGTGAGAGAATGGAAGGGTGGGATGAGGGGATGTGGGGCATTGTGAGAGTGAAGCCTTGCCAAGTATTCAGTTGGTTCCTGTGATTGCTGCATCTTCACAAATCCAACAGTCAGTGAGCTCTAAATGCTCCTTAATTAGAAACCACTCCTTTGACAAATTGGATATGCCATTGATCTTTTGGGTAGCTTGAAGGCAGGTGCTAATACTGCCATTGGGGTTGAGGGCCATAGCAATTCCCACTACTATCAATACATGTGGACGCCAACTCAAAACCCTTGAGAAGTGCCATCAACGTTGTTTGAGATGGATTCTCCACATCAGCTGAGAGAACAGAGCTACTGACATCGAGTGTACTTGAAGCAGTTAATAGCACCAGCATGGAGTTCAGGATCATCCATAACCAACTCCACTGAGCCAGCCACATGCTTAGGAGTTCCCAAAGTAAATCTTCTTCTCCAAACTCAAGGAAGTCATGGAAACGAGCGGACGACAAAGGAATCTTTCAGAGACTCCTTGAAGGCTTCCCTCAAGAAATGCAACATAGATGTCGAATCACATAGTAGAGTCAGAAAGATGACTGCCTTATATCATAAGACCATAAGCGATAGATGCAGAACTAGGCCAATTGGCCCATGGAGTCTGCTCCACCATTCAATTATGGCTGATATGTTTCTCAACCCCATGTTCCTCCCTTCTCTGCATAAGCTTTGATCCCCTTACTAATGAAGAACCTATCTGCCTCCAATACAACTCCTGGCCAGGTCTGAAAATGGTCTCACTTTCTAAATGGATCTAAATTCATACGTTTTGTCATCCAGAGTTTGTAGATTTGATTCTGTTCTCAAATGTCAATGTAAGAACATAAGAACCAGAATAGGGATAGTAAATTCAGCATCTTGAGCCTCTTCCACCATTTCATACAATCATGGATGATCTCATCTTGGCCTCAACGTCACTTTCCTGCCTGGTCTCCATAACCTTCAACCCATTACTTATCACATATTTATCTATCTCCTCCAAAAATGTCCTGGCATCTGCCCCACTCTGGGATAGTGAGTTCCACAGTCTCAAGGCCCTTTGAGAAAAGTAATTTCTCCTCATCTCAGTTTTAAATCTGCTACACCTTATCCTAAAGCTATGACCTCATGTTCTAGATTGCTGCACATGAGGAAGCATCCTCTCTGCATCTACTTTGTCAATCCCCTTTAGCATCCGATATGTCTCAGTTAGATCTCCTCTCATCCTTCTAAGGTCTGGAGTGTACAGGCTTCAACTTCCCATTCTCCCTTCATAAGACAGATCCCTCATCTTTGGAATCAACCTGGTGAATCTCCTCTGAACTGCCTCCAATACAACTCAACATCATCAGCAATCACGCACTAGGTAGTATAATTGTTCACCTAGACATTCCATGTCACTGGTCTTGGGTTCTGTGGGCCCTCATATGGCTGATGAGCCTTATCCTCAAGCTGCATCTCTGAGCACATACTTGGTATATGTTTCTGGGAAGTGGAATTAGTTCATGGCCTTGAGATTGGTGACATTCCTTTCTCAGGTTTCTTTTCCTTACTTCCCCTTGCTATCGGGTGCTCTCAAACACTTTATACAGGAGTTTCCTCCAAGTTGGTTTCTTCTGATCAAGGATCCCCCATGAATCGACATCTATGTTGCATTTCTTGAGGGAAGCCTTCAAGGAGTCTCTGAAAGATTCCTTTGTCGTCCGCTCGTTTCCATGACTTCCTTGAGTTTGGAGAAGAAGATTTACTTTGGGAACTCCTAAGCATGTGGCTGGCTCAGTGGAGTTGGTTATGGATGATCCTGAACTCCATGCTGGTGCTATTAACTGCTTCAAGTACACTCGATGTCAGTAGCTCTGTTCTCTCAGCTGATGTGGAGAATCCATCTCAAACAACGTTGATGGCACTTCTCAAGGGTTTTGAGTTGGCGTCCACATGTAACCCAGGTTATGGAATCACATAGTAGAGTCAGAAAGATGACTGCCTTATATCATAAGACCATAAGCGATAGATGCAGAACTAGGCCAATTGGCCCATGGAGTCTGCTCCACCATTCAATTATGGCTGATATGTTTCTCAACCCCATGTTCCTCCCTTCTCTGCATAAGCTTTGATCCCCTTACTAATGAAGAACCTATCTGTCTCTGTCTTAAATGCATTCAATGACTTGTCCTCCATAGCCTTTCTGTAGCAATGAGTTCCACAGGCTCATCACCCTGGCTGAAAATGTTCCTCCTCACCTCAGTTCTAAAGGGTCATTCCTTCACTCTGAGACTGTGCACTTGGGTCCTAGTCTCTCCTACCAGTGCAAGCATTTCTCCTCATATGAAAAGCCCTTCATTCCAGAGTCAAATATCTCAAGGCATTTAGGTGACATTTTAAAACACAACTTGTCACTGAGCTACATAAGGAAATATTAAGGCAGATATTCAAAAGCTTGATCAAAGAAGAACTCAAAGTAGGAAAGGAAATAATGAAGCTAAGAGTTTTAGAGAAGGAATTCCCTGCTTTCAGGTGTTGGTCACTGAAGTCATAGTCATCAATAGAAAAGCAATTAAAATAAGGGATGCTCAAGAGAACATTTGGGATTCTATTGAGCAAAACAGAAAAGCCTGACAGGGGATTTAGTCAAATTCAAGATCACAGACTTGTAACACTAATTCATTTCTTTCTCCACATATTCTGCTAATCATTTCCATAATTTTACATTTTTCTTTCAGATTCCAGATTATTTATTTGGAAGAAAGACACAATAATGAGTTCCAGCTCTTTCTGTGAAAAGCAAATTGACAGAAGAGATGAAGTGGGTCAGGACTGGTCCATCTGGACATTTATGCAGAACTAATGAACAGTGCAATAAATATGAGAAATATTGATTTAGCTCAGGGACAGTTGAATAGTTTCAGCATCCAGAGCACAAGATAGCGAAGAGTTGAGAGTAGGGATCATTGCAATGGGTCACAGCAACCCAGTGTCATCAACTTTTTGCTTATCTCACTTTTTTTTTCAAATTAATTTGTGATCTGTGTAGGTAAAGATAGTTGGAAGGAAAAATGTGTGTATATATCTGGAAGAAAAATAATAGTGTTTGGAAAGCATTCGTTTTGACTGTGTTTATCCTTCTGATTGAAAAAGATACAAACTGTCAATCACTGCACGAGATCTTGTTCAATTGCTGTTAGTTCTGTGGAATTAGGTTTAAAAGTCATCAAGGCAGTGTCTTGTAAAATGAAACTTTTGTCATCTTCTCTCCTAGCTTTTTACCTCATTCAAAAAGACATTCATGAAATGATCTGATATGAATGTAGAATTTTTTTTGTCATGTACAGATCTCATTGATAAATGCTTAGTAATAATTTTGGAAAAGATTGCTGGGGTTTAGTAAAAAAAAGAGTAATGATCATAAGACAAAATGGTTATCATATGGTGACATCTGGATGGATGATCCCTTGTTATTTAGGTTAATGGCTTTATATCTAAAGCAAACAAATTGAAGGCTACAAATAACCTTAACTGGTATCTGAACAAACAAAATCCTGCTTTGGGTTGGCCCATGTTCTACCTCGGAAGGTAGGTATGGTGGACTGATCCATCTTTGAACATTTTTCCTTATTCTGATTAATTCTATTTCTGGAAATACCTGGTAACTGAGCCAGCATCTGAAAAGAAAAATCAGGTGAATACCTTATGTTAAGACTACTCATCATAAAACACCACCTGCTTGTAAGACTGACTGAGAAATGGGGCAAGGACAAAACAGTAGCAAGTCAAAAGTCTAGGTATGCTCATTACAGCTAACAAGATTCAGCCGCTGGCTATTAAAATGTGATATATGTTCACAGATAACAAGGTGTAGAGCTGGATGAACACAGCAGGCCAAGCAGCATCAGAGGAGCAGGAAGGCTGACGTTTCGGGTCTGGACCCTTCTTCAGAAATGGGGGAGGGGAAGGGGATTCTGAAATAAATAGGGAGAGGGGGGAGGTGGATGGAAAATGGATACAGGAGCAGATAGGCAGCGAGAAGATGGACAGGTCAAGGACACGGGGATGGATCCAGTAAAGGTGAGTGTAGGTGGGGAGTTCCTACTATCTCTGATATATGTTCTCATTATTTTTTACTCTAAATGCTATTTGCTGATTTTATAAAGCCCTCCCCTGTCCAAATTTGGAAGAGCTCTTTACTGGAGAATATCCTCCACCGTATTAACTTTGGGAAAAATCTTATAGTCATCTGAACAAAGTGGTTTAGGGCAAGATTAGTGGCAGAATTGTGTGAGAAAGCCAGTGAGGCATCTCACGACATCAGGAGCAACTCACTGCATCAGTTATGCAGCTGCTGAGTGGCGAGGTAAATTTCTCACTAGGCAGTAGTGAATTGTGAATTAAAGGGGATTTTGGTCTGTTAAATGCCTTATTAATGCCACAAATCACCTCATTAATATTCAGCATCCTATCTTATCAAATGCCAAGCTAGCTAAACATTGAGAAGACTAGACATGGACATGATGACTTCAGCTCTCTGCTGGCTGTGGGGTGCCTCCATTTTCTCACAATCAAACAGTATGTCAGGACTACCAATTGTACCTAGCATTTGCCAACTCCTCACAACCATTGTAGGATGTCTCTGACCCGTTTCTAGGATACCTAGGAAGCACAGAACTGCATTGGAGGACACATCAGCAAATAGTACTGGAATACTGCTGCATGGACACTTTGTGTATAGGAGCAGGCACCCAGTTCATGAATTGGATTAGGTTTTGTCTCAGGACTGCTCTCTTACAATCCACTCACTGAGTGGCTACTTGAATGCTCACATCATCCTTGCCTTGCATTGCTGTGCCAGTTTGTTCAGTCACAGAACCAGGCAGCTCGCCTTACTGGTCAGCAGTTCTTATTCAAAGGGGTGTACATCTTGCTCTACGGCCGTGGGCTACATCAGTTTAGACGCTGCACCAAGTGCCAGAAGCTTACGCAACAGACACAGTGTGTCTCAAAGTCTTAAGGGAGTAGTTCTTACCATTGTCCATAGGGGCACCCATCAGTCATGGGGATTGCGACACAATCAATCAACAGCAGCCTCTGATAGCAGTCTAGGGGATTGGCCATGGTCAGTCAGGCAGTTCTTGGTCAGGGGCTCCATGTCAATGTCCCTGCAGGCTAAGCAGTGGTTCACCTTCAGACCTGTAGTGCAATAGTATCCAGTCTACAGAACCTAGTGTTTGTGACAGGAAGGAGACTTTGGATATCTATTCATTGGGACTGGGGGGTGCTGCAGGCTAGAAGGAAGATGGGGTGGCAAATGTGAAGAGTGGGACAGCTAATTTTGCAAGGGGGAGCACAGTAAAGCCTCGATGGGAATAGAATAATATAGGAAGTGTGTTTGTTAGCTTCAGTTCAGAGACAATGTCTAAAAACCTGGTCTGGATACTTCATAAAGCCAGGGACGGACAGTAAGGGGAAGGCAGCCAGCTGCAGTCTCACGTAGACTAGTTGAGCAGGAACTTGGAGAGGTGGAAGCCGGGGATGGAACAGCTGGTAGGAAGAGATAACCTTTGGGGGCACGATTAGGCTGTGCATCCTAGTGGCCTATAGCCCACCAAGGCTGTGGACCAAGGCAGAGCTGTCATTCCACGCCAAAGACCCCAGACCACCGAGGAGACTGTGGTGAGGCAGCTGTCCCTAGCATTCCAGAGCAGCTAGGGGGAGGAAGAGCCACCCACGGGTAGGGTACACGAGCTGAGGCCTGCCCAGAGTAAAGAGAATGGAACCCAGGGGAGGTAGCCGTCCCGATAAGAAGTGTGACTGCTTTGGGTGCTGGAAGAGTGGGCACTGATGAAAGGATTGCCCCAACCCACAGAAGAAATCTGAAGGGAGGAATCCTCCTGTACCTGTCTGGAAAGTGGGGCCAGTATTGCAGGGCTCTCCTAACTCCATTGAGGGGTTTTTAGAGGCGCTCCGAGCTGTACTCACAGGTTCAGGGACAGTAGCCACAGTGGCTACTACAAGAGCCCCCACTAGTCCATACCATAACCCCGTCCTGTGACTACATCCAGAAAGGTTCAAAGTGAACCCAAAGAAGACACAGATCGACCAACAGGAAGGGAAATTGTGGGGGCTGCCTGGGCAGGTAGGGGAGAGAGGTAAGACTGGACCCTGTGCTGAGGGCAACCACCAGGCTGGCCCACTGGCGAAGGAATGTGCCCGAGGAAGTGCCTGCTGGGACCCGGCTGGCTCAGGCCTGACAGAAGCTGCTAAGATGGGGTGGCAAAGTAGGGCACAGGATAGCACTGGCCATAGACTTGAAGATGGTCCAGGCACAGGATCCTCTCCTGGGAAACTTGCCTCAGGGAAAGAAGGGAGAGGACCTGCACAAAAGAATGATGCAGCTGGGAGCTATGGGACGCCATGAGGGGGCAAGCAACTAGGCAGTGGCCCTGGACTGTTATGAGCCCCCAGGGAAGCCCCAGTCTCACAGGCCACAGGCCCAGGGTTAGCAAAGACCCCCCTGGACCAGGTCAGGCTGTCCATAGTTTGGGATTTGGCAGGTGCTGCAAAGTTGGGAACATCATGGGTCCCCAGAGGCAGGAAGCCAGGCAGCAACCCTGGAATGGGGAGAGCTCCCTGGTGAAGTCACAGACCAGGCAGCAGTCACATATAGTGAAGAGGCCCCAGGGAGGCCTCAATCCTGCAGGCCACAGAGCTGCGGCAGCCAAGACCCCCTCAAGCCAGATGAGCCTGGGACAAGGGAGGAGCAGTGCACAGGGCTCCCTGAAACCCAAAGCTGAGGACCCCCTGGTCCCCAGGGTACTGGTCGCCCAAAAGCGGGAGCAAGGCTAGGCCTAGTAAATTTTAGCCTGGCCACCCAGAGATGAGGTGCACATAGCGTTATGGTGATTTCACTAAAGTTAAACTGAACTTAACCAAATGGTGTCCAAGGGAGACAGGGCGACTGCACAAAACTTTACTCCGGGAGATGTTCCAAGGGCTCCACGAGCTAGACTTCGGGAAACACAAACCAAGCAGATATATACACTAAACGCATTAGGGGGCGCTAGGCCAAGGGGATCAGTTGGAAGGCATGGTATCGAGCCCTCAGTTCCAACACCAGAGAGGATACAATGGGCAGCAGTGTAATGTGTGTGAAAATTATGAGGGAATGTTTGAATGGGAATGTACCTTCTTTTTCTATGTAAAGTCAAACTGTGTAAAATGTATTTAAGGTTTGAATATCAGGTCGTGTATGTGCAAGATGTACTGCATCCTTGTATGTTTTGACTTTCCCTAATCCTGCTTTGTGTTTTCCTTTTAGGGTACGGTGTACTGTCTCTCAAGGGAGGAAATGTGTGTGTTGGAGTTAGGTAATTTGGGGAGTTAGCTTTTGAGTCTCAATTTTTACTTATTCAAAATGATACTCTAGGACGTAAAGTATCAAAAGGAGGATATGTAAGATTGAGCAAATATCCCCAACATCTAAAATACTGAACAAGACCCTGGCCTTTTCTAACATCTAAAACATTGAACAAAATCCTGAGCTCAGGCTGCAACAAACACACACAGAGTCAGAATGATTTCAGTATGGGGCCATTGTGCAGCCTAATATTCCAATTTAAACATCTACTCTTAGAGAACAATCCACCAAACCTAACACTCAATACTAAAGAGATAGCAGGAACTGCAGATGCTGGAGAATCTGAGATAACAAGGTGTAGAGCTGGATGAACACAGCAGGCCAAGGAGCATCAGAGGAGCAGGAAGGCTGATGTTTCAGGCCTAGACCCTTCTTCATTTTCTGAAGAAGTGTCTAGGCCCGAAACGTCAGCCTTCCTGCCCCTATGATGCTGCTTGGCCTGCTGTGTTCATCCAGCTCTACACCTTGTTAACTCAATACTGAAACTAACTTTTACACCCCAGGCTACCCAGCACAGACAGTACGGGACTTACAGATATTCTGAATATTCAACCTCAATCAAAATCCATTCACATATATTCTAACCACTGGGAAACCATTGGGACTTCAGTAGGTAACACCAGAAACACAATGGACAACACGGATTTGACAGGAGATAATGGGGCACATAGTCTGTATAACTGCCAGCCCCGTTCTCACTTGAGGGGTGTGTTTTTTTCAACAAGAAACCTCCGTACATACAGCTTCCCCCTGGGTTCCCAGCCCCAACAAGCAGCTTCGGAACTATAGAGGCCAAACAAAGAGTCTGAATCGGGAAGCCAAACCAAGGGCATCATCACAACATCTGAGAGTCGGGGGAAGCCAACCAAGTACTATCCAAGCAAGGAACGAGAACAAAGTTGCTGGAAAAGCTCAGCAGATCTGGCAGCATCTGTGAAGGAAAAAACAGAGATAACATTTCGGGTCCGGTGACCCTTCCTCAGACTGTTGAAAAGCTGGAGGATTGTCAATGCTTGCTCATGTGCATAGTGGCCTTGTCAAGATGACACAGGCACTATGGTTGCAGATCTATTAGCAGATATCCACTGAGTGGCGAGTTGTTCCAGGAACAGCGCATGGTAAAATGAGGTTCAATCAGACAAAAGGGGTGGGGTTGATATGTAGTGAGGCTAGTTTGATGCAGTGAGAAGTCTCACAAAATTTTGAGGTGAGAAACCCTCTAAAACTTGACACAAAGCCAAAAAAACATAAGTCGCAGCCCAATATGTGTGTTTTCTCAGAGGAGATACAGAATTCTCCTAAAAATGCTAAAGAACTAAGGGATTTGTGAAGATAAGGAACTGAAACAATACAATATTAATAAAGAAGTAGTACTTGAAAAAAATAACTGGATTGAAGGTTAATAAACCGCATGTGCTACATCCTGGACTATTAAAAGAAAAGGCTATGGAAATGGGGTGTGTGCTGATGTTATCTTTTAAAATCTGTTGATTCTGGAAAGATACCTGCAAACTAGAAAGCAGCAAATGTAATTGCACTGTTTCAAAAACAAAAAGGAAGAGGCAAAGTGTAAAAGTACAGGCCTTTATTGTTTGATGGCAGTAATAGGGAAAAAATTATTAGAATCCATTATAAAGGATGGATAACTGAACAATTCAAAAAGAAATA
>NC_063333.1:75136980-75163830 GCF_021869965.1 Rhincodon typus | reverse complement strand
GGGTCCGGTGACCTTCCTCAGAACCTGGTCTGAGGAAGGGTCACCGGACCCGAAACATTAATTCTGATTATTTTCTTCATAGAAGCTGCCAGATCTGCTGAGCTTTTCCAGCAACTTTGTTTTTGTCTCTAATTTACAGCGTCCGCAGTTCTTTCGGTTTTCATTTGCTCTCCAAACAAGAGCTGCCAGACACGGGTCTGTTCCATTCCAAGAGAACCGACAGCAAGAACCTAGCAACCAGACACAATTTAAAACTGTGTTTTCCTTCGTGGTGAACTGAAACTCCCAAGACTCCAAAGTTCCGACCTCGCTGGAAGGGAGAGGAAGGCAGGTGGTGACAGTGCAGGGACCCCAAGGGTAGAGTCCCGATTAAAGTTTCTGTGATTAAAACTGCTGTTTAGGTTCTAATAGTGTTTAATCAATGTTTAATTTAATAGTGTTTTTAATTACTGTCCTCTGTATAATCGATGGTGTCAATTTCACTGTTTAGTGCTTTTACCTGTATATCTTGTATTATGCTTACTTTGTTGTATTTAAAGAAATGCAGAGATTCTTTGGTCCTGAAACATCTGTCTACTGCCTTCTTCATTTCACATTCTTGAAATATGTCCAATGTCTGGAACCAGGGATCTGGGGGTGATTCAAACCCACCTAAAATCGGCAAATTATTGATTGTAAACCAGAATGCTGTAAGGTGGAGGCTGGAATCTGCTGATTGTAGAGTGTTCACTATCACCTACTATCATGTTGCACAGCTTTCCAATTCAGATATCGATCCATGGTACATCCTGTATGGACATAAAGTTAGGCATCACATTGGTAACCAAGTGCCCACAGTGAAGCTGCAATCCTGCATACTCTTGGCAAGTGGGGCCATTGCAACCCCCATATCTGGTCACTGCTCCTGTTCCTCCCTGTCCATGTGGACGAAGAGCCTGATAGCCAACACCTCAGTGTCCTGTCCTGCCTGGGGCAGAGCAGATGTCTGGTTGCTAGCAGCTTTCTGACTGTCAGCAGCCTGGGGTCTTTCCTCTTCTGCCAGCTGTGCAGTGGTTACAGTGAGATGTTCATCGATGTGTGCTCCTAAACTTTCAAATGCTGGTGTCAGTTTCTACACCAGGGAAGGGTTTCAGGAATCGGACTTGCCGATGCTTCCTCTGAAGACTCCGTTCTCTTGTTCTCAGAAGTCAAGGAGGTCCCTTCTGGTGGAGGAAACTGTTTGGCATATGCAGACCACAAGAGAAGAAAAGGCTTTGGAGCTGATGGCTAGAATTGGTGTGCACTGAATGACAGTGACAAAGGGGTTAAAGTGACACATGCAGTGGAATCAAGAGTGGGACTCATCGAGTTAGTAGGACAGGGCTCTCTCTGCGTCCCTAAAGGAGCAGTCCCGGTCTTCTCTTGCAAGGGTCAGGATTGTCTCCTGGGTGAGGACTCTGACTTTGGACATTCCTTCACACATCTGGGTCCTTTCTGCCCTAATGTGAACTGTCTTCTCCCAGAATGAGACATAAGTCAGGGTTTGAGTGAGATAAAAGTTGGTGGCACAGCTGTTAGTGCTGGTGCAGGTGAAGTATAGATGTATGGTGTCCTGAGAGAGTGCATAGGGCAGCACAGAGGGCATGTAAGTTAATGGTGTCAGAGCGAGCAAGAGAAGATTTTGCAGGCAAAAGTGAGAATATTACAGCATTAGCTATGAAGAGGTGGGAAATGGGTGCAATGGCAAAAAGGCTGGTTAATAAACCTATTAGCAGAAATGCAGGAGAGAAATAGCATTTGATTGTAGGAACACTTCCTTGCAGAGTTTTTCAGCTCCCTTTGATGTATCTGGAACCTCTTTGGCTGGAGATGGAGATGGTAACATGGCTGGAGTCGGCCAGAGTGCCAGAATCTGGAATCAGGAATTGAGATTTGGGAAGTGAGGTTGTTGGAAAGTGGAAACAGGGGTGTCTGCCACCTTGGAGGAGCCTCTAATGGGAACGGGTAACTCACAACAGCAGCGTGCCTCCTGATGCTTATTGGGTCACCAGCCCAACTATCAAAAGCTGCCACTCAGCACAACTGGTTGTTGGGTAAAATCTCAGCAACAGCAGGAGGTAACACATACACAGCCATTAGGGGCCTCAGTTTGTCTCAGAGCAGGTAAGCCTTCTCATACCTACCTTATCGCTGAGAAAATCACTGGGGAGAAGGGCAGAGTGTGCAGTGCGGGGATTTGTGTCTATTAGGCTTGACAACCAGTCCTATGGTTCTTATTATGCAATCCAACCTGTCTCTGGGACGCCTAAAGTCCGATCTCTGATTCTATAGTGTCAACGCATTCAGTTGGTCAATCAGATGGCATGACCTAAAGTCGACAAAATAACGTTTTACAGTATATCTGTATCAGATATCTGCATTAAGTATTTATGTTCAGTATTCCAAAAGTTCAATTGAGTGAATAGCTTAATCAACTAAACTGCTTCAAAGTTTGATAGGATTTATTGTTTAAAAACAAAATAGCAGAGAAACAGGTTACAACATTGCTAATGCTTATAAGTGATCTTTACACATTTTATTGTCTGGTAAGGTAGAAAGATAGAGCAAAACAATAATTTATAGGTTAAACTAAAGCATCAATATCACCGTTAATTTGTCATGCAAGGAATGGGGAGAATACTTTTACTGGTATTGTCATGACACCATAACAGAAACAAATCACAAGATTAGGAACATGAAAGCCTCAGAAACAGTAATGTGTCATTGAAGCCTGGAGTCTTCAATTAAATCATGACTTACTTGAAACCCAGTTTCATTTCTCTTGCCTGACAAAAATAATTGAATGCATATTTAAATATTATCAAAGATTCAGGTGCTTCCACTTTATATGGCACAATATAAAACTGTTCTGGAAAATAAAAGCTCCCACAACGATATCCCCCATGGTGTTATTTTTGGCACGAGTAAGCAAAATCTAATCTAATGCAGAGAATAAAACATTAAAGTGCCATTGAAACATTGTGATGCCAGTGTTGTTTAACTGTACTGACAAGTAAATCGTAGTTTGTTTGATCATTCTTTCATTTTGTAATGTTATTAATTTCCTTTTCATTCCATTTCATTAAGGAAAATCCCAAAGCCTTTTATTTGAACATAAGGAGCAGGAGGGTAACTAGAGAAAGGGTTGGCCCACTCAAGGACAAAGGAGGGAAGTTATGCAAGGCATCAGAGAAAATGAGTGAGATTCTTAATGAGTACTTTGCATCGGTATTCACTGAGGAGAGGGACATGATGGATGTTGAGATTAGGGATAGATGTTTGATTACTCTAGGTCAAGTCGGCACAAGGAAGGGGGAAGTGTTGGGTATTCTAAAAGGCATTAGGGTGGACAAGTCCCCAGGTCCGGATGGGATCTATCCTAGGTTCCTGAGGGAAGCAAGAGAGGAAATAGCTGAGACCTTAACAGATACCTTTGCAGCATCCTTGAGCATGAGGTCCCGAAGAACTGGAGAATTGCTAATTTTGTCCCCTTGTTTAAGAAGGGTAGCAAGGATAATCCAGGTAATTATAGACCGGTGGGCCTGACATCAGTGGTGGGGAAGCTGCTGGAGAAGATACCGAGGGATAGGAGCTATTTACATTTGGAAGAAAATGGGCTTATTAGTGATAGGCAGCATGGTTTTGTGCAGGGAAGGTCATGTCTTACCAACTTGATAGAATTCTTTGAGGAAGTGACAAAGTTGAGAGATGAGGGAATGGCTGTAGATGTCATATACATGGACTTCAGTAAGGTGTTTGATAAGGTTCCCCATGGTAGGCTGATGGAGAAAGTGAAGTCGCATGGGGTCCAGGGTGTACTAGCTAGATGGATAGAGAACTGGCTGGGCAACAGGAGACAGAGAGTTGCAGTGGAAGGGAGTTTCTCAAAATGGAGAACTGTGACCAGTGATGTTCCACAGGGATCCATGTTGGGACCACTGTTGTTTGTGATATACGTAAATGATCTGGAGGATGGTATAGATGGTCTGTTTAGCAAGTTTGCAGATGACATTAAGATTGGTGGAGTAGCAGATAGTGAAGGGGACTGTCGGAGAATGCAGCAGAATATAGATAGATTGGAGAGTTGGGCAGAGAAATGGCAGATGGAGTTCAATCCAGGCAAATACAAGGTGATGCATTTTGGAAGATCCAATTCAAAAGCGAACTATATGGTAAATGGAAAAGCCCTGGGGAAAATTGATGCACAGAGAGATCTGGGTGTTCAGGTCCATTGTACCCTGAAGGTGGCAACGCTGGTCGATAGAGTGGTCAAGAAGGCATACGGCATACTTTCATTCATCAGATGGGGTATTGAGTACAAGAGTTGGCAGGTCATGTTGCAGTTGTACAGGACTTTGGTTTGACCTCATTTGGAATACTGCGTACAGTTCTGGTCGCCACATTACCAAAAGGACGTGGATGCTTTGGAGAGGGTGCAGAGGAGGTTCACCAGGATGTTGCCTGGTATGGAGGGCGCTAGCTATGAAGAGAGGTTGAGTAGATTAGGATTATTTACATTAGAAAGACGGAGGTTGAGGGGGGACCTGATTGAGGTCTACAAAATCATGAGAGGTATAGACAGGGTGGATAGCAAGAAGCTTTTTCCTAGAGTGGGGGACTCAATTACTAGGGGTCACAATTTCAAGGTGAGAGGGGAAATGTTTAAGGGAGATATGCGTGGAAAGTTCTTTACGCAGAGGGTGGTGGGTGCCTGGAACGCATTGCCAGCGGAGGTGGTAGAGGCGGGCACGATAACGTCATTTAAGGTGTATCTAGACAGATACATGAATGGTCAGGGAGCAGAGGGAGACAGATCCTTAGAAAAAATGCGACAGGTTTAGATAGAGGATCTGGATTGGCGCAGGCTTGGAGGGCCGAAGGGCCTGTTCCTGTGCTGTAATTTTCTTTGTTCTTTGTTCTTTGTTCTCTGCGAGAAGAAATCATTTCAATTGTTAAATCACGAAGATTAAAATTGTGAAATATAAAAACCAAGACATCCTGTTTATCATTCTGCTGGTATTTGACATTTTTTTCAGCCGAATACTTTATCACTCTGATGGCTTTAACAATAATGTTAAGGCGATTTAAAAATCGCTTTCCCAGGATCAAGAACAAACCTCTGCTACTTCTGGATTGAATGGTGTCCTGCAACTTCATCATCACCTTTTATCCTGCAAAGGACCCTCTTGCCTCCTGGATCATTTTTCTTAGGAAAATGCCACCCTCAGTGTGTTTTTTGTACTCTGCCTGAAAATAATTTCTGGACTTCACTTGCTACAATGTGCTCAGGAATCAGGCAACAATTTGTTGACGCTTCATACTGACTTCACCTTTCCTGAATCATTGTTATTCCACTGTGGAACCTCCAACTTTAACTCTGAACTCCTTCCTATTAATTCTGATTGATTTCTTCTTTCCTGTTTATTATCAGGTTCTTATATTTCCGCATTGCTAAGCAACTAGAGTGATGGAACATGAATTTTCTCCAACTCCATTCGTATGTGCATTTTGCCTGCTGCTCTTGACCTGAGCCCAGTATCATTATTTCTGTACTTACTTGTTAAATTTTTATCTTTTTATCCCTCCTAGTCTCTTATATTGCCATGCCTCTTCTGATTTCTCCACTGAAATGTGTACCCTAAACCTAGAACTGTTTTGCTTTCTTGCTTAAAGCATCCCTCTTCGCCTTTCTTGGCATTCACCAAACTGGATCATTGAGGCACCCAATGTAATATCACCGCGACCAACAAACCCAATTGCGCTAACCCACTCTCACATCAATCTTCCTGCTCAGAATGTCTGCTGTAGACTCACTTTGCCAACCTTCTTCCTGTACCATTCACCCCTCCCACTCCTGATCCTGTGAACTTTGCGAGAAAATCAGCTTTCACCATCTCTCTATGGAATTCCCAAAGTGTTCTTTGCGCCCAGGGTGTCTTTTCACTTGTGAACAAGGTCATCGGTATTCGTAGGCCTATTGTAGATGATTGCATGAACAATATTGCATTAACTGAAACCTGACTGAGGGCTAATGACACAGTCTCCATAATTAATCATCTTTGCCTGGCTATGTCTTCCACTTGTCAACCATTCATTACCATGGAAATATGACAGTTAGCACAAGATCACACCTTAACCTGTGCCCCACTCCTTTGGCACTTTCTCCTCCTTTGAGCACCTCATTTTACTCCACCTTTACACTTCTCATTAAAAATTCTGATTCTCTATTACTCATAAGTGTATTGTAATGCACTTGGGCACGACAAACAAAGCAAGGGAATATACAATAAATGGTAGAACCCTGGGAAGTGTCAAGTATCAAAGGGATCTTGGTGCGCATGTCCCCCAGTCTATTATGACAGCAGGACAAGTAAGAAGGCATAAGGGACACTTGCCTTTATTAAATATTATTTAAGAGCAGGAAGGTTATACTAAAACTGTATAAAATATTGGTTAGGCCATAGCCAAAGTATTGTGTGCAGTTCTGGAATCCACACTATATGAGGGTGTAATTGCACTGGAGTGGGTGCAGAGGAGATTTATCAGGATGTTGCATGGTTGGACAGCTGTAGTTAATAAGACAGGTGGATAGACAGTGGTTGTTTTCATTGGAGCAGAGGACACTGAGGGAGGGGGCATGATTGAGATGCATATAATGACGAGGGGCATAGATAGGGTAGAAAAGAAGGAACCTTCTCCCTTGTTAGGGAGATCAATGACCAGGTAGCTTAGCTCTAAGGTAAACGACAGGAGATTTAGAGGGGGTGTAAAGAAAATATTTTTCACCCAGAGCGAGGTAGGAACCTGAAACTCACTGCCCGTAAGATTGGTGGAGACATAAACTCTGGTAATCTTTAAGAAGCATTTAGATGTGCACTTTTGATGCCAAGGCACACAAGGCTAAGTGCTGGCAAATAGGATGAGAATAGTTAGGTAGCCATTTTTATTGATGTAGACTCAATGGGCCAAAGGACCTTCTTCTGGGCTGTAGACTCTATGATTTTAAGATTCTATGACCCTCTCAAATATGATTTTATTTGTTGAGCTTCCTTCACTGCTTTCCACCCTCAGCCTCTTCTTTCAACTGCTCTTCATTCTCTGTGATTTGCAGTCTTTTTTCACCTCTTTTTCTCCCCTACTCTTTTTTTCTACTTTTTTTCTCCCTTATCTGAGTTTATAGACCTCTTAACCTCCTTCAATCTCTCTCTCCATTTCAAATTCCCAAAGCGCATTCACAGCAAGCCACTTCACTTTACTACCTTATGTTACCATGCTGGTCCCATTGCATCAATCATAGTAAAGCCATCTCTGAGCATTATCTTGTATCAATCTCCCATCACAGTCCACTTCTACACCTCCACTTTCTGTATCCATTCCTGGAAAAGAAATGTTTCCCAAATATCTTGCCACTGAAGTTTTAAACGATCGTCTGTTTATTTTGGGTGTCATGGTGGCTCAATGGTTAGCACTGACACCTCACAGCACCAGGAACCTGGGTTTGATTCCACCCTTGGGCGACTGTGCGGAGTTTGCACATTCTCCCTGTGTCTGCGAGGGCTTCCTCCGGGTGCTCCAATTTCCTCCCACAGTCCAAGGATGTGCAAGTTAGGTGGATTGCCCATGCTAAATTGCCCATAGTGTCCAGGGTTGTGTAGGTTAGGCGAATTAGCCATGGGAAATAGAGGGATAGCGTAGAGGGGATGAGTCTGGGCGGAATGCTCTTCAGAGCATCAGTATGGTCTCGATAGGCTGAATGGCCTGTTGCCAAACTGGAGGGATTCTGTGATTCTAGTCCTTCCATTCACCATGATATTTCTGTAGATGCAGATTTTCTCAATGACACGATAAGTGCACATTTGATGTCCTAGTTTCTAATGAAGACATTACTTGCTCTCTCACCCTGGCATTTCCCAGGTTTAGCCCTTATCTCTGCTACCTGAAGTCTAGTGTTGCAGATGTGATAGGATATGGTGAACTATTGGTTTAGCCATTTATCGCCAGATCTAATCGAACAACTTGAACCACAATCAGATGCTTCTCTCATCTGCTACAACTGCCAATTAATTCAGGATCACCCTTCGATGGAAGGAAAACCTGGCTATTTTCTCTATTGAAACCATCTTCATAAACCTACTCTCCTCTGTCTACTCCATCTTCAGCTCCAACAACAAATGTGAGGAGCTCATGGCTTTCTTTCTCATTAAGTTTGAAACTAACTAATCAGCTGTCTCAATTGCTTCTTCCCCATTCAGTCGTCCATTTCCTTTATAAATCACACTAATCAAACCTTAAATTCACATCTTTCTCGTCTCTCCTCATTCTCTCTCTGATCTCTTCTTGTCCATGAGATCTAAACTGCTCTTGACCCAACTTCCTCTCCTAGCCCATTTGTTAGCTGCTATTGTAGACAATTCTGCATCTTCAGTTGTTGCCCCTCTCTCCTTAACTTTGCCATCATCACCCGCTCCTGAAAATCAACTATTGACATCACTGTCCTTGATATATCCCATATCAACATTCCTCTCCTCACCTAATCCTAGAATTTATAGTTACCTCCCAAAATCATACCCATTTTTCAGAAAACTGTATGCTTTCATCCCTCCAATCAGGATTCTACCTCTGGCATAGTGTTGAAACAGTTCACTTTAAAGTAACAAATAACTTCCTGTGACTTAAAAAGGAAACATTTCCTTCTTGTACCTACATTTTACATAGATGATCACCTCCTCTTCCCTCCATACCTCTCCATGATTGTCCAGCTCTTACATGGTTCCATTCTTATCTACCCAATCTTAGCTACAGAACCACTTGTAATAGCTTCTTTTCCTGCTCCAGCACCAGTACCCCTGTAACCTAAGCGTCAGTTCTTGGCTCCCTCCTGTTTCTCTTCTATATGCTGCTCCTCAGCATCACCATCTAAAAGCATACCCTTCATTTCCACAGGTGCACTAACAATAGTCAGCCCTAACTATCTGTCGTTTCTAATAACTCTCTTGCTGTTGTTCAATTATCAGATTACATGTCCGACATTAAGTAGTAGACTAACAGATATTTCTTCTAATTAAATATTGGCTAGACTGAAATCAATGTTTTTGGTCTCTGCTTCAAACTTCATTTACTGGCTAACATAAAACAAAGAACTATGGATGCTGGAGGTCTAAAGCCAAAAACAGAAAGTACTGGAAAAACCCAGGAGGTCTCACAGCATCTGAGGAGACTAAAATAGAGTTAATGTCTTGAGTCCAGAATTCAGTTCTGTTGAAGGGTCATTTGAAATGTTAACTCTGTCTTTCTCTTCACAAATGCTGACAGACCTGCTGAGTTTCTCCAGCAATTTCTACTTTTGGTTCTGTTTACTAGCTCCTGTCTCCATCATCATCCCTGGGAACAATCTGAATTAAGTCAGTTTGTTTGCAACTTGATGTCGTATTTGATGCTTGATGAACTATTGACTGGTATTTGTATTACTGCTAAGATCATTTACTTCCAACTCCAGAACATCACTCAGTATTGTACCTGTCTCAGTCTATCTGCTGCTCAAACCTTCTTTCTTGCCTTTATTACCTTGATAGTAAATATTGCAAAACACTTCTATCTAAAACCCACATTGTACCTTGTTGCTAGTGTCTTAACTCATTGATCTGCATTGGCTCATAATCGAGAAATGTCTTGAATTTGAAACTTTCAAATTTGTTTTTAAATCTGTCCATGTAATCACCCCTTCCTATCTATGTAATCTCCTCCAGCCACGTAGTTCCGCGGAATATCTGTTTTTATTTAATACAGGTCATTTGAGTTTTCTTGATTTTAATTACTCAACCATCAGTGGCCTCCCTCAATTACCTAGGACCTTGTCTCTGAAACTCCCTCCTTTATTTCTTTGGTTTCTACTTTATTTTCTTCCTTTGAGGAACTATCTAAAACATAATGTTTTGACGAAGCTTATTGTTATCCGACCAAGTATCACTTTATGTGTCTCACTGTCATACTTTATATTAAAATCCAACTGTGGTGTGCCTTGGGATGTTTTAACACAGTTAACAATCTATTGAAGTAAAGGCTGTTGTTGTTGATTTATTTGATGGAAATTTGGACAAATTAAGTGGATGGGCTAAGCAATGTTTTATGAATTTTAAAATCCACAGATACAAATTATATCCTTCAAAATAGAAAACATGAACATGTATATGCAATGTGGGTGACCTCATCTGCAAAGAGCAGCAAGGGAAAGGAAATCGGTTATAATTATTGACCATCCACTGCTGTATCTAGTCACTGTGAAGTTTCAAGGCTGATCAAGTGTGACATTCAACTTTAAGACATATGTTTGTGAGTTTAACGTTTTATAACCTTGAATAACACTGATAAAGGCATGTGTATGCAATTTTCAGTATTCTGCTTCAATTGGACATTGATGCATTGAGGATTCAGAGCTGAACAATTTGGATGATGCAGTGGTTCAGTTGAGCAATGAAGAGGATTCACAGAACTGGTTTATAATGCAAAAAAAGGCTGGTGCAATCCAGGGCTTTGAGATGTTGAGAACCAGTGATAACTTAAGTTCGGAGGAGATTATTTAAGATAAGCATGAACACAGAATTTTAAAAGCAGAAGTCAAATTGATTTAAACTCAAGTGAAAGTAAAGATAACATTTTCCCCATTGAGTGATCAACGTCAGTGACAGTAGTCAATGTGATGTTCTGTAATTTGCATCAGTAATAACAATGACATGAATAGTGTTCAGTGTTATTGTGGAATAAATCAACTTTTGGAAGTATGCTGATTTCAAGCTGAATCTATAAAGATGAAACTGTTATCCACATCTTCCATGGGCTTTGCTACAACAGAACTTTGCCAAAATACTTTGCACTGAAATACAATGACATTTTCAAGAACAGTGACAAAGATAAACCAGGAAATTACAGACCAGTGAGTCTCACTTCAGTGGTAAGGAAACTACTGGATAAAATTCTGAATGAGAGAATTAATCTCCATGTATAAAAGTAAACTTTGATCAGAGATAGTAAGCATGGTTTTGTCTGAGGGATGACATGTCTAACAAATGTGATGCAATTTTTTTGAAGTGGTGACCAAGTGTGTAGAGGGTAGTGCAATTGATAAAGTTTATGTGGATTTCAGCAAAGTCTTTGACAAGATCCCACATGGGAAACTGACAAAGAAGGTAAAAACACATGGATTCCAGCGTGAGTTAGCAAAATGAATTGAAAATTGGCTTAGTGAGAAGAGACAGAGAGAAGTGGCAGAAGGCTGTTTGACTGGAGGCCTGTGTTCAATGGTGTACCAAGGGGATCGGTCCTGGGTCCCATATTACTCATGTTTCATAGAAATGATATAGATGAGATTGTGGAGGGTTAGGTGAAGATAATAAGTAAGCTTACAGATGAGATGAAGATTGGCTGGGTGATTGACAGGGACAAAGAAGTCTTAGTTTACAAGATGGGCAGATCAGTGGTAGATGGAACTTAATACTGATAAATGTGAGGTGATGCACTTTGGAAGAAGTAACAAGACAAGGAAGTACTCAAATGAATGGCAGGACACTAGAAAGCTCAAAGGAACAGAGGGATCTTGGAATGCTTGTCCACAAATCCCTGAAAGTGGCTGGGCAGGTTACTAGGGTGGTTAGGAAGGCATATGGGACACTTTATCATTCGAGGCATAGATTATAACAGCAACAAGGTTATGTTGGAGCTGTATAGGACTTTAGTTAGGCCACAACTGGAATACCGTTTGAAGTTAAGGTCTCTGTACTATAGGAAGGATATGATTGCACTGGAGGAAGTACAAAGGAGAGTCACCAGGATATTGCTGGGATAGGAGCACTTTAGCTGTGAAGTGAGCCTGTGTAAGTTTGGGTTGTGTTCTTTGGAGCAGAAAAGATCAAGGAGTACTGATGGAGATGGAGGTGTATAAAATTATGAGGGGTATGGACAGGGTGACTCGAAAGCAGCTGTCCTCTTAGTCAAAGGATCAGTAACAAGGGGGTATACATTCAAATTAAAAGGCAGGAGGTTTACAGTGGATTTGAGGAAAAAGTTTCAATTGTGGTGGTCTGGAATGCACTGGTTGGGAGGGTAGTTGAGGCAGGAAACCTCACAACCTTTAAAAAGAATTTGGATGAGCACTTGAAATGTCACAACATTCAAGACTATGGACCCAGTGTTGGAAATGGGGACTAGTGTAGATTTGGTAGTGCAGACTTGATGGGCTCAAGAGCGTCTTCTCTACTGAATGATTCTATGATTCTACGTGCAACAACCATAAAATTCTAAATTATTTTGCACAATTATTACTTTGCCTTCATTGAATCATTGAAATTAGAATCATAGAAGTTTACAGCGTGGAAATATGCTTTTTGTCCCAGCTTGTGCAGATTAGCCGAAATGCATCCATCAACCTAATTCAATTTCCCATTGCTTGCTCCATAGCCTTTTAGATTATGCCACTTCAAATGTATATCCGAGTAATTTTTAATGTTGTGTGTGTTTTTGGTTGTATCACCCTCTCAGGCAATGGTTCCAGATTGTCCATCACACTGTATGAAAACAAAATCACTTTAAATTTCCTCTAAACTTTTAAATTCTTACTCTAAATCTGTGCCATCCCTTAATGGGCACCTCAGCAAAAGTGGACAGATGTTTCTGTACACTGTATATAGATTTTTCGTTATTTTATGTACTTTAATTTGTTCTCCCTTTTAGCTTCTTCTATTTCCAGGAAAATAACCCCAAACTATCCATTCCTTCCTCAAAAACAGAATTCCTCAATCCAGACAGCATCTTTGTGAATCTCCTCTGCACCCTCTCTGATGCAATCCGATCTTTCTTATACTGGGGTAACCAAAACATACTGTAGAAGTCCAGCAGCAGCCTGGTTAATGTCTTATGAAGTTCCAGCATAGCTTTCTAGCTCTTATACTCTATACCTGAACTGACAAAAGCTTGTATGCTGTATGACTTATTGACCACCTTATCTACCTGCCAAGCATCCTTCAGGGGTCTCTGGACATGCATTTCAAGATCTCTTTTTTTCTTTGTTGTTCTTAAATTTAATTTATTCTTCCTGCTTTATAGGTCCTAATTAGTGTCTGACTTTAACTCATGCAAAACTTATTGATACTTGCACAGACTTTAAAACGGGGTCTTAGGCTCTGTGTACCTTAGTGAGGATTCTTCAGAATAATTACTTGAAGCACACACCATTATTTTTTGTATTGCTAATATATGCCATAGAAGCCCTGTAGGAAGGTGCTGTACTGGATTAGAAGACATCTGCTTAAGAGCAAAAACATTATGGACTACTGTCAGCATGATCACCACAGTTGCTTTAACACTGATGTAAATTCTGGTCCAATGTGGATGAATTCATCTTTAAAGACAAGTAAGAAGTAGATTTGAAGTTGGAAATAAAGATACATCATATGACCAGATATTCTATTGAATGATTTATTTGTCATTGAATGTGAAGTGTGAAATATTACAATCAATTGCAGTGGGAACATATAACGCCAGCAATGCTATGATTAACATCACTGCTTTCCAAAACTAAACCATAGAAAGCATCAATTTCCAAAAGTATTGATAAAAGAGAGGTGTTGTTGAGGTTTTGGTCTAGCATTCATCAGGACGAACGTAAGAATATCACATTTCAAAGGTAATAAGAATTTATAGTGTAGGAGTAAAGGTGAAGATATGTTGGAAAGTGGACTCTGTGCAAATTGTTTGAATGGCATTTAACAAAGAATCCTGGGGACGTTCAGAATTACACTGGCAATCAATTTATGATTACCAGCCTGGTTCACAAGATGGCTTACTTGTGCCAACAAGAAGCAACATAAATTCATTTGTAGAAATTAAACAAATTCATTAGGAACAACAGTAATCTGCTACATTCCTCATTGCAATGTTTCAACTGTCCAGAGTTGACTTGCATTTTTAGGAACTTCTGGAAGATTTTGTGAAAGTTTGAGATGACTGTTCTCTGCTGCATTCTCCTTGGCAACACCTCGATGAGAGTCCATTTGCCAACCAATTGGCATCTTTTGTTCATGCAGTATAAGTTATTGTTAGGTATTCTTGTGTCTGTCCTAATGAATGGAAGATGAAAACCTTGAACTGTATGTCTCGCTTCTCAACAATACTTAGGTTCTATACTAAAAAGTGACTTTTTCTTGTTGTTTTTAAATGTTAATGAATGTAAAGCATGAGAACAAAATAATACAAATTGTCCCTTTAAAGTCTAACTAAATTAAGAAGAAATAAATTTTCTACATGGCTGGAATATTTATTGAGAAATCGAAAACTTTTCCAGAGAAATGCTCTTATCAAGGAAACGAACAAGGAAATGAACAACAGGAGGTTTAATTAGTTTGATAAATTCCAGACATTGATCACATTGATACTAACCAGGGAAATGTTTTTGGCACTGGTATTGCTTTTTATTTATAGGTTAGCTTTGTCTCTTATTTTGCTCAACTTGGTATAAATAAACAGTGAAAAGATAGCTGAGCAGGTTTGCTGTTAAAACAATAAGTTGGCTGCAAATTCTTTATGGAGCTCAATGTTAATTAAACTGCAATGTTCGGGAAGGTGGCTCCCACCACCCACAACTTTTGAAAGAATGAAAAATAACTGTCAGAAAGTTTAATCAATAATAAAATATGTTTAAACAGTTGCTCTGCCTATATACAATTTGAAATAATTCATAACACAATGTATAGGGCTGAAGGCAAGCTCCAGAACTAGCTATACCCAAAAATAACAGAAGGTGTCATTGACAGTGTGATCAAACAGTACTTAGACAGTGATAACCTGCTCTCTAATGCTTTGTTCAGGCTCTGCCAGCATTACAGCTCCTCACCTCATTGCAGCCTTGGTTAAAACATGAACAAAAGAGCTGAACTCCCGAGGTGAGGTAACAATGACTCTCATTTGAACAATTGACCAACTGCAGCATCAAGCATCCCTATCAAAACTGAATTACTGAGAATAAGGAGGAAAACCTTCAACTGATTTGAATTATAGGTAGCACAGAGGAAGATTGTTTTAGTTGCTGGAGTTGAATTATGTCAGCTGCAGGAGATCTGCAGGAGCTCCTCAGCAATGACCTTCCCTTCCACAAAAGGCCACGAAGTGGGAATGTTCATTGACAATTGTACAATGTTCAGCACCATTCATAATTTCTCAGATAATGAAGCACTTTGTGTCAATATTGAACATTACTCGGACAATATTCAGGCTTGGAGATGTAGCAAGTAACATTTGAATCACACAAGGTCTAGGCCAAGACCATCTTCTGCAAAAGAGAAAGTAACCAAACCCCCTTGGCATTTAATACCATTACTCATGCTGAATTCTGAATCTATTTTCATCCTGCGGATCAACATTGACCAGAAACTGGGCTAGCCATATAAATAGACTGGCTACAAGAACAAACCAGAAGCTCAGAATTCTGCAGCAAGTAACTCACTTCCTGCCTCCCCAGAGCCTATTCATCATCTACAAGACACTAGTCAGGAATGTGATGGAATACTCCCCACTTGCCTGGATGAGTGCAGCCTCAATAGCACTCGCAAAGTTTGGCAACATCCATGACAAAGGAGCCCACTTGATTGACACTCCATTCAGCTAATTTAGCGCGCATTCCCTTCAACATAATGGCAGCAGTGCATACAATATACAAGATTCAAGGCAGCAACTTACCAAGGTTCCTTCAACAACCCCCTCCAAGCCCCTGACCACTGAGAAGGATAAAGGATGCATTGTCATAGGAATACCATCTACTTGTCATTTCCCCTCCAAGTCACATACCATTCTGAATTGCAATTATTCTTTCACAGCTTCAGGGTCAATCCTGGAACTCCTTTCCTAACAGCACAGGTTTCCAAATCAGATGGACTGCAGCAGTTCAAGAAGGCAGTCTGCCTCCACATTTTCAAAGGCACTAAGGGTTGGGGAATAAATCCTGGCTTAATCAGCTTGTGAAAGGATAAAAAAAGTCTCCACTGTTATAATGAAAAGATTGTTGCGGATCAACATGTGTAGAGCCTTTATGTCAAATTAAGAACAGAGTCATTGCACCTTTCATAGTTTTACATGATAGCTACTAATTCTACCATATTTTGGCTAAAATATCGCAAAGTAACTTAAAATGCTTGAAAGCACACAGTTACTTACCTTCTCAGAATCCGTTCTTTCATTGCCAGCTATCATAGGTAATAATATAGTCTCTGTGGCAATGTTACCTTAAAGATGATTTTCTGCAGCCGTGCAGCAACCTGCAAAGTACCGTGCATTTGTTTAAAAGAGTCAGTCTAAAACCTCGTGGTACATTAGCAACTTCAGAAATGTGATCTATCCTGGAATAAGAAAGCTGCATTCAGAGGAATTTCTAGATCACAGAGTACCAGGAGAAGTTAGAGGAAAGATTGTATTGTATTCTATATTTACTTCAGCACACTAGATGTTGGAAGGTTGCATTATGTAGTACAATAGGGGTCGGACCTCCCATGGCCCCTTCAAGAGGTTCTGGATGAAATGAAAGGAATGGATTGCAATGGGATGGACTTCTTTGCAAGTTCTGAAATGATCAGTGCTGCACTGCTGGAGGAGCCATCTTTTAGATGAGTTTTAAAACCCAGGCACTTTCAGATGCTGAAAGAAAAAAAGATCCTATGACTTTATTTGAAGAAGAACAAAGGGAATTCTCTCTAGTGAGCCAAAGGAGCCTGAATTTCTTGTAACTTGCAAATTTATGGATTAGGTGATGGGTAGTAGGATTAGAACAGATCGCGAGTTTATTCAGCTGGTGCAAATACAATGGGCTGAAAGGTCTCTTTAACTTGTGTTTTAACTTTCCTATGCTTCCATGGTACCCTGGTTAATATTTAGCTCACACCAGCATCCTTAAAACTAAGTGAAGTTATCGCTTTGTTGCAGATGGGATCTTGCTCTTTGTAAATTTGGTGATACATTTTCTAAACTAGAAAAGTACTTATTTGGCCATAAAGCACTTTGAGTAGCCTTAAGATTGTGAAAAAACATTATTTAAATACAAATTCTTGCTTTTTCTCTTTCATGGGAAATGAGTTTATCAAAGTCAACTTGTTTCAGCCTGCTTGGGCATTAAATCACCATGCTTCCAATAACTTAACACAAATTGATTTACTTAGACAGGAAGTGAGCTGATCCAAAGAATCTCACGTGCCCCAGAATTTCCTCCCAGTCCACTGTCATAACTGCAGAAAACGTACCTGTAGCTTCTCTCTGGCATTCTGTCAAAATTGCAGAACCCAAGCCTGATCTGTTTTGGGGAAATCCCTCCCTGACAGTCACAAAATGAGGCTCATTCTGCTTCCAATCTGGTGTTGGTCATTATTTCAAGAAACCTGAACTGGATTTTTTGTTCCCAAGCGCTGATTCTGACGATTACAAAAAATAAAACTCTGGTCCCAAATGCATTGTAATATTATATAATGAACAATTTGAAGGTATTAGCTTCACAAAATAACGAAGGTAAGTTCTACAACCCTTTACTACAGCTTGAAGATAGCTTGAAACTATATGACAGATACAATGTTACAACATTGTAGTTCCCACTCTCTGATCTATACCTCCTGTAAGTACAGATCCAAAATCAGATTGACTACTAAGTGTTGGACTCAGCAAAATTTTAATTTCTGGACCTTAATTAGAAAGTAATTACAATTGCAGTCCTTTAATAGCCACTGAATATTTGCCAAGAACATTCTGTGCTAGTGCTATCAAAAATGTACCTCAGTGTGCAGAATTATGGAAATATTTAAACATAGAACAAGGCCTTTTGATCCGTCATGTTTGAAACCCTCAGAACGCCTGATGTACTGACTGGCTAGTAAGTGCCTGAAAAGTTTAAGTTCGGTGAAAAATTATTCAGCATCTGGAAACCTCCAAAAAAGCCTACAACTCTAACACACACTCACCTGAACAATTACTCAAGAACGTTAGAGGAATTAACATCTGCTGCAATTGCTGATTAACTATAAAACTGCCCTCCCTTCAGCCCAGCTCTGACTCACTATTAACGCCATGGTTTCCGGCTGACATTGTGACACCATCCTCACATGACCTGACCTTACCCGACCTGAACCCTGCACCAAGCACGTTCAACTAACTCAATGCCCTAAACCCACCCCTGGGGCATAACACCCCCGACTCAACAACCCTTCCGACTTGAAATCCCCACAATCCCATAGTTCTTGATTCATCACCACTACTCGATCATCACACCAATTCGACACATCTGCTAATGTGGTATACTGCATCCGCTGTTCCCGTTGTGGCCTCCTCTACATCAGGGAAACCAAGCGGAGGCTTGGGGACCGCTTTGCAGAACACCTACGCTCGGTTCGCACTAAACAACTGCACCTCCCAGTCGCGAAACATTTCAACTCCCCCTCACATTCCTCAGACAACATGTCCATCCTGGGCGTCCTGCAGTGCCACAACGATGTCACCCGAAGGTTGCAGGAACAGCAACTCATATTCCGATTGGGAACCCTGCAGCCCAATGGTATCAATGTGGATTTCACAAGCTTCAAAATCTCCCCTCCCCCTACCGCATCCCAAAACCAGCCCAGCTCGTCCCCGCCTCCCTAACCTGTTCTTCCTCCCACCTATCCCCTCCTCCCACCTCAAGCCCCACCCCCATTTCCTACCTACTAACCTCATCCCGCCCCCTTGACCTGTCCGTCCTCCCTGGACTGACCTATCCCCTCCCTAACTCCCCATCTACACTCACTTTTACTGGCTTCATCCCCGCCTCTTCGACCTGTCTGTTTCCTCTCCACCTATCTTCTCCTCTATCCATCTTCTATCCGCCTCCCCCTCTCTCCCTATTTATTTCAGAACCCCATTCCCCTCCCCCATTTCTGATGAAGGGTCTAGGCCTGAAATGTCAGCCTTTCTGCTCCTATGATGCTGCTTGGCCTGCTGTGTTCATCCAGCTCTACACCTTGTTGTCTTGGATTCTCCAGCATCTGCAGTTCCTACTATCTCTGACTCGACACATCTAACAGCTCTGACCATTCCTCACCACCCCTCAACCAACCAGACATTGACCGGTTTCAGCATGTCCTGACCTGGAACCCCCATTCAATTCCTCTGATGTCACCTGACATGAATGACCCCAAAGCCCTGATGCATCCTAACTGGACCCTCCAAATCCAACCAGGGACACTATCAAGGCTTGAGCTGAAAAGTGGCAAATAATGACCATGCCACACAAATGCGAGGTACAGGCCATCTTTAATAAGAGACAATCTAACCATCATCCTTTGACACTGAATGGCATTACCATCATTGAATCCACTGCCATCAATATCCTGCATTTATCATTAACCAGAAACTGAACTAAATATAGTGGCTACAAGAGTATGTCAGAGCCTAGGAATGCTGCACCTCCTGACTCTCCAAAATATGTCCACTATCTACAAGGCACAAGTCAGGAGTGTAAAGGAATATTCCCTATTTGCTTGAATGAGTGCAAATCCAAAAACACAGAAGCTTGACACCAGCCAAAAAAAACACCCTGCTTGATTGGCACCACATCCACATTCACTCCCTCTACTACAATGCTAAATAGTAGCAGTGTATAGCAACTAAAAGATACACTGCAAAAAAATCCCAAAGATCCATAGATAGCACCTTCCAAATGCATGACACTACGATCTAGAAGGACAAGGGCAACAGACATAGGAGCGTCACCACCTCCAAGTCGCTCACCATCCTGATATGGAAATAAAGCAAACTTTGTTTTAACCGGCACCCTGGTCAACCGGACCTCTTGATATACCGGCAACAAGTAAATATCGCGAATACCGCGATCCACCGTGATATTCGAGTATTTACGCTGTAAATAAAATATAACCGCGACTTGTATAACCCCTGCAAAACCTTTCTATTACCTACTTTGATTTCACATTCATTTTAGGAGGTGTGTTGAATTTTCTACACACTTTGAGGTATGTTCATATCTCGAAGCTTCACTTGGTCAGGGTTTACCGCAGCAAAGCATAACCTCTTGATTATCCGTAATGTTTGATCAACCGGCATACTGCTGATACGAAGGTACCGGTAAATAAAAGGTTTGCTGTATATCGCCGCTCCTTCAATGTCACTGGGTCAAAATCCAGGAAATCCATCCCAAAGGGCATCGCAGGTCAACATACGGTGTAGGGACTGCAGCAATTCAAGAAGGCAGCTCACCAAAACCTTCCCAAGAGCAACTAGGGATGGGCAATAAATACAGGCCCAGCCGCGATGCTAATGTCCCACGGGTGAATTAAAAAAATACCAGCAACTCCCCACTAACTAACCCCGCCCCGCAAAATTACCTTGCGCCTCACCGCCTCAACCACCATCTGCCACTCTGCCCCCTCACTCACCAACCCTCCACCCTTCTACCTCACTCACCAGCCTGATCCCCGACACTCACTCACTTACCTCACAGTTAATTCCCTCACCCACTTACCATACAAACTTACCTTCTCTCTGTGGCTTCTCAAAGAGTCTGTTGATAGTTAGTGCCCTGAATATGGCAGTTACTGCTGAAAGAAATGAATAGTTTGGCCTCCAGTATTTCCCTGTGCTGGAAAGTTGTCACATCAGATAAGTTCTATGTTCCTCAAGAGTTTTGAATTGGAAGTTTGCACCTATAATGCAGAGGTCTGGTGCAGGATATCTGAAAGGGAGTAAAATGGAAATCTGACTGTGATTTCTAGACATCAGAAGATGAATTCCAAAAAATCCAGTTCCCTCTTCTCTATCTAAATTGAAACGGTACGCATCATACTCGAAGGCAGGGTATTCTGTCACAGTCAGGTAAGACGGATAAATTGTCTCCCTTCTTTTTATCTCTCTCTTAGTTCAACTTTTATTTTGGCCAATCACTTATTAGACTGCAATTAAAATGTAGTGCTTGTCAAAATTAAGATGCCAATTACAACAAGGTTTTATCAAATTAAAGAAAGAAGAGTCATTTTACTTACTCACGACAAGAGGAGATGTTAAGCACACAAAAACAAATGAGAGAGATCCTGGTACAGACAGGAAAATTTTAGGCTACCGTGTAGAAGTCCTTAGAATGCTTGAGATGTTAAGTTTAGTTATTCAATGGCTGATTTGAATCTTTAATAGTAGCGGGACATGTAGATAACTTTGTGTTCTTGCTGTATGATTGTTTTCCCAATTTGTTTTCTCACCGGTTGCTGTCTTGTAAGATGATGAAGAGGCAAGTAGGATTGAGCAAAAATCCCCAACATCTAAAATGCTGGTCAAAAGCCTGAGCTCAGGCTGCAAAAGTACACATAGAGCCAGAATGATTTCAGTCTGGGACTATTGCTTACCCTGAAATTCCAAATTACACCTCCACCCTAAGAGAACAGTTCACCAAACCTCAGGACAGTCAGAACTGCGGATGCTGGAGTCAGAGATAAAACAGTGTGAAGCTGGATGAACACAGCAGGCCAGGCAGCATCAGAGGAGCAGGAAAATTGACGTTTCAGGTCAGGACACTTCTTCAGAAATGGGGGAGAGGATGGGAGCTCAAAAATAAATAGAGAGAGAGGAGGAGTGGGGCTGGGGAAGGTAGGTGGGATGGTGATATGTGAGTGCAGGTAGGGAGTGATGGGGATTGGTCAGTGAGGTGGGAGGAGTGGATAGGTGGGAGAGAAGATTTTTTCCTATTCATTTGTGGGATGTGGGCGTCACTGGCTGGCCAGCATTTCTTGCCCATCCCTAGTTGCCCTTGAGAATTTGGTGGTGAGCTGCCTTCTACAACTGCTGTAGTCCTCCTGCTGTGGGTAGACCCACAATGCTATTAGGGAGGAAATTCCGGGATTTTGACCCAGCAACAGTGAAAGAATGGCGATATATTTCCAAGTCAGAATGGTGAGTGGATTAGAGGGGAACTTGGAGGTGGTAGTGTTCCCATATATCTGCTGCCCTAGTCCTTCTTGATGGAAGTGGTCGTAGGTTTGAAAGGTGCTGTCTGAGGATCTTTGATGAATTTCGACTCAGCATCAGTGGTGGAGAGAGTGGATGTTTGTGGATGTAGTCCCAATCAAGTGGGCTGCTTTGTCCTGGATGGTGTCAAGCTTCTTGAGTGTTGTTGGGGCTGTACTCATCCAGGAAAGTGGGGAGTATTCCATCACACTCCTGACTTATGCCTTGTAGACGGTGGACAGGCTTTGAGGAGTCAGGAGGTGAGTTAGTCGCTGCAGTATTCCCAGCTTCTGGCCTGCAATTGTAGCCACTGTGTTAATGTGGTGAGGCCAGTTGAGTTTGTCGTCAATGGTAACCCCCAGGATGTTGATAGTGGAAGATTCAGTGATGGTAACACCATTGGATGTCAAGGGGTGGTGTTTAGATTTTCTCTTATTGGTGATGGTCATAGCCTGGCATTTGTGTGGCGTGAATGTCACTTGCCATTTGGCAGCCCAAGCCTGGATATTGTCCAGATCTTGTTGCATTTGAACATGGACTGCTTCAGTATCTGAGGAATCATGAATGGTGCTGAACATTGTGCAATCATCGGTGAACATCCCCACTTCTGACCTTATGATGGAGGGAAGGTCATTGATGAAGCAGCTGAAGATGTTTGGGCAGAGGACACTACCCTGAGGAACTCCTGCAGAGATGTCCTGGAACTGAAATGATTGACCACCAACAACCATGGCCATCTTCCTATGTGTCAGGTATGACTCCAACCACTGGAGAGTTTTCCCCCTGATACCCATTGATTCCAATTTTGCTCGGGCTCTTTGATTCCACACTTGGTCGAATGCAGCCTTGATATCAAGGGCTGTCACTTTCATCTCACCTCTGGAATTCAGCTTTTTTGTCCATGGTTGAACCAAGGCTGTAATGAGATCAGGAGCTGAGTGGCCCTGGCGGAACCCAAACTGGGCGTCACTGAGCAGGTTATTGCTGAGCAGGTGCTGCTCGATAGCACTGTTGATGACGCCTTCCATCACTTTTACTGATGATTGAAAATAGACTGATGGGGTGGTAATTTGTCAGGTTGGATTTGTCCTACTTTTTATGTACAGGACATACTTGGGCAATTTTCCACATTGCTGGGTAGATACCAGTGTTGTAACTGTACTGGAACAGCTTGTACAGGGGAGCAGCAAGTTCTGGAGCACAAGTCTTCAATACTATTGCCGGAATGTTGCCAGGGCCCCGTAGTCTTTGCAGTATCCAGTGTCTCCAACCATTTCTTGATATCACATGGAGTGAATCGAATTGGCTGAATACTGGTATCTGTGATGCTGGGGACAACTGGAGGAGGCCGAGATGGATCATCCACTCAGCACTTCTGGCTGAAGATTGCTGCGAATGCTTCAGCCTTATCTTTTGCACTGATGTGCTGGCCTCTTCCATCATTGAGGATGGGGATAGTTGTGGATACTCGTCCTCCAGTGATTTGTTTAATTGTTCACCACCATTCACGACTGGATGTGGCAGGACTGCAGAGCTTAGATCTGATCCATTGGTTGTGGGATTGCTTAGTTCTGTCGATCACTTGCTGTTTTCGCTGTTTGGCATGCAAGTTGTCCTGTTTGGTGGTTTCACCGGGTTGATACCTCATCTTCAGGTATGCCTGGTGCTGCTCCTGGCATACCCTCTTGCACTCTTCATTGAACCAGGGTTGATCCCCTGGCTTGATGGTAATGGTTGAGTGGGGGATATGCTGGGCCATGAGGTTACAGATTGTGCAATTCTGTTGCTATTGATGGCCCACAGTGCCTCATGGATGCCCAGTCTTGAGTTGCCAGATCTGTGCAAAGTCAGTCCCATTTAGCACGGTGATAGTGCCACACAGCACAATGGAACTTATTCTCAATGTGAAGGCGGGACTTTGTCTCCACAAGGACTGTGCGATTGTCACTCTTACCGATACTGTCATGGACAGGTGCATCTGCAGCTGGCAGGTTGGTAAGGATGAGGTCAAGTATGTTTTTCCCTCTTGTTGGTTCCCTCACCACCTGCCACAGACTCAGTCTAGCAGCTATGTCCATTAGGACCCGAGCAGCTCAATCAGTAATACTGCTGCTGAGCCACTCTTGGTGGTGGACATTGAAATCCGCCATGCAGAGTACATTTTTTTCCCTTGCCATCCTCAGTGCTTCCTCTAAGTGTGTTCGACATGGAGGAGCACTGATTCATCAGCTGAGGGAGGACGGTATGTGGTAATCACTGGGAGGTTTCCTTGCCCATGTTTAACCTGAAGCCATGAGACTTCATGGGGTCCGGAGTCAATGTTGAGGACTCCTACAGCAACAGCCTCCCGACTGTATACATCTGTGGCACCACCTCTGCTGGGTTTGTCCTGCCGGTGGGACAGGACATATCCAGGGACCGTGATGGTGGTGTCTGGGACATTGTCTGTAAGGTATGATTCTGTGAGTATGACTATTTCAGGCTGTTGCTTAACTAGTCTGTGAGACAGCTCTCCCAGTTTTGGTACAAAGCCCCAGATGTTAGTGAGGAGGACTTTGCAGGATCGAAAGGGCTGTTTCTACTGTTGTCTTTTCCGGTGCCTAGGTCAATGCCAGGTGATCCGTCCAGTTTCATTTCTTTGAATCTTTGTAGCAGTTGGTCCAACTGAATGGCTTGCTCGGCCATTTCAGAGAGCAGTTGAGAGTCAACCACATTGCTGTGGGTCTGGAATCACAAGTAGGCCAGACCAGGTGAGGGTGGCAGATTTCCTCCCCTGAAGGACATTAGTGAACCAGATGGGTTTTTCCGACAATCGGCAATGATTTCAATGTGATCAGTACATTCTTAATTCCAGACTTTTTTTTTGGTGGGATTCGAACCCGAGTCCCCAGAACATTAGCTGGGTTTCTCGATTAATAGCCTAGCAATAATACCACTAGGCCATCGCCTACCCTTGACAGGTTGGACAGGTTCTGTCAGGTCAAGGAGGTGGGGATGAGAGGGAGGGTTGGTCATAGGATGAGGCCGGGGATGGGGAGATTTTGAAACTGGTAAAATCCACGTTTAGGCCATTGAGCTGTAAGCTCCCAAGGTGGAATATGAGGTGTTGCTCTTCCAGTTTCCGGGTGGCATCGTTGTGACACTGGAGGAGGCCCAGGATGGACATGTCACCCAGGGAGTGGGAGAGGGAGTTGAAGTGGTTTGCGACTAGAAGGTGTTGTCTTTTGTCGCAAACAGAGCGCAGGTGCTCTACAAAATGGTCTCTGCCTCCACTTGGTCTCACCGATATAGAGGAGGCCACATGGGGAATAGTGGATGCAGTAGACCATATTAGCAGATGTGCAGGTGAACCTCTAGCTGATGTGAATGGAGGTGAGTGGGGAGGTGTAGGGGCAGGTGTAGCACTTCCTGTGGTTGCAGGGAAAGGTACCTGGGGTTAGTGGGGAGTGTGGATGAGGGACCCACGGAGAGAGTGGTCCCTATGAAAGGCAGATAGGGGTGGGGAGGGAAATATATCTTTGGTTGTGGGGTCGGATTGTAGGTGAGGGAAGTGGCAGAGAATGATACATTGGATACAGAGGTTGGTGGGGTGATATGTGAGGACAAGGGGGATTCTGTCCTTGTTTTTGCTGCAGGGAGGGGAAGTGAGGGCTGATGTGCGGGAAATGCGAGCGATGTGGTTGAGGGCATTTTCGTCCACCAAAGGGGAGAGGTTGCGGTCCTTGAGGACATCTGGGATATTCGGGAGTGGAACGCCCCATCTTGGGAGCAAATGCGGCAGAGGCAGAGGAATTGGGAGTAAGGGATCGCATTCTTGCAGATGGGTGGGTGAGAGGAGGTGTAGTCTAGGTAGCTGTGGGAGTCGGTGGGCTTGAAATAGATGTCGGTTTCGAGGTGGTCACCAGGGATGGAGACAGAAAGGTCCAGGAAGGAGAGAGAGGTATTGGACATGGTACTGGTGAACTGGAGTTTGGAGTGGAATGTGTTAGTAAAGTTGATGAACTGTTCAAGCTCCTTGTGGGAGCACGAGGCGGCGCTGATACAGTCATTGATGTAGCGGAGGAAGAGGTGGGGGATAGTGCCACTGTAGCAGTGGAAAAGGGATTGTTCTACGTATTCTATGAAGAGGCAGGCATAGCTTGGGCCCATGTGGGTTCCCATGGCAACCCCCTTAGTCTGTAGGAAGTGGGAGGAGTTGAAGGAGAAGTTGTTAAGGGTAAGGACAAGTTCGGTTAAGTGGATGGGGATGTTGGTTGAGGGAGCCTGGTCAACCAAATCTAACACTCTGGACCGGAACTAACATTTATACCTCGGGCTACACAGCCACAGACAGTTTGGAGCCGACACAGATATCAAACATTCAACTTCAATCAAAATACATTCACATATACTCTTAACTATCAGATACAGCTATTTTCCCAGCAGCTATTACCCTGAAAAAGAATTCCAACAGCTATTACCCAACAGCGATCCCCACAGTTATCCCCATGAGCAGTTCCAACAAATTATCTCCAGATGAGTTCCAGGGCCATAACCAAGGCAATATTTTAAAGCACTATCTCCAGAAGGGGGATCCAATTCCAAGAGCTATCAACACAGAGATAGTAGGAACTGCAGATGCTGGACAATCTGAGATAACAAGGTGTAGAGCTGGATGAACACAGCAGGCCAAGCAGCATCAGAGGAACAGAAAGGCTGACGTTTCGGGCCTAGACCCTTCTTCAGAAATGGGGGAGGGGTAGGGGGTTCTGAAATAAATAGGGAGATAGGGGGAGGCGGATAGAAGATGGATAAAGGAGAAGATAGGTGGAGAGGAGACAGACAGGTCAA
>NC_063333.1:75106159-75136880 GCF_021869965.1 Rhincodon typus | reverse complement strand
AGGTAGGAGATGGGGGTGGGGCTTGAGGTGGGAGGAGGGGATAGGTGGGAGGAAGGACAGGTTAGGGAGGCGGGGACGAGCTGGGCTGGTTTTGGGATGTGGTAGGGGGAGGGGAAATTTTGAGGCTTGTGAAATCCACATTGATACCATTGAGCTGCAGGGTTCCCAAGCAGAATATGAGTTGCTGTTCCTGCAACCTTCGGGTAGCATCGTCGTGGCACTGCAGGAGGCCCAGGATGGACATGTCGTCTGAGGAATGGGAGGGGGAGTTGAAATGTTTCGCGACTGGGAGGTGCAGTTGTTTAGTGCGAACCGAGCGTAAGTGTTCTGCAAAGTGGTCCCCGAGCCTCCGCTTGGTTTCCCCGATGTAGAGGAGGCCACAACGGGAACAGCGGATGCAGTATACCACATTAGCGTATGTGCAGGTGAGCATCTGCTTGATGTGGAAAGTCTTCTTGGGGCCTTAGAAGAGGGTGAGGGGGAGGGTGTAGGGGCAGGTGTAGCACTTCCTGCGGTTGCAGGGAAAACTGCCGGGTGTGGTGGAGCTGGAGGGGAGTGTGGAGCGGACGAGGTCCCTCCGGAAAGCAGATAAGTGAGGGAAGGGAAAAATGTCTTTGGTGGTGGGGTCGGATTGCAGATGGCGGAAGTGTCGGAGGATGATGCATTGGATCCGGAGGTTGGTGGGGTGGTACGTGAGGACGAGGGGGATTCTGTTTTGGTTGTTATTGCAGAGAGTGGGTGTGAGGGATGAGTTGCGGGAAATGCTGGAGACATGGTCGAGGGCGTTATCGACCACTGAGGGAGGAAGTTGCGGTCCTTGAAAAATGAGGACATCTGAGATGTATGCGAGTGGAATGCCTCATCCTGGGAGCAGATGCGGCGGAGGCGAAGGAATTGGGAATAGGGGATGGCATTTTTGCAGGAAGGTGGGTGGGAGGCGGTGTATTCCAGGTGGCTGTGGGAGTCAGTAGGTTTGAAATGGATATCGGTTTCTAGGTGATTGCCAGAGATGGAGACAGAGGGGTCCAGAAAGGAGAGAGAGGTATTAGAGATGGTCCAGGTGAACTTAAGGTTGGGGTAGAAGGTGTTGGTGAAGTGGATGAACTGTTCGAGCTCCTCATGGGAGCACGAGGCGGCGCTGATACAGTCATCAATGTAACGGAAGAAGAGGTGGGGTTTAGAGCCAGTGTAGGTACGGAAGAGGGATTGTTCCACGTAATCTACAAAGAGGCAGGCATAGCTTGGGCCCATGCGGGTACCATGGCCACCCCCTTTGTCTGTAGGAAGTGGGAGGAATTGAAAGAGAAGTTATTGAGGGTGAGGACGAGTTCGGCTAAGCGGATGAGGTTGTCAGTGGAGGGGGAACTGGTCGGGCCTGCGGGACAGGAAGAAGCGGAGGGCCTTTAGGCCATCTGTATGGGGAATGCAGGTGTATAGGGACTGGACGTCCATGGTAAAGATGAGGTGTTGGGGACCGGGGAATTGGAAGTTCTGGAGGAGGTGGAGGGCGTGGGTGGTGTCACGGACGTAGGTAGGGAGTTCCTGGACCAAGGGGGAGAAAATGGAGTCGAGATAGGTGAAGATAAGTTCAGTGGGGCAGGAGCAGACGGAGACAATGGGTCGACCAGGGCAGTCAGGTTTGTGGATTTTGGGAAGGAGATAGAAGCGGGCGGTGCGGGGTTGGGGATTGATGAGGTTGGAGGCTGTGGGTGGGAGGTCACCTGAGGTGATGAGGTTGTGGATGGTTTGGGAGATGATGGTTTGCTGGTTGGGGGTGGGGTCATGATCAAGGGGGCGGTAGGAGGAGGTGTCGGAGAGTTGGCGTCTGGCCTCGGCGATGTAGAGGTCAGTGCGCCATACTACAACTGCGCCTCCCTTGTCCGCGGGTTTTATGGTGAGGTTGGGATTGAAGCGGAGGGAGTGGAGGGCTGCACGTTCTGCGGGGGCCTGCAAAAATGCCATTCCCTATTCCCAATTCCTTCGCCTCCGCTGCATCTGCTCCCAGGATAAGGCATTCCACTCCCGTACATCTCAGATGTCCTCGTTTTTCAAGGACCACAAACTCCCCCCCTCAGTGGTCGAGAACGCCTCGACCGTGTCTCCCGCATTTCCCGCAACTCATCCCTCACACCCCCTCCCCGCAATAACAACCAAAACAGAATCCCCCTCGTCCTCCCGTACCACCCCACCAACCTCTGGATCCAATGCATCATCGTCCGACACTTCCGCCATCTGCAATCCGACCCCACCACCAAAGACATTTTTCCCTCCCCACCCTTATCTGCTTTCCGGAGGGACCACTCTCTCCGTGACTCCCTGGTCCGCTCCACACTCCCCTCCAGTCCCACCACACCCGGCAGTTTTCCCTGCAACCGCAGGAAGTGCTACCCCTGCCCCTACAGCTCCCCCCTCACCCCCATCCCAGGCCCCAAGAAGACTTTCCACATCAAGCAGATGTTCACCTGCACATCTGCTAATGTGGTATACTGTATCCGCTGTTCCAGATGTGGCCTCGTCTGCATCGGGGAAACCAAGTGGAGGCTCGGGGACCACTTTGCAGAACACCTACGCTCGGTTCGCACTAAACAACTGCACCTCCCAGTCGCGAACCATTTCAACTCCCCTTCCCATTCCTCAGACGACATGTCCATCCTAGGCCTCCTGCAGTGCCACGACGATGCTACCCAAAGGTTGCAGGAGCAGCAACTCATATTCTGCTTGGGAACCCTGCAGCCCAATGGTATCAATGTGGATTTCACAAGCCTCAAAATCTCCCCTCCCCCTACCGCATCCCAAAACCAGCCCAGCTCGTCCCCGCCTCCCTAACCTGTCCTTCCTCCCACCTATCCCCTCCTCCCACCTCAAGCCCCACCCCCATCTCCTACCTCCTAACCTCATCCCGCCTCCTTGACCTGTCCGTCCTCCCTGGACTGACCTGTCTCCTCCCAACCTCCCCACCTACACTCACCTTTACTGGCTCCATCCCCACCTCTTTGACCTGTCTGTCTCCTCTCCACCTATCTTCTCCTCTATCCATCTTCTATCCGCCTCCCCCTATCTCCCTATTTATTTCAGAACCCCCTTCCCCTCCCCCATTTCTGAAGAAGGGTCTAGGCCCGAAACGTCAACCTTCCTGCTCCTCTGATGCTGCTTGGCCTGCTGTGTTCATCCACTTCTACACCTTGTTATCTTAGCTGTCAACATAGGCCTGTTCTGAACCAGGGGAACCAACAGCTACCAAACACAACAAGCAGACTGAAGAACCAACAAACTCTGAAAAACCACTGACCCAACTAACACCATAAGGCCTCTGACACATCCCGAGGTGAAACCCTGGCCTATAAAACCAGCAGAAATTAAGGAAAACCAAGTACTTACCTGGTAGATCCAATATGTGTCCTACTGCACGAGCGGATTCAACCCTGACTGAAGACCTATGCATTCCAAAGTCTTGCCCAGGTGCCAGGTACGCAAATGGAACAGCCAGCTGTACTTTAAAACTGTATTATCCTCAGTGGTGAGCTTATACTCCCAAGACCACAAAGTTTCTGATCTAGCTCGCAGGGAGGGTAAGGCGGGTGGTCACAGTACATTAGGGCCCCAAGGGTAGGAAGCCTAATTAAAGATTCTGTAATTAAAACTGTTGTTTTTAGGTTGTAATAGTGTTTAATCTAGCTAATAGTGCATTTAATTGTATTACTGACCTCCGTAAATTTGATTGTGTAAATTTCTTGTTTATTGCATTTATGTATATTTCTTGTATTATAGTTTTGTACTTAAAATAAACACAAGGCTCTTTTGCCCTGAAACACCTGTTTACTGCCTTCTTCATTTCACATTCCCTGAATAAGCCCGGTGTCTAGAAGCAGGAATCTGGGGTGATTCTAACCACTTAAAAATCAGAAAATTACTGATTGCAAACCAAAACCCTGCAGGCACCAGTGAGAAGGAGACTGAGAGAGAGTAAACCTTCCAGCTTCTGCTAAATAAAATCAAAATACTACAGATGTTGTAAATCTGAAACAAACATAGAGCATGCTGGTCTGCCAGCATCTGTAGAGAGAGAAAAACAGGGTTATCATTTTGAGTGCAGTATGACTCTTCTTCAGAACTCCTCATTGTTATTGAATTTTATTTCTTTGGCTAGGAGCATAGCAAGGTCAGGAACACAAGTCTGCAGTACTATTGCAGGAATGTTCACTGGGCCAACAGTCTTTGCAGTCTCCAATAGCTCCAGCTGTTTCTTGACATCATATAGTGTGGTTGATTTGGCACAAAACTGACATTTGTGATGTTGCAGACCTCTGGAAAAGGCAGGGATGCATCATCCACTCAGCACGTCTGGCTGAAGATTGTTCCGAATACTTCAGCCTTATCTTCTACCCTAATGTGCTAAGTTCACTCATTATTGTGGATGGGGATGTTTGTGGAGCCTCCTCTTCCAGTGAGTTATTCAATTGTCCATCACATTCATAACTGAATGTGGCAACACTGCAGATTTTTGATCTGATCCTCTCAGTACAGGTCTGCTGTCTTATCAAGGACTTAACCTCGTGAGTTTTTACTGTAGGCAAGGAAATCCTTCCTTAGATATGGAAACCAGAACTGGACACAGTACTGCAGTAGTGGTGTCTTCAAACTTCTATATAATTGTAACAGTACTTCCTTTCTTGTGTATAAATCCTCTTGGGTCAATTCTGGACTTCTGCACATATCAGGGAAGTTCTGCCTCTGAAAACTGTCAACTATTCAATTGGCCAGTGTCTGTCTATCCAGCATCTGTCTGCCCCTGAATAAAACACAACTATCACTGAGTCTGCACTCAGTCTGGCGTGTTGTCCCACTAACAAACATCAGACTGTTCACCGGTTTGAGATTGGACTTCTGCCTCCATTTGGGAAGTCCCACCTCCAGGAATTGTCAGCCAAACAAATGGCCAGCATCTGAAGACCTAGGAGTCTCTCCCACATTGCGCCAATCTTCAGTTTATCAGGACAGATTCGCTTGCTGCGTCACTCCCAGCTCCTGCTCCAGTCAGAATGTGCTCACCATTTAAGAGACCCAAGCTACCTTGAAGGGGTGTTGGTTAGCTTTAGTTGGTACTGCAAAGTTACTGTTGATGATGCTGATGTGTGAAGCCAATGAACAATGCCATTAGTAATGGCTCCACAGGCTACTTAGGCAGTCCTTTCCATAACCATGACCACCACCATATCAAACGGCAAGGTTAGCAGATGAATAGGAACATTACAAACTGCAATTTCCCCATCAGGTTGTTTACTATCCCAACTTGGAAATATATCACAATCCCTTAAGTGTCACTGAGTTAAAATTCTGGAACTCGCTCCCGAACAGCATTATGGGCCTATCTACAGCAAATGGATCTCAGCAGTTCAATAAAGTAGATCATCACCAACCTCTCAATGCTAACTCAGGATGGGTGATAAATGCTGGTCCTTTCAGCAATGCCCACATTACCATGAATGAATAAAGAGATAAAGAAAAAACCTTTCAATATTCCAAATGGAAAGGAATACCATGAAAGGGCTAATGGCCCATATTTCAAAGTTATTAGTTTGTGAAAGAAAAGTCTCTTTGGTGTCTATTTTATGATTAAGGAGATTTATTGTTTGTAATTACTATACATATATTATTTGTACTCAGTGTTGTTCATCAATCTTGTAATGCTCAGTAGACATGAGTAATGATTTATCATTTGAGGATTTTCCAGTAATCCACCATTAAAAGAGGTGGACTTCTGCAAAGTTTATCTTAACTATTCTCTCACTGCACTTCTCCTTTCACTTAAACTCTTCTTCCAAATAAACTCTTTACCCACAGTCATGTCTATATGTGAATTCCTTCATGATCTCTCTATTTCCATCTGCTCAAGGCCATTTATGATGACTCCTCTCTACACCTCACAAAGGGCATCGTCCTCGCCCCTTTCAACTGCACTTTCAGCAGAAGCCAGGAGGGAAACCAAAAACTAACCAGTACGTCACTTACAATAGTTCTTTCAAACTTCAGTTTTCAAACTTTTGGTATTCCATCTACCACAATGCAGCAGCTGATCTGCAGTGCTATTCTATCAACTTCAATTTTATTGAACTTGTCCCCAAAAGAAAATTATTCTATTGCAGACTGTCTGTTCTACCTGACATGGTTTTTATTCTTATTCCACAAGTCCAAAGTTGCAAATTTCATTGTATTGGGTGCCGACTAGTTAAGACTCGAATTCCAGATCCTGTTGGAATCAAGCTCATTAGTTTCACTCTTCTCATCAAATCTGCCCACTCTTCCAGGATCATCCTGGAAAGTATAGATGGCCGCCTGCTCTTTTCTCTACATCAACCATTTTTAAAAAAATTTCACAGAACCATTGAATTGTTACAGCGCAGAAGTAGTCCATGCTGTCTGTCAGCACAACTTAAAAGCTCCTACTCAATTATCCACCTGAAAGTTCTTCTTCCTGCAGGGATCTCCAGGCTGCATGCATGGCAGGTTCATATGGAATTGCAAGTCACACATATGGAATTGGAAGATCGACTGTGCATGAGCTTCCCAGCAGCTGCATGACCATGCAGCTTACAAGGAATGTTGGTCCTGCTTTCCAGTCTTTCCCCACAGCCTTGCAAGTGTTTATTGTTTAGGAGACTACCCAATTCCATTTCAAAATCCATGATTGAATCTACCTCCATCACAATCTCAGTGCCAGTTCTTCACCACTGTCTGAATAGATGCCATCATTGGTTCTTTTGCCAAACTTTAAATGCATGTTTTCTGTTTCTAGACCATTCCATTAAGAGGAGCAGTTTCTCTCTATATGCAACATTTAGATCTTTCAAGATTTTGAATACTTCAATTGATTTTCCTCTCAAACTTCTTGGAGAACAACCTCAGTTTCTCTACATATTGACATGACTGACATCCTGTAGACAATGTAGAAAAATGATGTTGTCATTGAAGGTCAGCCATGAAATCAGTGAATGGTGGAGTGAGCTCAAAGAGTTAAATGGTGTACTTCTGCTCCTATTTCTTATGTTCCTGTGTTCATTCCTGGAACTATTCCACTTTCTTGGCTCATTTTCGCTGCCAACAACCGTGAGCATCTTATGAACAGTTTTGTCACTAGTGTTGAGATTATCTATTCACCTGTCCTAACTTACTTGTCTACCAAGTCAAACCTGATTCAAAATTACCGTCTAACAGAACCTATAGCCAGTTTATTTTCTAATTTCTCTACAATCTCCCTCTTGTCTACTGTGAAGTCAGTTTACCCAGAAGATCAACTTACTCTCAGCAACAATGAGAAAATAATATTGCTTCAAAGAGGTCTGCACATCCATATTAGTAAAAATCTCCATGGACATATCACTAAAAAGAGACTGTGAAATAAATAAGATCCAGAATTTATTATCTTTTAATGCTCCATTAACACATAGGAGCGTATTAATCTCTTTAGTATTCTTGACTCGGAGTTTTATGAAGCAGCAATGCATATTGGAAATTTGGGAATGTACCTGATTCACAGGGCTATTTAATACATGCGACAGGATTACAGGGACATGAATCACACATGAGCATGACAGAAACTGTTAAAACTCTGACAGGTGCAGGTACAAAACGCAGCTGAAAAGAAAATTGGCTAGACAAGGAATAGTGTGCTTAATATGTCCAAGGCTGTTCCCTGATTTTCTGATTCCCCCGACACCCATTCTGCATGAGCAGGACCACTGCAATTGAGTTAATTTATGCACATTGTAGAAGCTATTGTATACAATTTGTATACAACGTGAAGATTTACTTGCTCTGCCAGATGTCTTTCTATAGTGATTCATGTTGAGTTAAGGGCTATCCACTTAATCAAAATACGGATAGAGTTACTGTGCAATGAAATGAATTGTGGTTGGCAGATCTTTAACCTTGACCCATGCAGGCACAAGAAGAGTGCTGCAATATGCCATAACTCATTACTGTCCTCATAGCAATTGTCTCTCTCAGTGTGGTATTGCCATCCGATGTACTGCAGCTTGGAACACTTAGATTCATGAAGCCAGTTGTAATATGAAGATGAAATACAAGAACCTTGAAACAGATAGTTCATCATGGATTCCATCACACAGTATTTACCAAGAAAGAAAAAGAGATTTGATCCCTATTAATGCACTAAGCAAAATTTTATGAATTCCTGCTTCTGGTGTAGAGCTTCATCAGCCTGGAATACACAAAGGAGTTTGGGGAATAATCGATGAAAAATTATGGGATACCTAAAACTGAATTTCCGGCATGTATGGACAAAAGTACATACCATGAGTAAAAATTCACTAAATTACCATTATCTGTAAATTTTTAACTTAAGGTATTTTTGTCTGCTATTGGGGAAGTCAAAGTTGGGTGACATGGGTGGGTTTTATATGGCAAGTTAGTGGGAAATGGCGTAGGGTAGGTCAGGGCTGACTGTTCAGCTTTGGGACTGTCAAGGCGGCTGTGGTTGTAGAGAGATGGTTCTGGTGATTGGAGATGGGGAGGTGTCAGGGGTGCAAGTCGGGTTGGAGTCAGTGTAAGGGAATGTTGGTGGGGATGGGAATTGGGGATTGAGTTGGGTCTGTGATGGGTTGGGGCTAAGGAAGATTTTGCTTTCTGGGGGTAATCTGGAGGTCAGGAGGGGTAATCTCGAGGGAAAAGTGCTGGGGCAGTGGGAGTTGGGGGAGATATGTTGGGGGAGTATTAGGGGTCGGGTGGGGCATGTCAAGACAGCGGAATGTGGTGACAATGGTTGTGGTTCAGGGATCAGATTGGGTCATTGGATTTTGGATTTGGAGTTTTCCAATTAGATCAGGGAATATGGGGTGTAGGGTTGGGACTGGCATTGATACAATGGCAGGAGGGTGAGGATTTGCTGTCTGTAGTGGAGGAGTCACTGAGGATAGTCATTGAGTCACTAGTTATTTAGGAGCATCTGTCTTATAGTTAACTAGGATTTAGAGTAGATTTAAGCTCCTTTTAATAACTTTTCCTGGCGAAGTATTCTGGTAAGTCTGACATTGTGTAATGTCTCATCAGAAGTTTCAACCTCCCAGGTGTGCACCACAGAAACAGTTGTGTTGGGATTTCTTCATGTTCCACAGATACACAATGCTCCCTGTTGTTATACCCGGACCCCAGCGGAATTTCCCCAATTCATTCCCTTTGCAGGTGGGATTCCCCCAAAGTGGTAAACTTCCAGGTGAGGAGACCTGAACTGGCTGTCCTTCTTCATTCAGCTGCCCCTTCAGTTGGTTGCAGCAAGTACGGTTTGAAAAAAGGTCCCACCCTTGCACATTCTTTTTTCCCAGACCCAAATGAGCTTATGTTTTAAAACAAACCAATGTAACCATTTATTTCTTTTTCTGAAGAAGGGTCTAAGCCCGAAACATCAGCCTTCCTGCTCCTCTGATGCGGCTTGGCCTGCTGTGTTCGTCCAGCTCTACACCTTGTTATCTCAGATTCTCCAGCATCTGCAGTTCCTACTGTCAATGTAACCCATTTACTGGTGAAAAACTGGCAGTGCAGTCGCTCAGTGGTTAACACTACTGCCTCACAGTGCCAGGGACCAGGATTTGATTCCACCTTTGAGTGACTGTTTGCACATTCTCCCCGTGTCTGCGTGGGTTTTCTCCAGGAGCTCTGGTTTCTTCCTGCAGTTGGAAGATGTGCAGGTTAGAGGATTGGCCATGGTTAATTCCCCAAAGTGTCCAGGGCTGTGCAGGCTAGTTGGTTTAGCCATTGGAAATGTGGGGTTACAGGGATGGGGTGGGTCTGGTGGGGATGTCCTTCAGAGGGTTAGTGCAGACTTGATGGGCTGAATGGCCAGCTCCTTGAGTGTTATTGGAGATATGCTCAGTCAAGCAAGTGGAAAACTTTCCCTCACAGTCCTGACTTGTTTCCTGTAGATGGTGAACAAACTTTGGGAATTAGGAGATTGTTATCTGCCTGTTCTGGCAGCAGCCTGTTAGTTGTCCACTGCTGGTAAAAGCGCTTCTGTTGGTTATGCCATTCAGTTTCATGGACGTAGAGGCAGGACCTAAATTGTGCCTGTATGATTCTGGCCTAGATTAATGCTACATTGTTGCACAACATACACATTTAACAAGGGCTGGTCATATTTTTGTTTGTACACATGTGTTTGATGTCAAAAACAGGTCTTTGTAGTGCTCCCACTGTGTCCAAATTGAACTGAGAAAAGTGAACATGGTTTAGTGATACAAATGGCTAATATAAATAGTGGCCAGTCAGACTATTTCTGAAACAAGTGGGGCTATTCACTGATCTTATATCTTGCAGCAATGAACTAGACTCGGTCTTAATTTTCAGTTGTTTATTTATTTGTGTCCTCTCCTTCCTCTCTTTCTGGAAAGTCATTTGCCCATTTCCATCATTTTAGGGTGGAACTTGTTCCTAATTAAAGACACTTAATGTCAACGGCAAGTTAAAGTTACAAGGCATCTTATATAATGTTTTAATGTTGCATCATTATTTTAGATACAAAACTTGTACCATCCAAAGGTACAGATTACTTTTGTAACAGCTAACTGTTGGGAGATTGTAAAGGTACAGATTTGACTAGGATGCCCTTCTTTCTCTTTTGAAGTGTTAGGTTGAGGGAAAATTGAATGGAAAGGATTCTTGCTCCCATTCAACAAATAATAGTTTCATCCACAAAGTTCCAATAGTAACTAAGCTGCTGGCTATTTATCAATAGTGGCTAGGAATATAGTGGACCTGCCTGGTTTAAGTGTCAGATAAGAGCATGTCACAGAGGTTGACTTGGGGTTTATGATCATAATTATCTAATAAGAGAGCTTAACAATTTATAGCAATTTTCTGATAATATATTGAGTTTGTTAAGAAGTAGCAGTTTATGTAAGATACATTAGTTACTTAGACAAAAACAAATACAGATGAGAACGTTTCACCGATCCTGAAGCTTTTCTGATGAGAACGTTTCACCGATCCTGAAGCTTTTCTATAGAATGGAGCAGACTGGGGTAGCAGTTTTGGAGTGGTGGAGTGTACATCCCTGATGTCATGCAGTCTTCAGTGTTAGCCTTTAGTAGTAACAGTACTTTTACATTCCTCAAGCTTGTGTAGAGGAACTCCTGGCTTTTTCTCAAGAAAGTCATGGCCTGTTCCCCTGAATCCCCACTCTCTCTCTCTCCCCCCTTAACTGCTCCTGCCCATATACTTTATTTAGTGGTCTGGCAGTCTATACTATCCTAATCATCTGTCTAAATGCTCAGTCAATGACCATGGGCAGCAACTCAAAACATCAGGATGACCATTGCTCCCTTGCCCATCTCCATTTGAGTTTAGTTTTCATCCCTAATAAGAGTAAAAACCTATTATTTTCCAAAACACTTCATTCACAATCAGACTTGTGTGATGTTTGATGAACCTTTATTTAAGATTGTGGAAGGCTCATTCCTACTATAACACAATTGAGGTCTTGTGATACACAGGAAATATGAAATATGGTGTGCTAAGGAAAGACAGTCTTAAAAGGAAGCCCAATTTCCAACAGCTCCTAATTTTTTACCATCAGACCTGTTCATATGAGACTGCTTATCAAAGTGAACTTCAAGTACTTCTACAATCAGGTCCTTTATCTTTGATCTAATTACCATCATGTAACTACTCAGGAGGATCCTAGTGTGAATGTTTATCCCAACCTCTCACTGAGAACTCACATTGCTGTAGAATCAGTTTATTCTAGGTCTTCTTAATCAAGCTGTTCAGAGGTGTTATGCCACACCTTGGGAGTAGATAAATCTTGAATACAGGCTTTCTGGCCTGGTGTTGGAGACATTACCACTGCGCCACAGGAGCCTCAATCAGTCATTCTACACTATTGTATTTGCAGCACAATTTCAATGTGAAGAGGATTGTCTATCCACGTCAATTCATGCACTTCCCCAAGAATGCAATGTTGTAACAAAAGGCTGCTTCCAACCGGTGCACTGTCTGAGTAGAGTTCGTTGTTTACTTGCCTCACTGTCAGATGCTTTACCAATCCTCACCTACTCCCAGCTATATCACAAATATCAGTTTGCTATATATCTAATTTTACACAAGAACTATATTTCTGACGACTTATTATCAGTGCAAAGTAGGCATACCTCATTCAAAACCTTGTTTCTGAATACTTAAATTGGATGAGCAGAACATCCAAAACATGACTGGGGAAAAGTGATCTGAAGTAGAATTTTACCAGTGGCTCATCATTCCCAATGCTGGGCGTGAAGTAGTTATGCTGTCTTAGTTTTTCCTGTTTTTGCCCACTGCTTGCAAACACAAGAAATGTGTCTGATTCCATAGTGGAGGAATCTTTTCAGTGTTGAAATCTATCAGCTGACAATTCAGAAGCTACAGGTCTGCTATCAATGAGACTCTGCAACTAGGAGGAAAGATTAGAGAAAAATCCATGAAAGACTACGATAAAGAAGAATTTTTTCACTCAGTGGACGTGACTGTTTGGAATTCTCTACCCCAAAGGGTTGTGGAAGCTCCATCACAGATTTGTTCATAACAGACATTCATAGGTTTGTGGAGTCGAATGACATTGATGGATATGGCGATGCTGCAGGAAAATGGATCTGATCAGTCATGATCTAGAATGGTCTAGAATCATCCAGCAGGCCTGATGAGTTGAATGATCTATTCTTACTCCAATATTTGTATGTCCTGTGTTTTGGATCATGTCAACATCTTTTCTGCTGAACTCCATTGCTATTAACATGGGAATTATGGAGTAGGCACACTGTAGGTGGCATGTGTGCTTTTCAAAATTAAATTTCACATGTAAATATTTTTCATTACATCCATTTTACTTTATTCATTTGTGCATCATAATTATTTATTTAGACTAGCTCAGTCAGTGACCTAACTGTATTGGTATGTGTCCTGGGGGTTGACACACATTCATGATGACGAAGGAGTTTGGGATAGTTCCTTCATTGTGGGAGAAACATTGTTTCTTGCTCACTTTTCACTGAATGCTCAAATCCGGTTTTACATTTGCCAATTTGTAGGACATGGCTCGACATTTTTTTCCCTTATATACATTGTAAAGGATTTTAGCCAAATCATTCTTAGCAAGGATGATTGAAATGTTATAAGTGAGCTTGTAAATGCTCTGCCAGCCAACCACATGAGATGAACCCACATTTGGACATTGTTAACACTGCAAGTTAGACACTTCATTTTCATAACATGATTGATTGCCCTACCAACATGCCACCACACCCAATGTGCCACGCCCTTCCCACCTCACTTCTCCCTGTCTTCAACCCCACTCTCTGTCTTTCCTTGGATCATGCTTCCACTCTTTCAACCACTAACCCACCATGAGCCAACCCCTTCAATGTTCACTCTTTCTGGTCCTAGCCCTCAATCCAAGCAGATCCCTCATTAAAGGCATTATGGATCCACCTACAGCACATGGGCAGCAGCGGTTCAGGAAGGCAGCTCAACACCACCTTCTGAAGTGCAACTAGGGACAGACAACAAAATGCTGGCCCAGCCAGCAACATCCATATCTCATGAGTGATACAACAAAAATTCTCCAGTTGCCCTTCTATCAGCAAAAAAAACTGCTGACCTCAAACACAGCTGTAGAAAGTTGAAAGGTGCATATTAATTTTGAAAGTCTCATGGGTCCCTGACTTCATTTTGAAGGTGGGGTGTTATTTTAAAATGTTTCATGCTAATTAGTATTCATGTAATGCAAATCTGTTAGAAGCGTAATTCAATAGAATTGCTTGAGACTTGACTTGTCAGATATATAGCACTTAATCCCTGCATCTCAACCTGCCATCAGGAAATTACGTCACCAGATGCAGTCACTCTGAAGACCACATTTCCTCTTCTTACAGGCTCCATAAAATGCCTTCATCCAGCAAATGCCACCCTCCCACATGACCACCATCACCACCACCACCATCAGCACTACCACCCTTACCACTTTCTGAGATTAGGGCACCACTGAATTTCAGCATGACCTTTGTTATTTGTCAGTTAGAAGAAAGGTAAAACAAAAATAGAAAGAAAAAGAGAGCTGCGTGAATTAACGGGTAAGGAGAGGCTAAGCTATCCTATTATTTACCTTAAGCAAGCAAGCAGTGTCTCATCGAATGAATTTGGCATTTTTAAATAATAACATCAAATTATGACATTATTATGATTTTGTTCCTTCACTCAGTCCTTGCTATCCACTCGGGATAAAGAGATGGACTTCCCATGGAGAACAAAACAAAATGGATACTGTTCCTAAGTACTTGCCCCTATGTACTGCAAAGGACAGAGCAATGTTTATTGAGGCAAACTGCATGTGGAAGTGAATAAAACAATGGGAAAAATTCGAGATGGGGTCTTGGACCCACCTGTCCAGTACGCAGATCCACAGGTAGCAAAGCCAGACTAACAAGGACTGAGTGTACTGATTTGAGACTTGGTCAAGATTTGTTTAATTCATTAACTTGCAAATAATGTGGTAAATTCAGGTTTAACTATTGTTGTGTTTGACAGTTTTCTTTATATGGATGTGCGTGATGTTACTTTAAAAATAATTGCTCTCAAAGCAATGAGGTTGACAGCCTGAGTCGTATCAAAAAAATAGTAAGACTTAGCAGATTCAATAGTGTCCGAATGTTCTCATTTTAGACTGATGCATGGCTGGAAACAAAAGTGATTTAATTTGTATCCTTGACACTGAAACCTATTAACTCAAAGACAAGATGCATTCACTTGAAAAAAAATGAGAATATGATTTGGAGAGACATGAAAGACAGTTGGAATGAGACAAGCAAAGGAGACAGGCAAAAGTAATGACTTTTCTCAATTAAAAATGCAAGTCGCAATGTTTCTTTCTGCATTGCTTTACTATCCTAAAATATACATTTTCTTTTGTGCTTAGTGTGCATTTTATGATATCATAGCAGAATTTTGCTGAAGTTAAATGCTTCTAAACTAATTTGCTCTTATTAAGTTTCTAGGAAATCATTTTGGAAAAGCATACATCTAAAGAAAACAAAAAAATACAAAAAATACAAAAAGAAGTGAAGGAGAGTTTTTTTATAATGACGAAGGAGAGATATTTTTTCAATGGAGTTTTTTTTCAATGGAGTTTTTTTTTTCCAGTTTTGATCTGCAGAGCGATTTCTTTTTTTGACAAAAAATCTATGTAAAAAATACATGAAGAAGGAGAGATTCTTTATATACAAAGCTTGAGATGCCTACACGTGGACAGTTCAAGGGAGAGTTCTTCTTTTTAACTGGGGATTGAAAGCTGAATGCTGGATTTTTTGAGGAGGAGTTCTTTTATCACTTAAATAAAAACTAAAAGAACTGCCGACGCTGTAAATCAGGAACAAAAGTAGAATTCGCTGGAAAAGCTCAGCAGGTCTGGCGGCATCTATGAAGAAAAAGTCAGAGTTAATGTTTGTGTCAGGTGACCCCTCCTCAGAACTGAGGAAGATCCTTAAAACAGTTCTGAGGAAGGGTCACCGGACCCGAGACGTTAACTCTGATTTTTTCTTCACACATGCTGCCAGACCTGCTGATCTTATCCAGCAACTTCTGTTTTTGTTCTTTTTCATTTCAGCTAAGTGTTTGATTTCTTTTTCATAATTACATGTTTAATTTTTTTTCTATTTTTGGCATGCTTAATATTAAATCTTTGGGTAAGGAAATGTAGTTTATTTTTATATATAAAGTGCTATTGAGAGTTCTTCTTTTAAGACTTAATGTCACTGAGGACATACAAGAAACACTGCTTGTGATGACTAGTTGATTTAGAGAAATGATCACGCAGCAGGATAAGTCAGATAAGATGGCTGACTGTCAGGAAAGGTAAGAAAGCAGTTCAGAAGTCTCCTGCAGCTATTCCTGTCTCAAACAGATATTCCGTTTTGGGTACTGTTGAAGAGATAGTCTCTCAGAGAAAAATGGAAGTAGTAGGCAGATCTTGGGTACTAAAAATGAATCTTGCATTAAATGGGGTTTGTCAAGATTTAAAAGAATAATTGTTATAGGGCACTCTCCTTTTATGGGCACAGACAAGAGATTCTGTGGCAGTAAGTGTGAATCTAGGATAGCGTAACACCTTCCTGGCACCTGGGCTAAGGACGTCTCAGGTTGTTTGAGGCATATAGGTGAAGGGGAGAGTGAGAAGCCGAAAGCTGTTGTACACATTGGTAGCAATAACATAGTTAGGGAAGGGTTAAAGCTTTGCAGAGTGAATACAAGAGGTTAGGTAGAAGGTTAAAAAACAGAATATCAAAAGTAGTAATCTCTGGTTTACTTCTGGTGCCAAGTTCTAATGAGGGAAGGAATAAAAGGATAAGGGAGATAAGTCAATGGCTGAAGAGGTGGCGCAATGTGAAGGGATTCACTTTCTTGGATCATAGGGATCTCTTTTGGGACAGATAAGACCTGTTCAAAAAGAATGGATTTCACCAAAACTGCAAAGGGACCAATGCCCTGGCAGGCAGCTTTATTAGTTCTATTTCGGGAGCCTGTAAACTTTTAGAGAGGGAGGGTGGGGGCTTCGTAAGTAACAGTGAAAATAGGCAGAAACATGAGGATGGTTCTGAATCAGCAAAGAACAAGTTGGTTAGAAAAGACAGACAAGAGCAAGTCAGAGATCAAAGTAACTCTGAAGAATTAAACTGCATTTATTTTAATGTGAGAGGTCATACAGTAGCAAACGTTTCAGGTCCGGTTCTGAGGAAGGGTCACTGGACCCAAAATGTTAACTCTGTTTTCTCCTCCACAGATGCTGCCAGACCTGCTGAGCTTTTCCAGCAACTTTGTTTTTGTTCCTGATTTACAGCATCCGCAGTTCTTTGGGTTTTTATTTAGATCATACAGTAAAGTTGATGAACTCAGGGCATGTACGGGAATGTGGGACTGGGACATTGTCATTATTACGGAAATCTGGCTAAGGGAAGGACAGGACTGACAGCTCAATGTTCTGGGTTTTGGATGTTATGGAAGGATAGAAAGGGAGGCTAGAAAGAAGGGGGGGTGCAGGTGGCATTTTTGATTAAGAAAAATATTACTGTATTTAGAGAAGATATCTCTGAGAGATCATTGAGAGAAAATATATGGAATGAAGTAAGAAATAAGAAAGGGATCATCACCTTGATGGGATTGTACTATAGGCCCTCCAAGAGTCAGAGGGAAATTGAGTAACAAATATGTAGAGAGATGACCAAAATATATATGAATAATACTGTTGAAATAGTAGGGGATTTTAATTTTCAAAACATTGTTTGGGACTGCCACAGTGTTAAAGGTTTGGATGATGAAGAATTTGTTAAAAGTGTTGAAGTAAATTTTCCTTATCAATCTGTAAATGTTGCTACTAAAGAAGGAGCAAAACTTGACCTTCTCATGGGAAATAAGGCAGGGCAATTGACTGAAGTATTAATAGGGGAACACTTTGGGACTAGTGATCATAATGCTTTTAGTTTTTAAATTGTTATGGAAAAAGTAAGTCTTCCATACAAATTAAAGTTTTTAATTGGAATAAGGCAAATTTTAAGGGTATGAAACATGAATATTCCAAAGTTAATTGGAGTAGACAGTTTGCAGGTAAAGTGATGACTGACAAGTGGGAGGCTTTCAAAAGTGTGATAACGAGACTTCAAAAACATTATGGTCCTGTCAGAGTGAAAAGCAAGGCTGGTAAGATTAGAGAATAATGGATGAATAAAAATATTGAGATTCTAGTCAAGAATAAAAAAAATCATATATTTGATTTAGACACCTGAGATCAATTGAATCTCTTGAAGAGTATTATCAGTGCAGTGGCTTTCTTAAGAAGGAAGTCAGGAAGGCAAATTGAGGTTATGTGATAGCCTTGGAAGATAAGGTTAAAGATAATTCAAAAAGATTCTACAAATATGTTAAGAGCAAAAGATCCACTAGAGAGAGAGTAGGACTACCTTAAAGATCAATGAGCTTGAGCTTGTGTTGAACCCCAGGAGATGGCAGAGATATTAAATGAATATTTCATGTCAGTTTTTACTGTGGAGAAATAAATGGAAGCTAGAGAACTCAGGGAAATGAATATTATGCTTATAGGACAGTTCACATCACAGAAGACGAAGTACTGGAGGTCTTAGGAAACATAAAGGTAGATACATCTCCAGGACTTGATCAAGTGTATTCCAGGACACTGTTAGGGAGGAAATTGTGGGGTCCCTAGCCAAAATATTTGTATAATCTAAAAACACTGGTGAAGTACCAAAGGACTGGAGAGTGGCTAATGTAGTGCCTTTATTTAAGAAAGGCTGTAAGGGGAAGCTTGGAAGCTATAGACCTGTGAGTCTGATATTGGTGGTGGGTAAGTTGTTGGAGGTGATTCTGAAAGATAGGATTTACATGCATTTGGAGAGGCGAGGAATGATTAGGGATAGTCAGCATGGTTTTGTCTGAGGAAGATCGTGTCTCACAAACTTGATCGAACGTTTTAATGAAGTAACCAAAAAGACTGATGAGGGCAGAGAGGTGGATATTGCTTACTTAGACTTTAGTAAAGCCGTCCAGAAGGCTCCGCATGATAGACTAATTCGTATAGTTAGATCATGTGGGATTCAGGGTGAGCTTGCCAATTGGATACAAAATTGGCTTAATGTCAGGAGACAGAGACTGATGGTGGACAGTTGTTTCTCGGACTGGAGGCCTGTGATTGGCAGTGTTCTGCATTGATCAGTACTGGTTCTGCTTTGGTTTTTCATTTATATAAATGATTTGGATGAGGATATAGGAAGCATGGTTAGTAAATTTGCAGATGACAGCAAAATTGGTGGTATAGTGAACAGTGAAGGAGGTTATCTAAGATTACAAAGAAATCTTGATCAATTGGGTCAGTAGGATGAGGAGTGGTAGATAGTGTTTAATTTGAATAAATGTGAGGTATTACATTTCGGTAAAACAAACAAGGGTAGGACTTATACAATTAATGGTAGGGCCTGGGTAGTGTTGTAGAACAGAGAGAATTAGGGGCTTAGATACATAATTCATTGAAATTTGCATCACAGGTAAAGAGGGTGGTTAAGAAGGCATTTAACATGCTTGCCTTCATTTCTCCTTCATTTAAGTGTAGGAATTTGGACGTCATGTTCAGACTGTAGAAGACATTGGTGAGGCCTCTTCTGGAGTATTATGTGCAGTTTTGGTCACCCTGTTATAGGTAGGATATTATTAAACTGGAGAGGGTTCAGAAAAGATTTACCAGATGTTGCCAGGAATGGAGGGTTTGAGATATAGAAATAAACTGGAAAAGCTGGGACCTTTCTTCGCTGGAGTGTAGAAGGTTGAAGGGCGACCTTATTGAGGGGCATAGATAAGATGAATGACGAGTGTTTTTTCCCTCAGGTGAAGGAGTTCAAAACTTGGGAGCATAATTTTAAGGTGGGAGGAGGAAGATTTGAAAAGAGTATGAGGCCAACATTTTTACACAAAATGTTTCGTGTGTGGAATAAACTGCCAGAGAAAGTGATGGATACAGGTACAGTTACAATAGTTAAAAGACACTTGGACAAGTTCATGAATAGGGAAGGTTTCGAGGGATCTGGGCTAAGCGCAGACAGGTGGAGCTAGTTTAATTTGGGAACATGGTTGGACTGAAGGGTCTGTTTCTGTGCTGTATGACTCTATGAGTCAATGAGGTAAGTGAGGCTGATTTACAGAAGTCCATTTTAAAGAAAGTTCCTGTCTCTCTTTAGCTGCCAGGCTTCTTTGAATCTTGCAAACATGGCCAGCCAGCATTGTATGTTTCATGCTGAGGTTATAGCAAACATTATATTATGAAGAACATTTATAATTTATGCATACTTGGAAAGTTCCAATTGTACTGAAGGGTCACCTCAAAATTATTAATTGTCCTCTTTTAGATGTCGATAAACACACATGGTTTGTGCATTTTTGTATTGTTGCTATGATTTATGTCTTCAATAGAACCACTTGACACACTGCTACTCTGCTATATGTTTCAACAACATGAAGGAATGAGAAGTAAACATGTGGCATATCAATTTGCTATTTCAAACAGCCCTGCAGCAGCTGCATTGTCCTGCGCTTCATTTCCAAAGCAATGTGAATTACCTTGGGCTAAGTTCCTTTGAAGATAAATCTTTGTGAATCTGAAGCAAGCAGATTTCTGGAGTTTATTGCAATCTACATAACATTTCTGAATGGCCAGCAGAACTAAAACAATAGAATTCCATAAAGCAGCCTTCAGTCTGTTCGCAACCAGGCCTACATCCAGATAATTTTAATAAGACTGAGTTAACAAGGTTCTATTCCATATAACTGCTATTCAATTTGAGATTAACAATTTGCCTTATTGCTAAATTCAACTGTTATTCTTATATTTGAGTTCTCTAATTATTAAAATTATAGTGTAAGTTACATCATGACAACCAAAATAATTTGCACTTGTTTCAGGTGTTAATTATGTTTTTGAGAATTACTATCCTAAATATTAATTTATAATATCATCATTTACAAGAGAACATTTTTAAAATAACATTTTTCAAACCAAAAGAAACTTCTTGATAGGAGCTGAACTGTTGTATTTGTGAAGAACACAAACTGCTTTCTGGGGGAAAGAGTCGATGAAGCTCGCAGACAAAGGTCACCCAGCTCTTGGGTAAAAAAAACCTCCTGGATTTTGAACTAACAGTCAGAAAGAAAGACAGTCACAAGACCAAAGGGAAACAGTTTTACTTCTCTCTCTCTTTATTTGAAATATTCCTTGTCAAGGCTGAGCTGTTGATCTGAAGCCTTCATTGTTGTGACGCAAGAGGTCTTCTGGGAGAATTCCGAATCAACTCTGCTGTCTCTTCCAAAGACCAAAAGACTCATCCTAGCCATGGCTACAGAGAGATTACTCCAGTAAGAAACTCTAGTACCAGTAGCTACTGCAGGGAAAATGTGCCTTCTGCTGGAGACCAGCCTATGGACAATTTATGAATAATTTCCTTTCTTGTCTTGTTACTCGGCCAAGTTTTAAATTTCATATGCTGCAGAGATTAACTGACTTTTGTTTCATTCTTAGCGTGATTGTGCATGTACGTTTTTGCATTAATGCTACTTGGATATGTTGTATAATTTAAAACTTTGTTAATATTTTCAGCATCTTTTTAGCAAGTTTCAGAAATAATATTGACATTTTACTGGTCAACCTAAGGAACCTCGCCAGCTCATTTTGTATACCAAGTTATATACAGTGAAGTTTTTTCTAAAAAAATTAAATTGGCATTATTACCACATTTTTAAATTCAAGTTCTATTGGAATCAACTTAGTGATGGAGTGAAAACAGGAATCAATTCATCCTTCCTGAGTTAGTCAGAACAGCTTTCACAAAAATTCCCAAAACTCTTCAAAATGGCATAATCAGAAACAGAGAAGAAAGGATAAGAGATGGTGAATGAAAGTTAAGGTTTTGCATGGCACAGAGAAAAGTAGCAGGTGTACCAAAAATAGCTGATTTACCAATGTCCACTTCGAAGAAACCATTACCTGCTGGATTTAACTGCTTCTATCTCTCTTCAGCTGTCATGTCACTTGGGATCTTGCAAACATGGTCAGCCAGTGTTGCATTTTTTGTTGCACAAAGGTTATATTAACATGTAAAGGACAGTTATAAACCACCCACACCTGGACAACTTTTGTTCCACTGAATGGTCGCATCTAAAATCTTAACCCTTCTCTTTCAGATGCTGTTCAACATATGGACTGGAACATGAATGTTGGTGTGACACTTAATATTGGTGAAGTGGATAAGAATATTAACCTTCTTCTTACAGTGCTGGACATTCTTTCAGCCAGCTGATACTGCTTCAATATGGGTGGCAATCTTGGAGCAAATTGGATTGGCCCAGTATCCTGGTCTCCATAGCTGATCCTGGGGGAGTCGGAAGCTCCATCTGGGCACTACCCATCTAGCAGGAGCTGCAGGACCGTGTCTGCAAAGTGGGGTGAGGATTTCTCCCTTCTGCCATCTCTGGGGAAAAAAAATCAGAAACCATGCAGGTCAACTCTGGACTGACAGTGGCTATCTGGGTGACAGCAGGCTTTTACTGATGGTGGTAGGGATGCCAGTAAATTACAGAATCCCCAGTGAGTTGCTCTGAGAACTGCTGGTGGTAAGATGGGGTTGAAATACAGTGTGATTTTCACTATGAGGGCTCTAATGGCAATGAAAGCTGGGAATTTGGTAAGACATGGCAAGAAAGCCCATTTGGTCTCACAGTGGGAATCAGTCCACCAAATTCCACATGACTTACACTTACCCAAAGAAAGATACTTTATGCATTTTGAAATTGTTGCTTAAAATTTATCGGTTTTGTAAAAAAAACTTGATACTTCTTTCTACGCTGTAGCTGAAAGTGGATTGAAGAGAGGGGAAAGTGCAACATTAAGTTAGAATTGCTGTTTCTATGGCAGAACAGCCAAGATAGTCTTTCCTTTGAAGTACTGACATTCATTTTGACTGTGAAAATCCCATTGGAAATCCAAGATGCACACCAAACATCCTACTGCCCAATAAAATGAGCTGGGGTTGGGATGAATTAGAAAGGCAGGGTCATGAAATGTGGTTTGCAGTTTGTACAGAATTTGTTCAGAGATGAAATTCTGTACAAGGAAATCTGAAGTGATACATTTTGAAAGGAAGAGTATTACTAAATGCTCCAATTCTACAGGAGGTACAATAACCAAAAGACTAGGATTATATTTGCACAGATCACTGGAAGTTTAGGTTGAGAAATTCATTTGAAAGACATCTCGAAACACTGTGTCTTATAAATCACTGCAGACAGCCCAAAAGCAAGGAAGTTCCAGGGAACCTTATATTGGTTGCTGTTAAATAATGTTTAAACTATTTTGATTTCAGTTCATTTGTTATAGTAAAAGTCTTAAATACTTGAAATTCTGTTCTCCAGTAATTTCTGTTGTTTACTGGGAAATTCAATTATTTTAAAAGGTTTTCAGTCCCTGTAGGATCATGACACTTCACTGAAATACTGTATCCAATTCAGACTGCCAGTCTTTAAGAACGATGTATGAAGGTTTCAAGGAGGACACAGAAAGAAATAATGCAAATGATTCCAGAGATGATGAACTTCAATTTGCCAGGAGAGATTGGAGAAGCTGGGATTGTTTCTTGTTACAAAATTGAAGGTTGGGAGGAGATTTGATGGAAGTACTTCAATCATAAGTGGTCTAGACAGATAGGGAGAAACTATTCCCATTGACAGGAATGTCAGGAACCAGAGGACACAGATTCAAGATCGGCTAAAGAACCTAAGATGAAACATGAATTTTAAAACTTGCATTTATATAGTACGTCTCACGTCCACCAGACATCTCAAAGTGCTTTACAACTAATGGATTATTTTGAAATGAAATCATTGTTGGAATGTGGAAATTGTGGTAGCTAATTTGCACACTGCAGGCTCCCACAATAGTAATTGATAATAAATATGACAATCTCATCTTGTTTATAAGGAAAAGACATTTTCTCGTAGAGAGAAGTTAGGATTCTGAATGCACTGCCTAGAACAGGTTCACAAAGGGCTTTCAAGATGAAATTGGATTATTATTTGAAAAGGAAACAACGTGCAGAGTTAGGGAGAGAAAGGAGGCAAGAGGCACAAGGTAAATCTCTTTTGGAGAGCTAACATAGCTATAGTCAGCTGAATGGTCTCTTTCTGTGTTGTATCATTCTCTGATTCTGTGAAAGGGAGTAATAAAAAGTGATGATAAGTCCCGGATACATAATTCAACGATCCTGTATTTCTAGTCCTCCACTTCGTCCCTGTCGTCTCATAAATATCTATCTCACTACCTCTGATTAATAACAATGTTTGAAGAAAGGACATATCTGAGAAGGGCAAGATTTTTATTGTGTGTGCCTCCATTAATAAAATGGATCTATATCCAGGAGGCTTGAATTTGAGTTCAAAATTCATTGTTTCTGGTTAGCTCACTGGTCAGACCGAAATGAGCAGCAATGGACCAAGCCTGGGCTATTGCTTTGGCACAGCTGCCCTTAACTGATTATGTTTCATTGTTTGGGAGTAACATCCATATTTTGACTTTTCAAGTCAATAGTGAGTTTTAGTAAATATTGGCCCAAGCCTGTGAGCTTGATTTCCTCTAGGTCTTCAATTTATTCTGCCAATATCACAGAGTTAGAGAAGATCACATACTCTCAACATTCCAAGCTGGAAGGTACATTACTAGTGATGCAGCTAAGGCTCTTGTCACAGGGAGGAGGCCAGAATGAACAAGCTGAGAATTTGGTTTTTACCAGCAGATGCAGCAGGACCTGTGACACTGACCAAGGAGCAGAAAAGGAAAAAAATGTTCTGGGCTGTACCAGGACATCAAGGTTACTTATTTTTATTAACTTCTGAGATGTTCAGAGTTGAGAGCTGACCAGTATTTAATGCCCATCTCTAGTTACCCTTGAGAAGGTGGTGGTGAGTTGTCTTCTTGAACCGCTGCAGTCTATGTGCTATAAGTTGACCCACAATGTCGTTAGGGAGGGAATTCCAGAATTTTGACCCCATGATAGTGAAGGAACAGCGATATGTTTTCAAATTAGGATAGTGAGTGGCTTGATTGTTCCCATATCTCTGCTGTCCTTCTAGATCACAGTGATCAAGGGCATGAAAGGTGAGAGGTGAGTATGGAGGTGAGTTACTTACTACAGGATTCCTGACATCCCTAGCAGTTGGGCCTAGGTCTAACGTTTGCATAATCCTGATCACCTTCTCAGATTTAATAATGCATTGAACTTCACCTCCATATCTGACACTGGCACATGTTTGTAATTGTGGCAAACATATCAACCACAGCAAACAGCATTACTGACCTGCCTCCCTCTCCTGCAGAAGAGATCACAAATCATTGCTATATTTTACCCTATATTAGTTCATCTACCTAATGTTTCCTAACATTGGTTATTTCTTATTAAAGCTTAATCTTTAAAAAAAAAGTTCCAAATGCAAACAGAGTTTAACATTGCCATAAAACACTGCTTGTGACTAAAATATATTTCTCAGTGTCCAGTATTATAAAGTTCCTGTAATATTGTGCTGATATCACAAAATATATATTTATTGTTATGCGCAATAATTTGCATTAGGCAGTAGCCTGTCAGGATCAAAGACTGATAGATGATTGCTAAAGATCAAGGAGAATTGAATCATGTACACTTAGGAATTTTAGTCACTTCCACACAAAATTCTTTTCAGCATTATAATTGCTTTACATTTGGATTGCGTATTAATGAGGACAAACATATACAAACAAAAATCAGGCATTTACGTACAATTTAAGGATTCACAACCAAATTTTAGAAATTATTGTATGTTTCAGAGATTTAAACAATGAGTTAAGGTTAGGATGTTCTCTGCCTTTCTTCTTAAAGCTTAAGTTGATTTGGATAAAGTTCAATTTTCTGAAAATTTGGCAAAAGTGATCCAGTTATCTTGCTATTTCACACAGAAGTTTAAATGCAAATAATAAAGGTTTATACATAGTAAGTTTGGAGAAATTATAGTCAGGAAGTATCTATTTTACAACAAGTGTAATAGAATCATAGAGTGAATCATCAGAACATTGAAGAACACAATGCACAAGAGTTCAAATGGGGTGAGATAGTAGAAACTGCAGATGCTGGAGAATCTGAGATAACAAGGTGTAGAGCTGGATGAACACAGCAGGCCAAGCAGCATCATAGGAGCAGGAAGGCTGATGTTTCAGGCCTAGACCCTTCATCAGAAATGGGGGACAGGAAGGGGGTTCTGAAATAAATAGGGAGAGAAGGGGTGGCAGTTAGAGGATGGATAGAGGAGAAGATAGGTGGAGAGGAAACAGACAGGTCAAAGAGGCGGGGATGGAGCCAGTAAAGGGGAGTGTAGGTGGGGAGGTAGGGAGGAGATAGGTCAGTCCAGGGAGGACGGACAGGTCAAGGGAGCGGGATGAGGTTAGTAGGTAGGAAACGGGGCTGCGGCTAGAGGTGGGAGGAGGGGATAGGTGGGAGAAAGAACAGGTTAGGGAGGCGGGGACGAGCTGGGCTGGTTTTGGGATGTGGTAGGGGGAGAGGAGATTTTGAAGCTTGTGAAATCCACATTGATACCATTGGGCTGCAGGGTTCCCAAGCAGAATATGAGTTGCTGTTCCTGCAACCTTCGGGTGGCATCGTTGTGGCACTGCAGGAGGCCTAGGATGGACATGTCGTCTGAGGAATGGGAAAGGGAGTTGAAATGGTTCGCGACTGGGAGGTGCAGTTGTTTATTGCGAACTGAGCGTAGGTGTTCTGCAAAGCGGTCCCCAAGCCTCCGTTTGGTTTCCCCGATGTAGAGGAGGCCACAACGGATACAGCAGATGCAGTATACCACATTAGCAGATGTGCAGGTGAACATCTGCTTGATGTGGAAAGTCTTCTTGGGGCCTGGGATGGGGATGAGGGAAGAGGTATGGGGGCAGGTGTAGCACTTCCTGCAGTTGCAGGGAAAAGTGTCGGGTGTGGTGGGGCTGGAGGGGAGAGTGGAGCGGACAAGGGAGTCACCGGGAGAGTGGTCCCTCCGGAAAGCAGATAAGGGTGGGGAGGGAAAAATGTCTTTGGTGGTGGGATCGGATTGCAGATGGCAGAAGTGTCGGAGGATGATGCATTGGATCCGGAGGTTGGTGGGGTGGTACGTGAGGACGAGGGGGATTCTGTTTTGGTTGTTATTGCAGGGAGGGGGTGTGAGGGATGAGTTGCGGGAAATGTGGGAGACATGGTGGAGGGCGTTCTCGACCACTTAGGGGGGGAAGTTGCGGTCCTTGAAAAATGAGGACATCTGAGATGTACGGGAGTGGAATGCCTCATCCTGGGAGCAGATGCGGCGGAGGCGAAGGAATTAGGAATAGGGGATGGCATTTTTGCAGGAAGGTGGTTGGGAGGAGGTGTATTCTCGGTAGCTGTGGGAGTCGGTGGGCTTGAAATGGATATCGGTTTCGAGGTGGTTGCCTGAGATGGAGACAGAGAGGTCCAGGAAGGTGAGAGAGGTGTTAGAGATGGTCCAGGTGAACTTAAGGTTGGGGTGGAAAGTGTTGGTGAAGTGGATGAACTGTTCAAGCTCTTCATGGGAGCACGAGGCGGCGCCGATACAGTCATCAATGTAACGGAGGAAGAGGTGGGGTTTAGGGCCATTGTAGCTACGGAAGAGGGATTGTTCCATGTAACCTACAAAGAGACAGGCATAGCTTGGGCCCATGCGGGTACCCATGGCCACCCCCTTTGTCTGTAGGAAGTGGGAGGAATTGAAAGAGAAGTTGTTGAGGGTGAGGACGAGTTTGGCTAAGTGGATGATGGTGTCAGTGGAGGGGGACTGGTCGGGCCTGTGGGACAGGAAGAAGCGGAGGGCCTTTAGGCCATCTGTATGGGGAATGCAGGTGTATAGGGACTGGACGTCCATGGTAAAGATGAGGTGTTGTGGACCAGGAAATTGGAAGTTCTGGAGGAGGTGGAGGGTATGGGTGGTGTCATGGACGTAGGTAGGGAGTTCCTGGACCAAGGGGGAGAAAATGGAGTCAAGATAGGTGGAGATAAGTTCGGTGGGGCAGGAGCAGCTGGAGACAATGGGTCGACCAGGGCAGTCACGTTTGTGGATTTTGGGAAGGAGATAGAAGCGGGCGGTGCGGGGTTGGGGAACGATGAGGTTGGAGGCCGTGGGTAGGAGGTCACCTGAGGTGATGAGGTTGTGGATGGTTTGGGAGATGATGGTTTGGTGCTCGGGAGTGGGGTCATGATCAAGGGGGCGATAGGAGGAGGTGTCAGAGAGCTGGCGTCTGGCTTCGGCGATGTAGTGGTCAGTGCGCCATACTACAACTGTGCCTCCCTTGTCTGCGGGTTTTATGGTGAGGTTGGGATTGCAGCAGAGGGGTTGGAGTGGGTGAGAAGGGTGGAGATGTTGAGGCGATTGATGTCTCGACAGCAGTTGGAGATGAAGAGGTTGAGGGAGGGTAGGAGGCCTTGGGATGGTGTCCAGGAGGAGGGGATTTGGATAGAGGTTCTTTGGTGTGCTTGCATTTGTAGAAAAGAAAAAGACTTGCTGGTTGTCCTCACCTATTTCTGTTCCTAATAATTCTTATGTCCCTTATAGATGATGAAAGGTATGAACTCACTTTAATCTCTGTACACCCTAGGCGTAACTGGACAATGACCTGGAATGAAAAGGTTAGCTGATTTTGTGTTTTCTCTGCCACTGTAGGAAAATATCTCAAGACCTTTCTTTGACTTCTTCATCAACTACCAATTTAATTTTTCTAGTTTATACATAGGTTAAAATCATCCTTGATTATTACTCTTCCTTTGTTGCACACACCCAAGTATTCTTCTTGTATACTTTGTTCTCCATTAGGGTACCTGTGCATCACTCCCACTAGTGACATCTTTCCCCTAATATTTCTCATCTCCACCCAAACTAATTCTACATCCTGATTTCCTGAATCAAGGTCATCTCTAACTATTGCACTCATATTATCTTTGATTAAAATGATAACCCTCCACTTTGCCTATCCTTCTTGAATGTCATATACCCTGCCATATTCAGAACCAATGCTTGTCATCATGCAGCCACATCTCTGTAATGACTGCCTGATCATTACAGATTTACTTAAATGGAAGCTATCAATTCATTTATTTTGTTATTAATGTTCCATGTATTCAGAAACAGAACCTTTAGTTTGCTTTGTTATCTTTGTTATCTTGACTCTCAGTGTTTTTTAACGTTTTTTCTGACCTTCTTTTCCCTTATTACTATTTTGGTCTCCTGCCTCACCCGATCCCTATATTTGCCAAATCTACCCAAGCTTGATCTCTCAACAACATTATTTAGTTTAAAGCCCTCTCCAATTCATTTGTTATGCAGTTTGCTAGAACTCTGGTCCCTGCTGAGTTCAGATACAGACGATGGGAGGCAATGGCTAAACGGTATTATCGCCGGACTGTTTAATCCAGAGACACAGATAATCATCAGTGGAGTCTCCGATGAAGCGGTGTTATTCTACTCTGCTTGGAATTTATATTGTCTGGTCTGTTATGGTGAGCACTGTCATTTCCGGTTTTGATCTGTATGGGTTTGTATATGAGGCCCAATTCTATGTGTTTGTTGATTGCAGTACATGTGGAGAGCCATGCCCCTCGGAATTCCCATGTGCATATCTATGTTTGGCTTGGTCTGCTATGGTTACCTTGTCCCAGTTGAATTGATGGCCTTCATTGTCTGAGTGTACCAATATTAAGGAGAGTTCTTTGTGCCGTTTTGCTGCTGGCTGATGTTCATGTATTCTGATGGCTAGTTTCCTTCCTGTCTGTCCAATGTAATGTTTGTGGCAATTGTTCCCTACCTGGTCTGACCTACATGTGACTCCAGACCCAAGACAATGTGGTTGGCTCCTAACTGCCCTCTGGGCAGTTAGGGATGGATAATAAATGCTGGCCTAGCCAGCGATGGGCTCAATGAATTAAGCAAAAGACAGTACCTGCAGTACAGTCTGCACTTTCCCTTGTATTGATGCCCCACAAATCAGAACCCACTTCTGTCATACCAGTTTTCAAGCCAGACGTTCATTTCACTAATCTTATATGCCCTCTGCCAATTGGCATATGACTCTGTTAATAATGCAGAAATCATTACCTTGAGGTTCTACTCTTCAGTTTGGTACTGAATGCCTCGTGCGGTCTAAGCAGAAATACTTTCCTACCCCTATCTATGTCTTGGGTAGCTATGTGGATCATTGTAACTGCATTCTTCACTCCCCTCCCAAGTTCCTGTCCTGCCATGAGCAGATGTACCATGGCACTGGGGAGGTAACACAGCCTTCTGGACTCAGGCTCTCTGCTACATAAAACATGCCCTACTTCCCTCACTGTACTCTACCCGACAACATTCCCCAGCCCAGCCCACCTGCAGTGAATGGCTTCCTGCGCCATGATGCCACTGTCAGTTAGCTCATCTAAACTGCAGCCTTCCACCCTCACCTAAACAAGCTGAAAAAAACCTCAAACTGTCAGACAACACAAAGGCTAAAGCTTTTGCACTCATGTCCTTTGGGTCTCCAGGCCTCTTGATCCACAGACATCCTGCCCCTGACCATTGACTAATTCAGAACACATTATCTAAAAGGGTATGACTGCCTTGTGGAATAGATTGCCCAAGTAACCTTTCTGCCCCTGGTAAGATGCAGATTCTGCAGCTTGGTCTCCAGCTCACTGAATCACTCTGGGTTTCTTGCAGCCGTAGCCACTTACTGTAGATGTGTTTGACCCGGAACGCACAGAAGTCAGAAACACCTACAATCTGTAATTGCAACATATCACTATCCCTGCCATCTTTATTGTGTATTAACTCATCACTAATATTTACTTAATTGACTTATTAATAATACTCCTCTGAAAAATCTATTTTACTGGCAATAAATTTAATAAATAATGTTGAAAATATATAATTATTAATAAACTACCTGAGTTGTGATTGAAAAATGAACCTGATACCCAAAGATAAAACCCCTTTAATGGTTTGTGTCTCCCTAAGCTGAACACCTTTGTATTGTTTAAGCCTCTCCACTCTCTCACTGATTCTGAATGCTGTGTCACTCTCTTTGCTGTTT
>NC_063333.1:75045891-75106149 GCF_021869965.1 Rhincodon typus | reverse complement strand
CCACTCTCTCACTGATTCTGAATGCTGTGTCACTCTCTTTGCTGTTTCCAGCCTCCCCACTCTCTCACTGATTCTGAATGCTGTGTCACTCTCTTTGCTGTTTCCAGCCTCCCCACTCTCTTGCTGTTTCTGAACACTACACCTCCCTCTTGCACTGTATTAAGCTTCTCAATTCACTTACTCAGGTCCTGATAGATTTCATCCTATAGAAACAGCACAGAAAAAAAGTCTCTTTGGCTCTTTGCACCTGCACAGGTCAAAAACAATTACTTAACTATTCTAATCCCATTTTCTGTCACTTGGTTCATAGCCTTGTCATCGCAAGTGCACATCTAAGCACTTCTTAAATGTTATGAGGGTTTTATTCTGCCTTTACTACCCCTACGGACAGTGAATTCCAGATTCCCACCAGCCTCTGGGTGAAAAAGATTTTCCTCACGTCCCTTGTAAAACTCCGAGACAACAAGGTGCAGGGCTGGATGAACACAGCAGGCCAAGCAGCATCATAGGAGCAGAGAGGCTGACGTTTCGGGCCTAGACCCTTCATCAGAAAACCCGAAACGTCAGCCTCTCTGCTCCTATGATGCTGCTTGGCCTGCTGTGTTCATCCAGCCCTGCACCTTGTTGTCTCGGATTCTCCAGCATCTGCAGTTCCTACTATCCTTGTAAAACTCCCTCCACTTACCTTAAATCTACTCCTCCAAGGGGAAAATTTTCTTCCTGTCTACCCTCTTTATGCCACTTAAAACGTTTATACCCTTCTCAATCTCCTCGGCTGGAAGGAAAACAGTCCCGCCCTGTCAAATCGCTCTTCATAAATAAAACTCTCACATTCCTCCTATACTGTGGATTCTAAAACCGCACTCAATACTTTAGATTAATGCAGTCCCTCGGAATCATTTTAATGTTTCTCCAATAACACGTTTAGACAGACTGGCTTGTAGTTTCCTGATTTATCCCTTGGTCCCTTCTTGAATAATAGTACCACATTTACCATCCTCCAGGAGTCTCACACCACTCCTGTTTCCAGAGGGGAGTTTAAAATTTTTGCAAGCACCCCTGCTATTTCTACCCCTGCCTCAATCAACAACCTGGGATAGATTTCACCCAATCCTAGAAATGTTTCTACATTTAAGCCTGCCAGACCTCTCAAAACCTTTTTTCTGTCTATGCTAATTTCCTCAATTATAGCAGTTATGGCTTCATCATTTCTATAACCATGTGTTTCTTCTCTCTTGTGACACCAACACAATGTACTCATTTACAACCCTACCCACATCCTCTGGGTCCATGCACAAGTTATTGCTGTGGTCCTTAATGGGCCCTACTTTTACTCTCATTATCCTTTTACCCTTAATGTACCTATAAAACAACTTGGGATTTTCCCTTATTTCACCTGCCAGTATCCTTATTGTCCAATTTTAGCTCTTCTAATCTGAGTTTTAAGTCACTCTTGCACATTATATCCTCCTCTAGAGCTTCTGCTGTCATGAGCTCTCAGTATCTGCCATAAGCCTCCTTTTTCTCTTTATACATATTTATATATCCCTTGCTATCCAGGTTTCACAGGATAGGATGATCCTACCCTTTTTTCCTAATTGGAACATGTTGATCCTGTGCTCTCCATATTTCTTTCTTAAATGCATACCACTATTCTGAGACAGATTTCCCAAAATGTATCTGCTCCCAGTCCACTCTGGCCAAATTATATCTGATCTTATTAAAATCAGCCTTCCCTCAGTTTAGAACTTTGATTTCAGGCCCATTCGTGTCCTATTCCATAACAAACTTGAATCTAGCAGAGTTATTTTGGCTGTTTGCAAAATACTCCCCCAATGATACTTCAACCACTTGCCCAGCTTAAAATAGAATACCTTTTATTGTCACATGTAGCCTTGTAGAAGTACAGTGAAAAGCTTTTACAACGTCTGCCTCTTATAGCGCCATCTGAGGTACAAGTACCTAGGTACAAATCCTGGGTGCAAAAGAGGAATAAAAAGTATTGGCATTACTTCACAGAGTTTAAAAAAATATAATTTGGAAATAAAACATTATTAAAGAATTGACTTTATAGCCAGGTAAAAAAAGTTCAAACAATCTTTACATTGTAGCAGCTCAGTGCAGGACCTCTGCATGTACTCTGACTGCCCACGCCAGAGCTCAGTCCAACAGCCGTCCTTACTCCTGCTCCAAGCCTCCAATCTGTTCCATACCGGCACTCAGATGCTCCAAGATAAGTATCAGGACTGTGTCCACCGCGCCTGTCTCCGCACAAGGCTCACAGCCCGCGCTGTTCCTGGAACTCACAGCCCGCACTGCTCCGAGGCTGCTTCCTCATGCGCTGCTCCAGGGACTCACAGCCCATGCTGCTCCAGTGCTGCTTCCTCACGCGCTGCTCCAGGGACTCACAGCCCGCGCTGCGCCAGGGACTCACAGCCCGCGCTGCTCCAGGGACTCACAGCACGTGCTGCTCCAGTGCTGCTACCTCACGCGCTGCTCCAGGGACTCACAGCCCACGCTGCTCCTGGGACTCACAGCCCGCGCTGCTCCAGTGCTGCTTCCTCATGCGCTGCTCCAGGGACTCACAGCCCATGCTGCTCCTGGGACTCAGCCCGCGCTGCTCCAGTGCTGCCTCCTCATGCGCTGCTCCAGGGACTCTCAGCCCACGCTGCTCCTGGGACTCACAGCCCGCGCTGCTCCAGTGCTGCTTCCTCATGCGCTGCTCCAGGGACTCACAGCCCACGCTGCTCCAGGGACTCACAGCCCGTGCTGCTCCGAGGCTGCTTCCTCATGCGCTGCTCCAGGGACTCACAGCCTGTGCTGCTCCAGTGCTGTTTCCTCATGTGCTGCTCCAGGGATTCACAGCCCGCGCTGCTCCTGGGACTCACAGCCTGCACTGCTCCAGTGCTGCTTCCTCATGCACTGCTCCAGGGACTCACAGTCCGCACTGCTCCTGGGACTCACAGCCCGCGCAGCTCCAGGGACTCACAGCCCGCGCTGCTCCAGGGACTCACAGCCCACGCTGATCCTGGGACTCACAGCCCTGCTGCTGCTCCAGGATTCGTCTCCAGGGCTATGGGGAGAGAAAAAGAGAAATGAAAAAGACAGAAAAAAAGGAAGATAAAGAACAGGTGGAGCAGAGAAGCTCTGACAGGATATCTTACCCTGTTACCAGCTTGCCGAAGAGCTTTGTCACCGAAATGAAATTGAGGACCTCCCCTTCTCTTGTAGAGCTTTCTGTATACTGGTTTAAAAAGCTGTCCTGGATGCATTTTAAGAATTATCTTCCCTCTGAACCTTTCACACTATGACTAACCCAGTTAATGATGGAGAAGTTGAAATTCCCTACCATCACTACCCTGTTATTTTTATACGTCCCTGAAATTTACCTGCATATCTGCTCTTCTATTTCTCTCAGACTATTTGGGCTCCTACAGTACACTCCCAGCAATATGATTGCTCCTTTCTGATTTTTAATTTCTACCCAAATGGCTCCATTTGAGGAGCCTTCAAAGAAGATGCACACATCAAAATTTCAACACCTCATTTTCTTTTACCTCTTCCCTGTCTCACCTGAAGACCCTACATTTTAGAATATTGATCTGCCAATTTGCCGTCTCTCAATCGTGCCTCAGTGACAGCAATGAAATCATACCCTCATGTTTCAAACTGTGACCTCAACTTATCTGCCTTCTTTATCAGACTCCTTGCATTAAAATAAATACCATCCAATTTCGCTGAAATCCCCGGCACCTTAGCTAAGCCTAGAATGTGTATGCCTTAATGACTCCCTTGTTGTCTCTTCTAATTTAGGCAATTCATATTCCCTGCTCAACATTCTCTCTGGATGCCCTGCAATGCCCCTCTACCCCTGCCAAGTTAGTTTAAACTCTCCCCAACAGCATTAGCAAACTTTCCCGCAAGGATGCTAGTCTCATTCAGGTTCAATTGCAAGCCATTCACCTTGGAAAGGTCCATCGCTCCAAAGTCCCAGAAATCTAAAGCCTTCCCTCCTGCACCATCCCTCTAGCCATGCATTCATCTGAAACAACCTTTTTTTTAGACTCACTCGCATGTGGCACCTGAAATAATCCAGAAATTACAACCTTTTAGATCCTGTTCTATCATGTACTTCCTGACTCCCTGAATTATTTTGCAGAAATACAAAGAAGATACTGTTTTCTACCTATTGCTTATCAGCAGTGTCCAGAAAATAAAGCTATCCATGATAATAGCTCAAGAGATGGTCTGCCTCTCTACAGTTTTGACTTTTTTCAGTGAAGTTTCGCCACAGGTCATTCAGGGTTAAGAATTATATTAACATGACTGTGGTATTGCTCTATTTGTGTCAGGAGACTGTTTCTGGAAGTGTAAAGCAATGATGCAAGATGACACAGAGTGGAATGAGCTCGTAGGACCTAAAAACAAAATAATCAGCCAACTTAATATTTCCACATTAGATTATAACAAGGGCTTGATTAGTTTTTACAGGTGATAACATTTCACCTAAAACTCAGCCATACTCCTGCAACCTTATATCCCGAAAATCACATCTCAGAAATCAATTGCCCAGTACTCACTGAAATTCTAATGATGCTTTATGTACAGAATGCTTCTTGTAGGCTACTGCATTTGATGTGTAGAATCAAAGCTTGTAAGAAATCATAAAGCAGCCACTATTGGCTTTGACAGATCCTGTCTGGGCTGGTAATGCCTTTTCCCACCTCTGATACTTCATCGTCCCCAAGCTATATAGCAAGTGCCACATCTGATTCTTTACCTCTTTTATTTCCATAGTCTTCTGAATAAATCCTGGTTTACTTGCATATTTCAGTTGTGAGTTGATAGGTACAGCTTCTAATTCTATCGCCCATGTGGCAGTATTTAAAATACATTTAACATCAGAAATGTAGACTATTTATATTGTGACTGCTGACAGATTCAATATTTGATGTGACCTGAGCTACACTGAATTGTTTTTTGCACTGAGTATCATACATTTTAATCATCATTTGCCGTATTGCCACATTTTGCCCTTCTGCAGACAATCTCTCTGTTTCCTGTAAGGTTTTAGTTTGCTCTTTAAAGCAGAAGACAGGTCAGTTAATCTTCCCTACAATGCACTGGGGAGCAGCGAACACTCTGCACTCAGCCACATTAACATATTCTGTCACTATACCTGGGAGGCCTTTCCTGTACAGGAGAACAGATATGAAATGTACAGCTTAAATGTGTCAGAAATTACCAGCGAATTAAAAGTACAGGTGAGTATAGGAAGAAAAGGCATATTGCCATCACTTTGCCTGACAGGAAATTTATTTTGCTATTGCTGAAATGTAATTAACCTCCACTGTGAGAAAACTCTATTACTAACAGCTATTCTGCCATGCAAAGTGCAGTACATGGAAATGTTACAGGCTGTCAAGCAGAAAGACATACTTGTCTGAATTTTAAACTAAACTTTCATTTTTCCTCACATCCTGTTATCTTCAGTGAAGCCACAAATTGCTGGAATATATATAGTTGTGCTTTAAAAAAAGTATCAACCATTAAGAGGTTTCTGAAGATTTTCCTGAGCTAAAACACACAATTATATTGAATTCTTTTGTGGGGGCGGGGATGAAATAACTATCTCTCTTTTTCATGAAAGGCAGTCTGCCATGTACCAGAGTGACATTCAACCATGAACAGTTTCACTGCAGCCATCTATAAGAAAATGTCACTGAGTCCTCCCTTGGTAATCAATTATGAACATTTTCACTGCTTCCTCTCATTTAAAGACAGAATGAAAAATTATCCTCCATTATTCGTCTGTTACTGAAAGTTCAAATGAAAAATTCTTAGCCAATATGTTTTCTGATCACGGTTAACATTATTCACTCTGTTCCTTAGGAAGTTAACTAAAATGGCACAATCCTGTAGAGTCCCCGGCTTAAAAGCCAGATGAATATAGTGTTAGCTGGAAACTACAGGGGGTGTAAATTTTTCTAAACTACAGGCTTTGCCTTAGAGTGACAGCTCTGCAATTAGGAGCTTCCAGCTCTTGCCTTGCTTAGCAATATGATGATACTCATATATGCCTCATACTTTTTTGGATTTTGCATGACATATTTTAATGACATAGTTTCTTTTGAAATGTTACATTTATTAATCCTACTGTAGCATTTTTTTTGCTATCTTGTGTTGTGTTATTAATTTTACCATTAGGGAGAAACAGAACAAGTGACTTATTTCCCAGAGTATCATCAGAGTCCCATACAATACTTACATCAGAGCTATCAATCTAAGAATATATTTCACTGACACTCAGAAACCATGTCTAACCCAAGGAATACTATAGGGACATGTAGATCCTTTACCCTGTTATAATAAACAATCATGTTAAAATGAAAAGCTTTGATGTAGCAAACAGAGGAGTGGGAGAGGATATGATGCAGTGGGAGAGAGCCTAGCAGTCATACATTGCTTTCTTGTTTTGTTTTTGTATTTTTATCTTTTAAATTTGTACATAAAAATTCATTCCATCCTTCCTTTCTTTCATTGTATTGAATGGTAACAGTCTCCATGGTTCAAACATTTATGATCTTGGATAAAGAAGCGTGATCTCAAATGGTACAATAGCTAACTTCTTGATTTATCTCCTCTTCAGTCTTGGCCTTATGTGTGCTCTGAAATATAGCCTTTTTGAATTTATAAAATATACCTACCAAGACAGGTAATTCAGAATAGAGCCAGCACTTGAACCAAGAGCCAGGGTTTTAACTTTCTTATATTAGAAAGTTCTAAGCATGTGTAAAATCTTCCTTCAGTATGGGCTGCTTGCACCGTTTATATTGTTATGTGATGCTCAGACAGAAAACAAGTTTAAAATTGAGCCCTTGAAGTTGCACCGGAAGATATTAGTGCATGAAACCTTAACACAATCACCCGAGACTGTCCTCTTTGTAATTTAATACAGGTGTTCTTTGTAAGATCAGGTCTGGGTTATTGTTAGGAGGGAGTCCATTCCCATATCAGTGACCAACAACAACCTTAATTAATATAGCTATATAAAAGGGATAGTAAGATAGCACATCTGTGGAATCCTAAAGCTTTAGATCCCAGTTTCAGGTGATCTGATGCCATTATGCACAAACTCAGTAGCTATTTTTAGAGTAAAGGTATAGTTGACTCTTTACTCCACAGTGTTGACCAATTGATTTTAAACTTTTTAGGTGCCACCGTTAACAGTTAGAAAATATGGAGGATAATATTCAACCTTACTATTTGAGCAAGACTATCTTCTCATGATGGAATTCACCAAGTTTTCATCATATTGCAGTTCTGAAGAAGGGACTCAAAACATTAACTCTGCTTCACTGTCCACAGACCTGTCGAGCTTCTCCAGCAATTTCTGTTTTTGTTTGTTTCATCATTTTGCAGCTTCTATGAATACCAGCAGTTAACTCTATCATGTTGCAATGATGTATGCAAATAAACGGAAAACCTCACTACAGAAAAGAAAAAGTTGCTCATGTGGCCTCTTAGTCTTTTGGTCCACTTGGTCTTTTGACCCTCTTGACACTGGAAACAATGTTTCCAATTTTTTTTCTATCATAACTCTCAGAATTTTGAACATGTCTATTACACCTTTCTTCAACCTCTTTTGTTCTAAGGAGAACAGTCCCAGCTTCTTTAGTCCATCACATAAATGATGTCCCTTATTTTTGGCACAACTTAATAAATCTCCTCTGCATTCTCTCCAATGCTTTGACATCTTTCTTAAGGTGTTGTGAGCAGAATTGAACATAATATGATGGCAGGAGTCTTAGCAAAGATTTATAAAGGTTTAGTGTAACTATTTTGTGCTGTGACATCTTTTAATGTGCAAGGAGCAATACTGATGTGGTAAAGTTACTGGATGAGTAATACCTAAGTATATGATTGTTTTGCAATACTTGTGGTTGCAGAGGAGCAGGGATGTCCCATAGGCCAGAGGTTTTTGGCCTGTTTGTCAGTCCCTCCGCCCTTCCGATCGTAGAGTCTGGCATCAGCCAAATGCCTACATCACTGCCCAGTCACAACTGCAAGCCACTGTCCCCCAAACATAATTTCTGATATTCTACCCCAACAACCCAAACTGCAGACTTTTCTCTTCCACTCCTGATCACTGCATATCTGTAATGGCTCCAAGGTATATCCCTGGGCTGCTGGTATTCCTTCCCAACCACTGGCTCAGGTAACCTTTTAGTATATGCTAAGTAGGAGACAAAGCTACAAATGTTAATATAATATTGCCAAAAGGATCACCACTCTCCAGCACCAATTTTGCTTCTTTACTTGTCCCACTGCTTGGTTTGCCTTGCACAATCAATCTTATTTTTAATTAAGCATCGATAAAATATGAAGCTGGAGGAGCACAGCAGGTCAGATAGCATCAGAGGAGCAGGAGAGTCAACATTTCGGGTCAGGACCCTTCAGCAGGACCCTTCATCGGTCGACTTTCCTGCTCCTCGGATGTTGTCTGATCTGTTGTGCTCCTCCAGCTCCACGTTTTATCGACTCTGACTTCCAGCATCCGCAGTCCTTGCTATCTCCTTATTTTTAATTGGCGTACTCTGCTTTCCACTTTACCATAGACCTACCCTATTATTCTCTCACTTCCACAACTCCATATCCTCCGTCCTTGTTCAAAAACTGTTTCATCTCCAACATTTCCATGGAAAATGTACCTACCAGATTTAAATTTCCAGTATGTACTCATTTTATTCTCCTGTAAGAGCTGTAGGCTAGCCTTAAGTCATGCAGTCTTGCTTTAAGTAGTGATATTAATAATAATATTACTAAATAATATTTGGTTTCCTGCTGAAGCACGCAACAATGAAATACTTTGAAAGTGTGGCTACATGTACCAATTGTTATAATTAGTAAGCAGCTTGAAGTTGGTCTGCTGCCTGTATTCCAAATAATGATCATAGGTTGATTGTGCATCTCAATCCTGCTCTCATGTTCTGGAGTTAACCAATTCATAAAACTAATTCTTTCATCGAAATACTTCAGAAACCACAGAAAACTGAAAATACCCTGAGATATCTTGATTCTTAATCTGAGCTTACAATATATCAGCTTTCATTTATCTACTGCCTTATATGCCCCCAGCACATCCCAAGAGACTCAAGAACATAAAAAATAGGCACATAAGAAGAGTTCATATACCCTCGAGCCTGCCCTGCCATTCAATATGTCATAGCTAATAATTAACTTTAGCTTCACTTTTCCACCTAATCCAATGTCACTTGAAAGACCAAAGAAATGTCTATCTCAGCCTGAAATATACTTAGTGATGGTCTAACAACAAGCTTCCGAGTTAAGGAATGCTAAAGACAACCAACCTTGAGTGTAGAAATTTCTCATCATGTCAGTCCAAAGTGATTGATCCTTTAGGGGACATTGAATCAGGAGGAAAGGCAGGGTAAAACACCAGCCACCCTCCTGACTCCATGGCTAATTTGCTGCCATGTAAAGGATTTCATCCAAAACTGATTGCAGGGGATGATCTTCACTACATAGCGAGAATATTCAGTCAAGGCTAGCAGCCTCTGTGTGGAGTTAGTTGTGAGGGACCTCCCTGACTAGGTGCCAGCTGTGGCCTTTGGAGGGCTTCCCAGCAGTAAGGCCAAGAAAATAAACTCCCTGCTTTGTGAGCAGACATGACCTCAAAATCGGGCTGGGATACACAACATACCTCTGACAAGAAATGAGCAGGACGGCATCTTAGTAAGAGAGTTGGCAGTGCTCTGATTTCAACCTCATTGAGGACCAATGTTTCAGGTATTTGTACTTCTCAGAAATGATTGTGCTTGTAATCTTCCAGTTCATATAGCCACAGCTACAACCTCAAAGTGGGGCAAGTTCAGTAGTGCCGATTGTTGTCAAAGTGATCACAGCTCTTAATGCGTCAGAGAGGTGAGCAAAATGGACGTTGAATGGACTTCTGATTTCCTCATGCAGCAAGGTACCATTGACTGCAAACACATTAACTTGCATTGTCCTTAAGAATCTTAATATTTTTGTCAAGAAAAAGGATTCCATTCCTTCAATGTGAAGTTGCAAATAACAATGGGTTATACATCTTACAGCTGAATGCTGTCATGAGACCATAAGATACAGGAGCAGAATTAGGCCATTCTTCTCATTGAGTCTTCTCTGCAATTCAATCATGGCTGATATATTTGTCAACTCTGTTCTTCAGCCTTTTCATCCTGGTAAGTGTCTTTCATCCCAGGACAGTTCTTTAATTTAGCTGTGTAGAGACCACAGGGCAGGTCAAAGGCCGACTATTGGCAGAAAGGGTTATCCATTCATCACATGGTGCAAGACTCTGGTCCAGAACCCAAGCACATACACACAGCAGGAAAACAATGGGATTTGTGTTTCGTATTCAAATTTTATCAATTCATATATTACATTCAAACTAAAAAATACTCATCTTTGTCTTTCTCTTAATACCTATTCTCCATGTATCTTTGCCATCTTGGTGCTTCCATGAGAACTTTCTTCAGTGCCTGCACCATATCTGCATCAATGGCTGTGGATTTTCAAGTTTGGAGCCTGAAGTGGGTCTTGGAGGTGCCTTAGAGTAGCTCAGTGTCTGGATATCAGATTAGTCTGGGCTTCAGGAGTCAAGCTAGCTGGCATACAGACAATAGCAAGGACACTGGAGGAGTGGCAAAGCTGGCAGCAGGAATGTTGGGTTCAATGGATATGCAAATGGAGAAGGCACCCAGTTCCATTTTGGAAAGAATGGACTATAAATTAAGTGCAGATCCCTGTGCATATATAGAATTAGACTTCACTTTCACATTGCCTACAAAGTTCTTTTCAGGCTTTCCAATAGCACCTAACTTTTTGATTGTTCATGCCTGTCGGCTCTCTTCTGACCCCTATGTCAGTGTTTTCATCTGAATCTTCTGCGACAGAACTATTGTGCAATCTTGGTCCACAGCAAGCTGATACCTGCACTATCCCACTCCTTCCGAGGACCTGCCCACTTGTGCTGATTTTCTTACCACACCCAGATTCCTCCTTTTCTCAGTTTCAGAAATCTGCATCATCTCAGTGTCTGAGTTGCATATAAGTTTATAGTCTGGATTTTCAGGAGATAGAAATGGAAAGTAACCTGTAAAGATGATGGATACAATTTATGAGTAATTTTCAAAATCTATGGACTCAACCCTTGTAAAGAGGAAATTTGCATGGCTTTGAATAAAGAACACGGGTGTGTGACTAATTGAGTTGCTCTTTCAAAGAGCCATAACAGGCATGATTGGCGAAATGCCCTTCTCTGTGCAACGCATTCAATACTTCTCTGATTCAATGATGCTGTGTCAATTGAATACAATGCTGATTGCTCACAGTGAAATGTTATCTTCATTTGGGGTTGCAGACTAGTAATGTGAGGATAAAGAACGGCTGTGGATTGTTAATGTTTTTCAGGTTCAATATAAGAATGCTTTTGCTTCTCTGGATTAGGACGTTTGTGAGGAAATGAAATTTAACCTCGCTAGTCAGGAGGTGAGTTTGTATGATAAAATTTAAAGGGCATAGGGCAGACAGTGTATAATGAATTAAGGGAATTTACCAGCAATACAGTAATGATTGCTTGTGATGCTAATGGCAAAATGTTGGTAACAGCTGCCAGCTGGCCATACAACAGCTGTAAGTATTACATGTGGATTATTATCATCTAATGATGAGAATAGTTCATTTGACCACAACAAAATCTTATTCCAAACACAAAAATGACTACACCTCCTGTTTCATTAGCTTCATGTGCATGTATTGCAAACCTATTTAATACTGAGAAAGATAGATCAGTTATAATGATAATAAGCAGCAGGTTGTGATTTTGTTGTTACTGTTTTAGAAGAGTTTGACTTGTTTATAAGGTGAAACTGGAGTACTGAAAGAGTGATGGCCCCAAATCATTATATGGATTTGGCTACTTTTAGACCTTTTTAGTATGTTTGCAGCACTGCTTTTTCTTCAGGTTTCTAACTTGTGTTGCTTATATTTTTAATAATCTTAATTCAATTACAAATATAATAATATTTATTTAAATCAATTGCTCTGTTTTAATTGGTTGCAATGTTAAAAATGAGATCTCAGTTGGTGTGCTATTTGTTTTCTCCCACATTTTCTAATAATGCAATGCCAAAAGTGCAGGACTAGATTTGACGAGGTTCCAGAACTAAGCCTTTAATCTCAATTTCATTGTTGGATACAAGTAGTTGCAGGAAAGAGGACATTTCAGCATCTTGGAAGTCAACACATTCCTCATCAATCATCACCACTGTCAATCCTTATTATCTTGGACTTTGGCAACACTGCTTTTCTTCACCTAAAGTGAAAGAAAGTTGCTACAAATGTATGAAGATGTGTATTATTTAAACAGGTGCACATTTGCTTGTGTAATAATGTTGTTGACAATTAAATTCCACAGTTAATTCTCCAAAAGTTATTGATAATATTATTTTTAAAAATTACCTACGCATGGAAGAAAAAAATGCAAAGTGGGACTTCAGCAAGATTGAAATCAATGCAGCCACTACAGCAATACGATCAGAAAATGATGGAAATGCTCAGTAAGGCCAGCAACATCAGTGGAGATAGAACCAAAACTTTAACTGGCTTCTATGACATTTCATTAGATCTTTCTGACCTCAAATATTATGTTGGATTTTATGGCTACTACTCAATCTTTTGGTAGAAGCAAATTCATTTGGTTCAGTATCTCAACTGACAGACTGAAAACATTTTCTTCACCAGACATCCAAAATGGGTGACTGAAGGTATCCAGTCCAATCAATATTGTGAGGGAGCCAGGTCAATGAATAAACACTATCTTGTAAATAACAACAAATAATCTTATTCAAGTTTGTGTTTGAAGTTTTGGCCTTGTGACTTTTAGCTAATGGTCTTTCCTTTGAATTTAACCTGCAGGGAGTCTGCACGTCACAGGTGATACTTGAATCTTCATCTCACAGCTGCTCAGATGGTCCAAGGTGTAATTTGGTTTAATTCATCAGTCCTTAACTTTCGTGCATGTTTTTCTGATGCTTTAAACCTTTGAGTACTAACTTCGGGTATACACACACTTATCACATCATGATCAACAGTCAAAAAGCTAAAAGATCTGCAAAAGATATGGATCTAACCAGAATTCATGCCCATTAGACAGACATTGGAAGAATTCATAGACCACTTTGTGAGCAGATGCAGGGAAAATGTTTATTATATGAGTTTTCAGATAGGCAGCTAGCAAACAGAATAGCTGAATTAGCAATCATATCCACCCAAGCTTTCTAGAAAGCATTGCAAAGGAAATTACTAACTCAAAGGAAACAAAACGTCAATTAAGTTCATAGGATTTATAGGAAATAGCATGAAACAGCCGAATAATTGCCAAGAAACTAGTAAAAAGAAATTATTATAAGTATAGGACTTTTAGAGACATTAGAAAGTAGCCAAATGTCTGTGACAGCAGCCAGATGAGAGAACTAGTTGAACCGTAAGTATTCATAAAGAGACAATATAAGCAAAAAGATAAGAGTTTGTTCTTGTGGACACATTGAACAATGGAAGCATGTCTTTTTCTGCCATAGAGACAGACCATAAGTTTTAAAAGGTGACACATAAATTAAAGAAAAACACACAGGCAGACAGCAGTTTTTGTAGGGCACAAAAGAGTCAAATTTACTATTAATTCCTTTTAGAGATCATAGAATCCCTGCAGTGTGGATACAGGCCATTTAGCCCAAGAAGTCCACACTGACTTTCTGAAGATTATACCACCCAGACTCACCCCCTTAACCTATTCCTGTAACCCTGTATTTCTCATGGCTAATCCATTTAATCTATGCATCCCTGGACACTATGGACAATTTAGCATGGCCAATCCACCCAACCTGCACATCCTTGGACTGTGGGAGGAAACCCAGCCAGACACAGAGAGAATGTGCAAACTCCATACAGACATCGCCTGAGGGTAGAATTGAACACAGGTCCCTGGCGCTGTGAGGCAGCAGTGCTAACCATTGAGCCCATGCTACACCAGATTATGAGTATAGTTTTCCTTCAATTGTTTTGATTTATTAGCAAATTTTTAAAATGAACATAAACATTATGTGTACAATTAAAGTAGAATAGGCATGTTATAGCTATCTTTGATATTCCATGATATGATATTCATATTCATTCATAATGCAAGGCTAAGATTGACATGGGCAATTGCCAATATACTACCCCCGCAAATACTAAGAAACGTATACCCATACAGACAGGAAGCCACAACAAAACTCTTTCCGTATACAATGATTCACTAATCCCATATGCAGGATCAACAGTGCTAAAGTGCAGACAAAATCAATCTGTTAAGATGTCAGAAATGTTCTACATCATAAACACTGCTGAACCAGCAATTGTAGGTACACCAGAATACTGTGACTACACATGTGTTACAATCCATAGAATCAGTTAAACATCATTAAATACAACAAAAACTGCAGCAGATTATTCAAGAACGTTACAGAGCTGAAGGAATGATAGAAGGAAGACAGAATATTTTCCCTGAGTTAGTGGAGCTAAAATCTCAATTCTCTGCTGTGGACAGAAATAGTTAAAGTTCAGGAGATAACGCCTGAACTACTAGCTCAGGATAAATCCAAAACTTTCTCTGGAAAAATAGTATCTTTTGGAGACATCACTTCTGAGTTCATAATGATGAATGAAGACCTGAAAGAAAAATGAAGAAATTAGAATGAACTACATGCACTGCATCATCAATCCAATTAAAAGATTGCTAGTTCAGAGGAAAATCTGGGGAACCACGCATATAAATCAAATCAGGCTCAGCAGGAGCAGGTACAGAGCATTGATTTGAGCTGTATTAATGCTGGAAAAAAGAAATGAGAGAGTTACAAAATTAGGTGGGGGTGCACAGCGCATACAGCAGGAATCTGAGTTCTATTTAACAATAACCCTGTGGCAGAAAAGTGCAGGCAGGACATAGATAAAACCAAATAACCACTGAAGAAACAAGTAGAAGTCTCCAATCTTCAAAGGAAACAAAAAGGAGGAAGAAAGGTTGCAAAGATTGGACAGTTATTAGACCATTACTGGAAGGGTAAAAAATAAATTAAGAGTAGGTTAAGCTTCCATAGAAATCAAAAATTGCAAAATGTCAAGCCAGGGATCAGCTGGAAGCTGAAGAAAAATAGTTAACACCAAAAAGATTTAAACCACTCAAAACAACTTGAGGAACAAAATCTGAAACAAAATTCTGGATAAACAAATTCTCAAACAGCAATCATAGTACATGAAAGAAAATTTTAACAATGCAAACAAGAACAACAAACAATATCAATGATTATTTTGGGAATCAAAAACATTTCCAAACAAAGTCACTATCACAAAAGAAAGATAGGTCACTAAATTATCTATATCCAAGAGGTTCATATGCTCATTTGTCATTGTGAATAGTCAAACTTTCTTTTAGAAAAGAAGGTTTTCTTAAATGTATGTAGTTTGTCTCAAGAGTAGTCAGCATTCAGAAATCGATATGCTGTGTGTATATAGTGCTGTGACTCTGCTTAGTAATGACTCTGCAATGAGTCCTCAGCCAACACACTGAGAAATCAGTTGATTTGTTGTAATATCTGCTTTATAACTTGTAATGTTATGTTTCTACTGTTTTAAATAAATTAACCCATATGATGAGTGATTTATTATTAGACCATCTCCACTATCATGACGTTTTTCCTCCTACTCACATCTTCAGAGCAGCATTTGTAACTCCAATATCCTTTCTCTGCTCTGCTATTCTATTTTTTGTTTAAATTGCAATAATGTGATTCAGCACAGTTTTCCTTTAAGGTAAATAGATTGCCTTGAAGAAAACCAGACTAGATGCATCACATGCTGATTGGGTTCCTGCTCACTGCAGAAAAAGCCAGCAGCAAGACGTGCTCGAACTAATACCACAATCATGCTAACAGGGTTAGGCATCAAGTTTACGGCCTGTGCACTTCCAGTGGAATTGACATGGGCAGGTCGTAGATTGCAATCCTCATACCCGAGAAATGGGGACAACCAAATCTTAGCCCATCACATTCGTTCCTTCTGCCTACATATTTTCAAGAAAGTAAAGATAATATGTGTGGAGATTTCAATCTTTCAGTTTGTGAATTGATTTCATAGAGTTTGAAAAGGTGAAACAGAATTTATGTTTCCTCATTCTTAATTTTTCTTTCTGTCATTTTTTTTTTCTCATTTTTAATTCAAACTTTCTTTTCCCCACTTTATTTCTCGTCTTGTACCTGAGGTGACTTTGGTTTCATCTACTTTCAATATTTCACAATTCTTTAATCTTATGAGTAAGAGGATACATTGTTTCTGCCTTCATTTCTACATCTCCCAGATATCATGTTGCCCTTGCTATGTTCTTACCCTCATACACCTCTAGTAACTTTGTTGGCAACTTTTAAAAATAAAAGTAAGAACATGCAATTATAAGCCTGATTAATGGTGCATGCCATGAGATAGCCTGTTGTAGCTGAAACTAGTCCAATGCATCTCATACACAAAATAAAGATTTTATGCATTTATTAAAGGTGGAGAAAAGTGAGTGTATAAATGCAACAAATCAATTCTAACCACATTATTAAATGAACATCACAAAAGTATCACTCACTATTCTAAAGTCTACAAAAATACCTTTGACTAACAGACAAGCAATGACATTAAATATTCTTCAAGATGCAATGGAATAGAACAGAAAGATCAGAGCTGCTACACAGTTAGAAAAAGCCACCAAAAAGTTGCTGATGTGTCCTGAAAAAGTCACAGCACAAATATTTCAACTGAAATTTGGCAAAGACATTGTCTCTTTTTTGCAGCCACTGCAGCATTTGGCAAGTGAAATAATTAATATACCATCCATAATAATAAATTGATCTCCTATAGTAAAGTTTATGACAAACATCCAATCAGAATAAGTGTAAGCTTCTGCCAGTCAAAGCAGTTAATGTTGTGCCCTTTTCGTACTCGGAAAATATTGCACTTAGACCACATCATTAAAGAAATAATCCTTTTTGACCATAGAGTTTTGTCTGATCTCAATGTTATCTAAACTCTGTTAGGATAGGTAAAATTCCCCATTATTATAATCATTACCAATATAAACCTCTCCAAGCTTCCAAAAAAAAATCATTCCATCTTCCTGCTATTCAACTGCTTTAATTTACTCCTAGTATGGTAATCTATTCCTCATTATTTCCAAACCCGGTGAGGATTTGGAGCACCATTATCTGTGGCAAAGTTTCTTTTTAAAGCTGCATTGTGTCATTTATCATTATTGCTAGCCTCTTTCCTTTTCTCCTTCTTTATTTCTGCTGAAAGTGGAATCCCAAAAATATTGGGGGCAGTATTTATGCATGCCAGTAGTTCCTTATTGGAAAATCCTGGTATAATGCTCATCATTTTCCCTTAACTTGCAGTAGATGTACTTTTTAAAGCTGGACGCTCACAGTTTTGAAATGATTTCTAGGATTGTTTCATGTGGCCATTTTACACCTTAATTAGGTTTTCTACACTTTACCTGCATTCAAAATGATAAATAAGTTTGGCAATACATGTAGCACCTAGGAAAGTTAAAAAAAAAAGGTGGAACTTCCAAGTTCAGGGCATTAATCAAAGTATAATGATAAGCAGATAAATTCCTATTGAGGGACCTAACTCACTAGAGAATGACAAGTGGTCAGGAGTTGAGATGATCAATAGCAAGCCAGGAATTTTCAAAGGCATTATTTCAAAATGTCTGCAAACTTGCCTAGTTTAAATTGGGACACAAGGGGCCTCCTAACAGAATTTAAAATGTTTAAAAATTATGAAGAGTTATGGACCAAAGAAAATTGGAGAGCAAGCCTGAAGAAGTGTTGCCAAAACTACAGAACTCCGTAAGAGGCAGTTGAGAAATTCCATTCCTGCTCCAGATACAAAGTGAAGACAGAGGGAGTCGGAAAAATCAACTTTCAAAGGCTGGACCATAGATGCATAGTGATCAGTGAAGAATATCCCACACAAATAATCACAGGCAGATCTGGTCAGAAACCCTTAGAAGGAATAAAACATTGATTTAGTCATTTGTTGGCTAGACAGCAACAACAAAAGCCAAATCCTTAGCAAGGACAGCTTAAAATAAAAATCTTGCAATCATGAATCAAGATTGACACTATTGCATGTGGTGACAAAGTAGCGCAGAGAAAGATAATCGAAAAAGTGGCAGTAATATTTAATAGTCCAGGAGAAGGGAGTAAAGAGATTACTGAAGTAACTTAGAACAAAATAGTTTGCAATGGCATTTCACAAGTTAAGAAATAAATGCATAATCTAGCTGAAAGACTCTCTGGCATAGTGACCACATCAAGAGTCAATGCAAGGTTTAGCAGTATGGGAAAGCTTACAATACTGGAAGCAAAAAATTAAAATATCAAATAAACCACTCAAAAGCTTAGAAAAGCCATGGATCCTGAATTTATACTAACTGAGAGCTTTAGAAGGATCAAATCAAACTCAAAACTAAGCTCTTTGGGAGTATAAAGATTCCTGAGATATCGATTTACTTCAGTGTGAACATTAAGTCTGAAGCTGAACAAGTCAACACATTACTTAGTTTGAGCAGGAACAGATGGTGAAATTGCAAGACAAGGCATGAATGAGACTTCAGATAAATTTGAAATAGTCTCAAAAGCATCTGATAACATGTTAATCAGGGAGAAATAAAATTTTGCAAAGGGCCAAATTCAGCAAATGGTTCCAGAAATCAGATGAACCAGTAGATGGTTGTATTTTTACAAGTTAGTTGATGGATGCAATTATGGAGAGTTAAAAGCAAAACTAGTTCATAACCATAATGTAGTTAGCATTGTTGACAAATTTGTATCAAAATTATTACAATCTAAGGAAAACCTCACTGTAGAATTTGCATTACAGTTGATGAGACAAACTGAAATCTATAAACAGAACAGATCAGTTTTCGGTGATGAAGATATACTTTGGTTCATAGGGCTGCTCTCTCATCAGAAAGAAAGACACAACTGGTGGTGGTTTAACCTGAGGGTGACTATGGCTCAGGTGAGGGGTGAGGTTGAGAAGACAGTCCTTCATGATAACCTCAGCCAGTACAAGGATTGAATGTGCACAGTTGGCAATACTACATCACAAACCACAGGATGTAGGTGTCACTGGCTGAACCAGTATTTATTGCCAATCCCTAAATGCCCTTAGAAAGTGGTGACAAGCTGCCTTGTGAACTGCAGCAGTCCATTGTAAGTATTTGACCCCGACTACCATTATGGCGGGAGTTCCAGGATTTTAATCTGGCAGCATTGAAGGGACGATAATAAATTTCTATGTTAGAATGAAGAGTGGCTTGGATGTGAACTTTCAGGTTGTGGTGGTGCTGTTCCCATGTATCTGCTATCCCTGTCCTTCCGGATGGTAGTCCACGTGGGTTTGAAAAGTGCTGTCTAAGCAGCCTTGGTGAATTTTTTACAGTGCATTTTGCAGATAGTACACACTGCTGCTACTAAACGTCAGTGGTGGGGGATTGATTTGTTGTAGTGGGATAGATGTAGTGCCAATCAAGTGTGCTGCTTTTCATGATGTTATCAAGTTTATTGTGTTGTTGCACTCATCCAGGCAATTGGGAAGTATTCTATCACAATCCTGGCTTGTTCCTTTCAGATGGTGAACAGTCTTTGGGGGAGTCAGGAAGGGAGTTACACTCTGCAAGACTCTTAGCTTCTGACATATGCTTGTTGCCACAGTATATATATAACTAGCACAGTTCACTTTCTGGTCAATGGTAACCTCAGATTGTTAATAGTGGGGAATTCAATGATGATGATGCCATTGAATGTCAAGGGGTCATCTCTTGTTGGAGATGGTCTCTGCTTGGTATTTGTGTGGTGGGAATATTACTTCTCAGCCCAAGCTCGGGTATTGTCCGGAATTTGCTGCATTTGGATATGAACTGCTTCAGTATCTAAGGAGTCATGAATGGTGTTGATTGTGTAATCATCTATGAACATCTTCACTTCTGACCTTGTAATGGGGTGAAGGTTATTGATGCAACAGCTGAAGATGGTTGGGCCCATGTACCATGAGGAACTCCTGCAGAGATATCCTGGAAATGAGATGACTGACATCCAACAACTGCAACCGTCTTCTTTTCTGGAGTTATAAATCTAACCATTGGAGAGTCTTCCCCCAATTGCCATTGAATCCAGTTTTGCTTGGGCTCTTTGATACCATACTCATTTGAATGCAGCCTTGTTGTTCTCTCAGTCACCTTGTCACTCTCACCTCACCTCTGAAAATTTGGCTCTTTTTGGTGATGTTTGAACCAAGGCTGTAATGAGGGTAGGAGCTGAGTGGCCCTGGCAGAACCCAAACTGGGCATCACTGAGCAGGTTATTTCTGAGCAGGTGCTGTTTGACAGCTCTATTGATGCCACCTTCCAGGAACTGGCCATGTTGGACCTGTACTTTAATAAGGCAAAGTTGTCTGAGGGCAGATACTCGCAGGAACATCCACGTCAGAGGAATGGGGGACATTCAATAGAATAATAGTGAGCTTGCAGGGCCAATAGATTCCTATAAAAGATGAAGGGCAGGACCGAAAAGTGCAGAGGACACTTGACGTCAAGAGATGCATATGACTGGATTGGAAAAAGGAATCTGATGGTGGATATTGAAGACTCAAAACTGTGGATGTGCTCAAAGAGTATAGAATTGCAGGACTTGCTTAAAAAATGAAATTAGGAAAGTGAAGAGGGGACATGGAAAATCATGGTGAATGATGTTAGGAATATCTGAAGGCATTTTATATGGAATTATGGAGCAAGGGAACAACCAGGAAATAATTAGGGCCCATTAGAGACCAAAGTCGCAATCTGGATGGAGCCAGAAGACAAAGCTGAGGTTTTAAATGAGGACTTAGTATTTGCTCTCATGATAGATGAGAACATTGCAGGTTAAGAATTCAAGGAAGAGGACTGTGATTTACTTGAAGATTAAGCATGGAGAAGGAGGAAGCATTAACGGTTCTAGTGTACTTTCTAGGTTCAAGTCCAGATGAGATGCATCCAATGCTGCTGTGGAAGACAAGGGAGAAGATTTATAGGGGCTTTGTTATTAATTTTAAAATCCTTTCTGTCCACAGGAGGGTTGCCAGAGGACTGGGGGACAGCTAGTATGGGACCATTACCAAATGGGATGGTAGGGATAAACCAGAACACTGCAGGTCAGTTAGTCTAACATTTATGTATGAAAATTACTGGGGGACAGAATTAATCTCCATTTTAAGAGGCAAGGATTAATCAAGGCTATTCAGCATGGCTTTGTAAGTGGGGGACCATGTCTAAAAAAAAAGATTGAACTTTTCAAGGAGGTGACTGGATGTGTAGATGAAGGTAGGGTAGTTGATGTAGACCACATGGACTTCAGTAAGAATTTTGACAAGGCCTCATGTGGTAGACTGGTCAAGAAGCTAAGAAATAAAAACAAAATTCTGAGGAAGGGTCACTGGACCCAAAACATTAACTGTTTTTTCCTTTGCAGATGCTGCCAGACCTGCTGAGCTTTTCCAACAACTTTGTTTTTGTCCCTGATTTACAGCATCCGCAGTTCTTTCAGTTTTTATTTAGAAGCTAAGAAACCTTGGGATCCAGAGCAATTTGGCAAATTAGTGGTTTGGTGACAGTAGGCGGAGGGTGATGGTCAAATGGTATTTTTGTGACTGGAAGTCTGTGTCCAGTAGCAGTGGCAAAATGGCATCCACATAGAACATTAGTCATTGATGAATTTCCAATCTATACTTCCTTTCTGGGCCCTAACTCAGACATTAAAGCTGAAAGTCAGGATAAAACTATTGAAGCATTGTAAAACAAGAACAAAAATGTTCTAACTGCACTCTTAAACTTCAGGTCTACTCCACTATAATGTGGGTTAGCATCATTAGGATGTTAATAGGCAGAAAACTATGAAAACAGCTTCTCAATCAAGCAACAATAAAAAAAAACTTGCAGGTCCAGAAGTTCTGGATTATCACAGAATTGAAAACTGAGAACAGTCTTATCAAAAACACCAGGCTACCGACTGTAATTGGAAATATCATACCAGGTTTGTTCCCAAGTTGGTGGAAGAAGAAAAGGTAAGAGTAAGAGATAAGGCAGGGAATGAGTCATTGTCTGGAGAAATGTTAATCAGCATATCTTATTTTGTACAAACTTCAGAAGGTGCTATACATAGAAGCAGGAGGAAACTTATTGCTATTCATTAAAGGCAGTCATCAGATTTTGAAGGAGAAATTAACACAATAAAGAACCAAATACTGGAATTCTGAACAGAGGTTCTCCAAACCAAAACACAAGAGTTTAGACAGAGACTGACAATCTTCCAAGTTTGACAAGACCATGATTATAGAGAGTCGTGAAGCCTCCTGACAGATCAAACCTGTGATGTCACAGACTTGTAGGTAAATGGGGTAATATGTAAATCTGAATGTTAAAAATAAAACATGAATGAAGGTGCAGGGAAATATTAACATCTAGGATCCTGTGAATAGCACCTCTCATAATAATGATGTTATTGATTACATGACCGAGAGACTACCAGGAAAATGATCACAGGTTCAGCAGAATTAGAAACAAGGAACGAAGGAAAAGTTGTAGGCCATTCTTCCCATCAAACCAGCTCCACCAGTTAATGTGAACATTGCGGATCTGACACTTAATTTTACCCACATGATTCCCATAACCCATTATACCATTGGTAATTAGAAATCTATCAATCATGTCTTTAAACGTACTTACACACACAAAAATAGCAAGAAACAACAGTAGTAAATTCCAAAGATTCACAATGTTGTGATTACAAAGACGAATGGCATGTCACTTATTTTTAAATTGTGCCCCTTGGTTCTAGACTCCCCACTGAAGGATAACATCTTACTTGCATCTATACTATCTAATCCATCCAAGTATTTTGTAGGTTTCCATGACATCACCTCTCATTCCTCAAAACTTTATCCTGTGGAGAGACCAAAATTGCTAAAATATTCCAGAGGCTGTCTAACCAATTCTCCATACGATTCTCCATACTTCACTGCTCCTTTAATCAAACCCTCTTGTGATAGTAGCTAACATTCTGTTAGCCTTCCTGATAGCTTGTTTCACCTCTATGCTAGCATTCAATATCTTTGCACATCCATGAATAACTTCACAGAGGCCAGTATCCCATCACCAAGTCATCCTTTATTAACATGTGAAAAGGCCTTAACTCTGGCCCACCTCCCTCAGAGCCAGCTCTCCAACTGAGCAGAACCTCTGACACTTCTATTTATATCTATCAGCCAGGGCTCCCTGATTGGACCAGATTAACAGCTCCAATCAGGGAATTCATATTCTACAGTGTCCACCTGGCTGACCTTGTTATGACCAGTACACTTTCCAACATCTTAACATTTAAGAATTACAGTGCTCATCTATTTTTCCTACTAAAATGGATAACCACATACTTTTCCACATTATATTTCATCTGCCATGTTCTTCCCCATTCAGTTAGCTTACCCATATATTCCTGAAGGTGCTCTACATCATCCTCACCACACATATTCTCCATGTACGAATGTTTAATATACATCATCAACAGTTTTAGTGTAAGTACAGATCCTTAGAGTACCTCACTAAATACAGTCTGTCAATGCAAGAATTACCCATTTATTGCTACTTTGTCTTCTGTTTTACATCTACTTACATAAATCTGTAAATAGTTCCTTAACATGTACTAAACTGGTTATTGTTTGAGCATACCAACAGCTCCATAAGCTTTCCAAAATTAGACCAACCAACATGCAACAAAGTTCTGCAAAAATATACATTTAAAAAAAATTTGGGGGGCAATTTTCAGCATCTAGCAGTAATCCATTCATCAACATTCATAGATCAGTAGGCATATTAGTCCCATTTTGAAGCTGTTGAGATTGATTTTGGTCAATAAAAATAATCCTTTTCCTCTCGGTTACTTCAGAAATGAATTGGGTGAATATTCAGTCCTGGCATTTGACCATAGGATATAAGTATGGAATTTTTGCACTCATACAATTAGGAAGTGCTGACCCTATTTGGATTGGGGCTTATACTTGGAACTTGTCAAAAGTAATGTTGTGTTGAATGTCTGATGAGTTAGCAGCTCCTTGAGGACTGATACATTACAACATGACTACACTTCAAAAAGTACTTAATTGGCTGTGAAGTGCTTTGGGACATCTGTGGTTGTGAAATATAAATGCAAATTCTTTCTTACTTTTTTTGCTGAAAATTAAAGGGATGTGGCTTCCTAAGGTTAAAAGGCATCAAAACAAATTTGCTTACATTTCCAAAGTGCCTTTGGCATTCAACATGCTCATATGGCATTTAAAGGCCATATTGAGCTCAGTATATTAATAAAAATCTGTTTTTCCAAAGAGAGCTCGTTTTCAGTATTCTGACTACAAATCCAAAAGATACATAGGTGAAAGAAGAGGCTGCCAAAATACTCTATACCTATATGATTTTGGGGACAGATAAGGTGTAATTGTCAAGACGACACAGCACATAAATGCTTTGCTTGATGTCCAGTGAATTGGTGATGATGCATTCTAAGACAAATATGAGGACTGTCATTCCAGCTGGCATTCCAGAAGACCCTCCCAGAAGACAGAAAAGCAGGAGAAGTTAGCAGCTAGTGTCACAATTGTATATGTCATTCACAAAACCCAGAAACTGATGTAATCAGCATTTCAGCTAAGTTAAGATGACCATGTGGAACACTGTTGAAAGATACATGGTGCCTAACATCATTGGTCAACCTGCTACATATTTACTGCTGACCCTGTACTGAGCTCTCAATCAGCCTTGTACTTCATTACAGATCGTGCAAGCGTAAATAATGGAAATAAAAATAAAAATAACAATAAAAACGAGGTAAATTAGGATACCACTTCAGTATGTTCTACATTATACCATCTTCAGCTGCTTTGTCAATAAATTTTACTTCATGAAATGGTCAGAAGTGAGATGTTCACTGATGGTTACACAATATTCAGTACCATTCCCAGTGTTTCAGATACTTAAATAGTCCATGACCAAATACAGCAGGACCTGGAAAATATTCAGGCTCGGGCTGATAAGGGCAAGTAACATTTCCGATACACATGCTGGGAGTCATCATTGTCCAGAAATTGAATCAGATCAATTGGACGATATCAGTACTGTGGCTCTAGGAGCAAGTCAGAGGTTGGGAAATATGTGGCAAATAATTCACCTTCTGACTCTTCTAAGCCTAACCATCGTCTACAAGGTGTAAGTCAGGAGGATGATGAAATATTCTCCACTTGCCTGGATGAGTGCAAGTTCACACTACTCAATAAGCTTGAACCATCCAGAGTAAAGCAATCCACTCTACCTAATACCTTCAACATTCACTCCCTCCATCACTAACATAGTTGCAGCCGTGTCAGCCACCATCAGGATACACTACAACATCACGATAAGGCTCCTTAGACAGCAACGTCCAAACTCACAAATCTTGATGACCTAGAAAAACAAGTGCAGCAGATGTATGGGAGTAGCACCACCTGCAGTTGTTCCTCCTGGACACTCACCATCCTGATTCGAAACTATTATCACCAGTCCTTCACTGTCACTCAGTTCAAATCCTGAAACTACCTTCTCAACAACATAATGGGGCCATCTACACCATTGCAGCAGTTCAAGAAGGAACTCGCTACTACCCTCACGTGCGTTATTCAGATGGGCAGCAAATTCTGTCCATTCCCATGAATGAAAAAAATCCTCAGCCATGCTTTCTATAACCAATTCTATTTTTTTCTCAACCAGAATTGGCCCAATCCTCCTTTTGCATGCCTTTCAGTGTTTATATGACTATAGAAGGTTGTGGGACTTCCTTTGATGTTAACTACCAGCTTATTTTCATATTTCCACTTTGCTTTGCTTATTTTCTTTTCCATTACTTCTTTGAATTTTTATGTTCACTCTGGTTCACAACTGTATTTTCTCCCTGACATCTTTCCAAAGTGCACTTCTTTTTATCATAACGTATAACAATTCTGTCATCCAGGGAGCTCTGGAATTGCTTGCTTTAACTTTCCCCTTCAAAGGAATGTACCTTCATTGTGTCCAAACTTTTGAAGTTAGCCAACCGCTCAGCTGCCATTTCTCCTGCCAACTTTTGACACCAATTTGTTCAACCCAGATCTGATGCTGCTTGGCCTGCTGTGTTCATCCAGCCCTGCACCTTGTTGTCTCGGATTCTCCAGCATCTGCAGTTCTTACTATCTCTATTCTTATCCTATTGGCTTTTAAGTTGGCTTTTCCCCAATTAATTGTTCTTATCTGGTTTGTTCATTAGCCTCTTCTATTGTCACATGCAACCAATTATGTAGCGATCACTATCGCATAACTGTTCTCTGACTAACATTTGATCTTCTCGTATCACCTCTATGGACTATCAGTGCTTCCTTTCTCTTCCTACTATTGTAAAAAATCCTCCTGAATATATTTGAAGGACTGTTGCCCTTCTTGCTCTTTATATCAGTGTTATCACAATCTATATTTGAGTAAAGAATATCCCCATTGTAGCTACTCTATAGCATTTGTACTTCTCTGCAATTTCTTACAAGTTTGTACTTCCACATTCTTCTGATAAATTGATGTTCTGTAGATTATGTTGACCAATGTAATTAGACCTCTTTTGTTTCTTATCTTTAGCCAAGTTAATTCTATTGAGCATTCTGGGAAATCCTCTTTTTCTTGCACTGCAATGGTCTCCTTAACCCTTAATCATTATTGCCCTCTCTCTCTCTTTTGGTCCATTCTTATCATCCCTGACACATTATATTCAGAAATATGTAACATCTAATCCTACACTTCTTTGCAAACCAGGTTGCTGTTAACAGCCACAGCATCACAAATGCACACAGTAATCTTTGCCTACAACTCACCAATCTTATTTACCAGAACCCATACATTCACTTCTTTTTATTCATTTTGTGGGATGTGGGCATTGCTGGCTGGCCAGCATTTCTTGCCCATCCCTAGTTGCCCTTGAGAAGGTGCTGGTGAGCTGCCTTCTTGGACGGCTGCAGTCCACCTGCTGTGGGTTGGCCCACAGTGTTATTAGGGAGGGAATTCCAGGATTTTGAACAAGTGACAGTGAAGGAACAGCAATATATTTCCAAGTCAGGATGGTGAGTAGCTAGGAGGGGAGATTGAAAGTAGTTTGGTGTTCCCAAATGTCTGCTGCCTTTGTCCTCTTAGATGGAAATGGTTGTGGGCTTGGAAGGTGCTGTCTGAGGATCTTTGGTGAATTTCTACAGTGCATCTTGTAGATAGTACACACTGCTGCTACTCAGTGTCGGTGGTGGAGAGAGTGGATGTTTGTGGATGTTGTGCCAATCAAGCGGGCTGCTTTGACCTGGATGGTGCCAAGCTTCTTGAGTGTTGTTGGGGCTGCACTCATCCAGGCAAGTGGGGAGTATTCCATCACACTCCTGACTTGTGCCTTGTAGATGGTGGACAGGTTTTGAGGAGTCAGGAGGTGAGTTACTCGCTGCAGCATCCCTAGCTTCTGGCCTGCTCTTGTAGCCACTGTGTTTGTGTAGTGAGTCTAGTTGAGTTTCTTGTCAATGGTAACCCCCAGGATGTTAATAGTGGGGGATTCATTAATGGTAACACCATTGGATGTCAAAGGGTGGTGGTTAGATTGTCTCTTATTGGTGATGGTCATACCCTGACATTTGTGTGGCACGAATGTCACTTGCCACTTGTCAACTCAAGCCTGGACATTGTCCAGATCTTGTTGTGTGTGAACATGGACTGCTTCAGTATCTGAGGAGTCACGAATGGTACTGAACATTGCGCAATCATCAGCAAACATCCCCACTTCTGACCTTATGATGGAGGGAATGTCATTGATGAAGCAGCTGAAGATGGTTGTGCCTAGGACACTACCCTGAGGAACTCCTGCAGAGATGTCCTGGACCTGAAATGATTGACCACCAACAACCACGACCATCTTCCTATGTCTCAGGTATGACCCCAACCACCAGAGAATTTTCCCCCTGATACCCATTGATTTCAAATTTGCTCGGGCTCTTGATTCCACACTTGGTCAAATGCAGCCTTGATATCACGGGTTGTCGCTCTCACCTCACCTCTGGAATTCAGCTCTTTTGCCCATGTTTGAAGCAAGGCTGTAATGAGGTCAGGAGCTGAGTGGCCCTGGTGGGGACCCTAACATAGACTTTATTAGTTTCTTCCTTACTCTAACCACAAATCTTAACTTATTATCTGAATTCTCATCCTTTCTATCCAACCCAGTATTTTGTGCACCTTTGTATTTCTCTCCGATATTAAATTCTGTTTTCCACACCTTTGCTGTTTAGTTTAAACCATCCCCACTAGCACTGGCAAAAATAGCCCACATGGTCGTCAGCCCTGGATCTGTTCAGGTGTTCAGCGGTTTTCATCTTCTCCAGAGCAAGTCTCAATCTCCCAAGAATCAAAAGTCTTCTCTCCTACACCAACATTTAGGCTGTGCTATCATCTGTCATATCCTCCTATTTCTGTCCTCACTGGGAGTAAACTGGAGATTACTGCTTTTGAAGTACAGCATGATTATTTTCTAACTAGTGCCTTACATTCTGACTGCAGGACCACACATCTTTTTGACTAAAGTTGTTGTCTCTGTTATAGGCTATGACAACGGGCTGTTCATCCTTCCCCTCTCAGGATACTCCACAACTCAATGATATCCTGAGCCCTACTAAACAGAAGCAATCCACCACTAGGATTCATAACTGTAACCATGTATCTATTCACTGTGGAATAATTGATCACTACTGCTTTTTGAGACTTCCTTGTAAACCCCTGTGCAGTTGTGCCACCTGTAATGCCATGGACCTGACTCTGCCTGTACAAATACTAATAAATCTTGCCAACATGAATAAGCCTTGCAACTATTAATACAACCTTACCAATACTGATGAATCCAACTAATACTTAACTTACTGTATTAGTTGCAATAAATCTCACTTCAGAAAAGAGTAAAAGACAATACAAGTTACTAAGCATCAGTTAATCACTTCCTCCTTATTAACAACACTTGAGTTGTTTAAAATATTAATCCATTAGTCGTCGAGACTTAGTCCCTAAACAACAATACTCACCAGACAATCAACATCTCACCTCCACAAAATGTGTCCAGATGTGGTCTATATTTATTGGTCAAGGTTAATAGCCCATTTTATTCAGAAGCAAGTATAACAAACGCACTTGCCTTTTCCACTTCTCATTGATCAACTTGTGAGTTCTGCCTATTCACTGTTGTAAATGGATGAATCAGTGTCGGCAATTGCAAAAACAGAAAATTCTGACCATTTAGTAACATTAATTAAAAGCTCATAATGTTGAAATCGGACTGCAAGGCTAAAAAATACCAATTTTGTGAGACTTTTGAAAAAGCAGTTTTCTATAGCTTTCATAGTTCACTGTCACAGATGAATGGCTAAAAATGAATTTGTATTATTTTGAGGCACTTTGTCTTAACTTTTAGTTTTTAAAACTGTTTTATAGCATGTGCACGCCTCTGGCAAGGCGAGCATTAATTGTCCATCCCTAAATGCCCTAACAAGTTATTGAGCCACCTTGGTGAGCTACTGCAGTCTGCTTGGTGCAGGTGTACTTACAGTGATACAAGGAAGGAAGTTCCAGGGCTTTGATCCAGCAGCAGAGAAGGAATGACAATAGAGGGACAAGTCAGTATGGTGGGTGAATTGAATGGTTTGTGACTTGCATGGATCAGCTACTTTGTTCTTCTAGGTGGCACAAGTTGTGAGTTTTGAAGGTACTGCTACAGGACCATTAGTGTTGTAGTGCAGTGTATGCTGCTGCTCCTGTGCATTGCTGGTGGAGTAAATGAATATCTAATTCAGTGAAGTGAATGTCAATCAAGCAGAACGCCTTGTCCTGCACGTCATTGAGTCGTTTTAGTCTTTTTGGAGCTTCACTCATGCAGGCAGTGGAGAATATTTCATTATGTGCCTTACGCGTATTTTATAGATGGTGGACAACCTTTAAGAAGATAGAAGATGATTTACTCACTGAAGAATTCCCAGCATCTACTGCTCTTGTAGCCACAGTATTTATATAGTTGGTCCAGTTCAGCTTCGGGAAACGAGTCAAGTTTGGATTGCTATGTAACATGTATAATAATCTGTAGGATGATAAACAACTTTTGAGTTAAACAGCAAGTGAAAAAGATAGATCGAGATAGGAATTTCATATTGCAAACTACAGGAATGCCATGTCCAGTTTGAGACATGTTATTTATTTAATGGGACCTCAAGATCAAACACCAATTGATTGAGCAATCAATGAATTCTGAGAAGTCTATTATGCTTGTTTTAAAGGATTCAAAAGCTCAACACTATCTATTAAACTTGCAGGGAAACTATTGATCCTTTCAAAAAGAAGAATGTTGGGAACACTTCATCATTAATATGTGGAACTGTTCAGAACTTGAATGTCCTCCAGGCCAGCAATCATCTTTGACATTACAGTTTTCAATAAATACAGAGCTTCTGAAAAAGATGAATACTTCGCATTAAAGCCATCAATAAAATACACGAGTGCTTCTTTGCTTTATTATCTGCATGATTTTTAGCATATTGGTTCAAGCATCCTCTCCCTAAACACCTCTGCCCCCACTCCCTACTATTTCCAATCAATAATTGCATATACAGAACAAAGAGTTGATTAAAGATGTTGGATTTCTTTTTAAGACCCACTGTGTTACTGAAACCAATACAAATTAAAACAAGTTAATAACTAACACAAAAGCCATGCACTAGGTTCATTAAGTCCAAAGTTCCCATGTTAATTTTCATTTTATCCCATAGCATTATCCAGAAGGCCTGATCAGAATTTGGTTTTACTTCCATTTTGAGTTGATAATGCTAAAGGGAAGACTGCATTTAAATTTATTCTTAATATGTGGACAACTCTGCCTTAGGCCCACCTGTGCTAGTAATAGCTGTGCTTCCTTGCCTAGTGGATGCCTGTTTACATGTTGTTCACTTACTGGTGGAGTTAAGCAGCATTGTGTTTATTCTCATCAGGCATTGTGAAGAATAGCCTTGGTGCAATTGTGTTACAGAAATGAGTATTATTGAGGACCTCAGACATGCGGAATGCTTTATTAGCCTTATATTTCCTTCTGAAGCCATCCAAACTACATAGAGCCACAGATCATTGGAAATCTATTGTGCAGGAGGGGTTATCAGCCAATTGTCACTGCACTAGCCCAAAGAAGAAAAAAATCTAAAAAACTAGCTGTCCATCCTAATCCCACCTTCTAGTGCCAGGTCTGTAGCTATGCAGTTTATAGCACGTCAGATACAGGTGCAGATCCTTTTTACATGAATTGACGGTTTTCACCTAAACAACTAAACTGAGTACTGAATTGCAGAGACCTACCACCCTCTGTGTAAAAACCTTTTCTCATGTCCCCTCACATCCTTCTACCAATCACCTAAACATTTGTGACTTCTGACAATTGAACACTTGGTTGTACAGGAACATTTCTTATCTATTCTAACTAGGCCACTCATATTTAAGTGAACTAAGTCACCATTTAGCCTCCTCTCTCCTAAGGAAAGCAATCCTCCCCTTTCCAAGCTTTTCTCATTGTTACAATTTTCAAGCCAAACAACTTTTCTGTAAATCTTCTCTGTACTCTCTCCGGATCAATTGCCTCCTTCCTGCAATGTGGTGACCAGAACTGGATGCAAAATTCCAGCCCTGGTCTAAGCAACAGTTTATGCAGTTCCAACATCGCATACCTGTTTTCATATTGTACATCTTGCTCAATAAAGGAAAACATCACATATGCTCCCTTTTCCATCTTACTTACCTAAGCGGCCACTTTCACAGAGCTGTAAATATGATCTCTAAAGTCTCATACTTCCTCTCAAAATCCTTCTGTTTATTGTACATTCTCTAGCTTTGTTTGCATTGCCTTACAGTTCTCTGGATTGAATTCCATTTGCCAATTTACCATTCACTCAACGAAACAATTGATACCATTATGCATTTGACAGCTATCCTCTTCACTTTGAATTACTGATTTCATTTGTGTCATCTGCATTTTTCCCAATAATGCCATTCACAAAACCATCTACCATTACCCTTTGTTTGCTTTCACTAAGACAACTTGCCATGCTCCCCTCTATCCCCTGGGCTTTCGAACCAGTCTGCAATATGGAACCCTGCCAAATGTCATCGACAGCCACGGGTGAGTTGTCGAAGATTTGGGGTTGGCTAATGTGGTGCCATTGTTTAAGAAAGGCTGTAAGGAAAAGCCTGGGAACTTTGGACCAGTGAGCCTGAAGTCAGTGGTGGGTAAGTTGTTGGGAGGAATCCTGAGGGAAAGGATTTACATGCATTTGGAAAGGCAAGTACAGATTAGGGATAGTCAACATGGCTTTTTACATAAGAAATTGTGTCTCATTAACTTGATTGAGTTTTTTGAAGAAGTAACAAAGACTGATAAAGACAGAATGTTGGAGCTTATCAAATGGACTTTAGCAACGTGTTTGACAAGGCCCCACATGGTAGACTGGTTAGTGAGGTTAGATCACTTGTGATCCAGGAGGAACTGGCCAATTGGACATAAAAATTGGATTGAAGCTAGGAGACAGATAGTGGTGGTAGATGGTTGCTTTACAGACTGGAGGCTTGTGACCAGTGATGTGCCACAAGGATCAAAGCTGGATATACTGCTTTTCATCACTTATATCAATGATATGGATGTGAGTATAGGAGGTATGATTAGTAAGTTTGCAGATGACACCTAAATGGATGATGTATTGAACTGTGAAGAACAGTATCTCAAAGTACAACCAGATCTTGATCAGATGGACCAATGGATCAGGGAGAGACAGATGGAGCTTAATTTAGATAAATGTGAGGTACCTGTATTGCATTTTGGTAAGACAAACCAGGGTAGGTCTTATACAATTAATGGTAGGGCCCTGGGGAGTGTTGCTGATCGAAGAGACTTAGGGATACAGGTGCATAATTTCTTGAAGGTAGAGTTGGAGGTAGACAAGGTGATGATAAAAGGATTTGGCCTGCTTACCTTCATTGGTCAAAACATTGAGTGTAGGAGTTGAGATGTCATTTTGCAGCTGTACAGGACATTGTTGAGGCTACTTTTAGAATACTCCATAAAAATATGATCACTCTTCTATAGGAGGGATATTGTTAAACTTGAAAATGGTGCAGAAAAGGTTTGCATATTGCCAGGACTGGATAGTTTGTGTTAAAGGGAGAGACTGAATAGGCTGGGGCATTTTTTTCCCTGAAGTGTCAGAAGATGAAGGGTGACCTTATAAAAGCTTATAAAATCGTGGGTGAGTCCAAAACTAGAGGGAATAGGTTTAAAGTGAGATGGGAAAAATTTAAAAAGGACCTGAGGAATAACTTTTTCATGTGGAGAGTGTATGTGTATGGAACAAGCTGCCAAAGTGGTGAAGGAGGGTACAATTTTAACCTTTAAAAGATATCTGGATGGGTACATGAATAGGAAGAGTTTAGAGGGAGATGGGCCAAATGCTGGCAAATGGGACTAGGTCAGGTTGGGATGTCTGGTCGGTGTGGAAGAGTTGGACCAACGAATCTGTTTCCGTGTTGTATGACTCTATGACTCTATGAGTGACTAAAATCCATTTACAGAGTTGGTTTGTTTAATTTTGTTACATTATTCAAACCTGCAGGTAGTTCCACATAAATAGTTGTGGCCCTTACCTTTTCACTGGGGTCACACTTAATGTCTGGTGGGAGCCTAATGGATGAACAGAGAAATTGTCTGCAATCCATTTCTGCCAGGTCCTGGCTTATATGGGTCATAGCAAAAATCAATGGAATCAGCATCTGGGAAGAAAACAACATAACACAGTGTAACCTGGAATATGGTGTAAGAAATAGGAGCAGGAGTAGGCCGTACATTTCCCCCTTGAATACGGTCTTAGGCTTATCATAGACTGGAGGCGGTGGGGGCAGGGCTCCTCCAGCGATCAGGGGCAGCCACGGTGGACTTTATGGGATGGTGGCACCGGCAGGACGGCTGGAACTGAACCCATGGCGAGATGGCGGTAGTGGCCTGGTTTGACAGTGGAGCCAGGGACTCCTGGTTGCGAGGCCAGTGTGGGTTCAGAATGGGATCCAGCATCAGTTGTAGCATAGGCGAGGTGGGCACAGCGGTGAAGAGATGGAGCCGAAAGAGTGGCGTCTCCTATGTTAGTGGGTCTCGCACAGACAGCAGGGAGGTGGTGGAGATGGGGTGGTTTTGAAAGTGTCACTGGTGAGCCAGCTCAGGCTTCAGGTCTCCCTTTCAGTTATATATTTTATCCTTAAACAATTCTCTTTCATAGAGTCATATAGCATGGAAACACAATTCGGCCCAACTAGTCCATGCTAAACATAATCTCAAATTAAACTCAGCTCTATCTTTTATCCTTTTTATTCTAAAATTATTCAAAATGGTGCCAGAGTGTGGTAACCATTGAAGCTTTTCACTGCATCTTACTGTATTATTCACGGTAAAATGCAAGTGACAATAAAAAAATAAATTGCGAAAAGTAAGTACATCATTAATAACAACAAGGGCTCAATTCCTGTTCAAGCTGAAGTTACCATTAGGGATTTTCCTTCTCAAACTCTACCCGTGCCTGAGGTTTGGTAACTCTCAGATTAAACCATCACCATTATCTGTCTAATGGAAGAACAATGCTGTGGTCTGATAACCATAGACTTCACCTTATAGAATAAGTACCCAACCAGCTTAGCTAAACATTTGTAATGTCACTGCTCCACAAAGCCAGTAAACGATGTCATGGGCTAAAATAGGCAAAGTTTCAGCATGCTATAAAGTGAGAGGTGGTTAAATGCATCCTGACTAACCTTGACTAGTTTTCATTAACCCTTTTTAACTCAGGCATGTTTTACACAGTGAGTTAGATAAATAGGACAAGATTCAAGGGAATGTCCAACATGACTTTACTGAATAATTTCTCAAGGAAAAGCTACCCAGCTCTGTCAATCTTTTCACAGGTCTCTTCAGAAAACAGTCTTAAATGTCAAAGTAAACAATCTCAAATTTACACTAACTATCTACTTCTGAACCACTTCTGAGGATTTGCTACATCCTATCCCCAGGTCCCTACCACTGAATTTGAACTGTTTTTCTGAAAGCCACCATTAATACCCATTTACCAAGGCTGGGACAGACTGTTACTCGGTCTTTGAGGGTTGGCTGATGTTTCAGGATCTGTAGTTGCCAATTTGGTTTCTCCCTCTTGCCTAGCATTGGTTCTAGTGTCACTGAGGTGGTCTCTTTGGGACTCATCAGTCTGATGAAGCTCACCACGAGGTACAAAGAGCTGGAGATTCTGCTAATCGAAGGTGCTGTTGGGAGATGCTGTTGAAAAATGTGCAAAAGCAGAGAGAACTGGGCCTCCATATTGCCCCTTTCATCTCTCTCTTCATGTCTTTCTCAAAGATTCTATGCCCAATACTCACATTGAGCAGGGGCAGAAAGATCCAAGCTGGTGACTGCTTTCAATATCTGTAAATCACAAAACCTGGCTTTGAACCTTCAGCTCTCAAGTGCTGTCCTTGTCATGCTATCCATCTGGCCTTTTACTAAGCTGGGTGCCATCAAGTCTGTGGAACATTCTTCTAACAAAACAACTTCACTTGAGGTGGAAACAATGGTTCATTCGGAAACAATGTGGTCATTAGGGCCTGACCAGGCAGTTCCAGGCCTGTCTGGTTTCAACAGGAAGCTGTTTGTCCACGACTTGGCTACAGGAAGACTGCCTATTCTAACTCGGCAGTTTGGAAAATTGAGCCTGGTTAGGTTTGAACTTGGCTTCCACATTTTGAGATTTTATCCATGCTTACGAAAATATATCAATATTCCTGGAGGTCATGGGTCACCTGATCACAAGGAGGAGCCATTTTCTTCTATCTGTTACTGCCACATACTGGTAGAGTGAACAAAAACACCACAATAACAAGATATCTTTAAGAACAGGGACCAAACAGAAAGGTATAGTTTCAGTAGAAGTGCTCCATTTTTGTAGTTAACCAGTAATGTCACGATTTGTACATATAGATGCCATACTTTAATGCTGTGTAATATAAAAAGCCAGTGCCTAATGCATAAATATGCGGAAGATTGCACCAGGTCATTACATGATGGATCTGATAAGTGGATCATTCATTGTTGCTAAGACATTACACAAAATTGGGAGATATTATTCTCAAGTAAGCATAAGTGTAAGTGGATACAGTGAGAGAAATGCAAAGATGACTGTACTTGTAAGAAATCTCCATGTCAGCATGACGAAACACCATTAGTTCCAGTTTAGGCAACAAAACCTTTTGGAAATAAAGCCGGAGGCATTGTGGGCCCATTGCCTTTATCTAAGAAAGGAAATTATTTCACTTCGGTCTGTCATGATTACTTTCCCAAATGGCCTAAAGCATTTGATACACCTAATAAAGAAGTTGAAACTATAGACAGATCTGGTTAATGAACTTACCAAAAGATACTAGTGCACTGGTCATTCACACTAGTGTGGAGATTTGAGTCTTGTATACACCAGTTCCTAGAAAATTTAAAGACAAAAAGAACAATGAGTACTACCTACAATTTCATAGTTAGCTTAGAAACCACAGAGCTTACTGGTTAGAAAGAGAAAGAAATACATTTACCAGCATTTGTTATGGGTTATTGAACCAGAATTCATGCATCAATTCATCAATTCTTTACAAGCTTTTTGTTATCCTACATGAGCGAGGCATAAGAGTGGTAAATAGTATCTTGATTTAAAGTCTGTGTGCTTCCCCTTGGCTTGCATCAACACATTTTGAGGATTTGAAGAAAAGATTGTGGAAAGAATTGTCTTACGATAAACAAATGTGCAGCAAAGTAATAACTGCAAAATACTTCTGGTAAAGAGTTGGCAACACTATATGTATCTCATCTCTTCACAGATTGCAAAGCTTTGCTCCAAAATTGCAGTGATTCCTATTCTCATGCCTGAGGTGTTTGTTTTTATATTTTTGATTCATGACACAGTAGCCATTTACTATGTCCTTGACTCAATAATATAGCTATACATAGACTTACTGATATATCAAATGATATCCATTTTTATGCATTATAACAGTGTGAAGAATTTCCATCTCTTCATCTCAGCATAATTCTAAATTGTAGCTAACATAGTTGAGACACTGACATAGTAAAAGAAGAAAACATATAAATCTCTCAGTCATGCATTGCTGGCAATTTAAGCCTTTATTTATAGATTTATAGCAAGCAACCAAGAAATCCAAAAGGATTCAGATGTGTAGGAAAACAAAAAGATCATACATGGCAAATCAACATTTCAAATAAAACCTCAAAATAATTCTGGTAGAAGTCACAGGCCTTGGTAGACTTGTATCATTATCTTCTCATTTCAAGTTTTATTTGGATTGAGAATAAGATAAAGTGTTCCCTAACATTATGCATGGAAGATGTCATACTCAACATTTAAATGCAGGTAGAAACACACAGACAAAAACTGTACAGTCACTTCCAGAAAAAAGGTAAAGTTACAGAGAAACTGTACAAGTTATAAGCTGTTCAGACAGATCTCTGAGGTACAGAGAATATTTTTCAGAAAAAGTTGTTCTTGAGATGTGGGCATCAGTGCTAGGCATTTATTGCCCTTGAGAAAGTAGTGTCGAGTTTTTTTTTAAAATTCATTCACAGGGTGCGAACTTCGCCTGGCTATGCTAGCATTTATTGCCCATTCCTAACTGCCCTTGAAAAAATGGTGTTGAATTGCTTTACTGAATTGCTGCAGTCATTGGAATGTTGGAATACCAACAGTTTTGGTTAGAAATGGAGTTCCAGGAACTTGAACCAGTGAGACGGAAGGAATAGCAAGACATTTCCAAGTCAGGATGGGAGTGACTTGGATGGGAACTTACAAGTGGTGGTGATCACACACATTTGCTGCCTTCGTATTAATCAAAATCACAGATTTGGAAGATGACATTGAAGTTGGCGGATTTCTCCAGTGCTTCTTTAAGATGGTCCACATTATCTTTCAACACCATGTCATCTGTACCTACTTCTTTCGTTACAGGTGCAAACCAAGCATTTCTACATCAGGTACAAATTGCCTGTCAAATAGCCCCACCGGGTCAGTTCAAATATAAGCCTCCAGGATGTTAATTTGGGCAATTCAGCATTGGTGATGCCATTGACCATCAAAAGGGGATGGTTAAATTCTCGATTTGAGTCTTAATTACAACCAGACCCTGAGCAAGGTCCCAACTTGCTGGGGATCCAAACCAAATACATCAAATCATGAAGTTCCAGAGTGAGGCGGGATGATTTGGCTCTCCTGGGTTAATCACCAGTCCCCTTGAGTCACCAGAGCAAGGTTAATTTTGTAAGGGTCTCTTTCTCCTAGATCCAAATGAACTTATATTTTGAAAGGAACCAATATTGGAGTCTTGGTTTTGCAGTTTGGTGGGAATTCTATTATTTGGATTTGTTCTGACCATGACTGAATTCCTGCATTCAGAGCAAGAGAGAAATTCACTTTGTTTTACCTGCAGTATTCAGGTGTTTTAATGGCTGTTCTCAAAACTATGGCCCTTATAGCTTTCTAGTTTCCACACTAGGACTTCTTGCCACAGGCTAGCATTGCAGTCAGTTTTTAATCAAATTTTTGTATATTCTTGAGGGTAAAATGTCTGCAACAGTTGGTTTCATGCTGAAAGGGGAGGGATAGTCAGGTCACTTATTTCTCTTCTTGTTAAGTCTTTCCCTCTTGTAAGTCTACCTTACACTTTGCAAATGGGACTTTTCATATTTTATCAAACAGACACTGAATTTCCATCCTTTCTGTAGCTGTCTTTTTTTTCAAAAAAGGAAAAACACACTTTGTAGCAATTAAAAGTAAAAGATGTTCTAAAGTATTAAATACTTTGGATTTCTGATCCATCATCATAACAATCCCCAAACCATACTTCTAGTAACTACCTAAATACAGTTTTCATTTCTCAGATATAGACTTTTGCTTACTGCAAGCCAATGTTGACTTTCCCCTAAGTGTGTTGAATAATGCCGCTGAATATTCACAGGCAAACACTTTGACGTGAACAATACAGAACTGATAAACTTAGAAACAGCCCACCCATTATAGTACTAGTTTATTACTTAGACTAGAGAATGCCAGGGCCAGTTATATTTTCCCTTTTAGCTACAAATTCATTCCAAATTTTGTTTCTAGATTTTGGACATGGTGGCTCAGTGGTTAGCACTACTGCATCACAGTGTCAGAGACCTGGGTTTGAATCCTGCCTCGGGCAACTGTCTGCGTGGAGTTTGTACATTCTCCCCGTGTCTTTGTGGATTTCTTCTGGGAGCTCTGGAATGCTCCCATGGTCAAAAATATACTCAATAAAAAACAAAAGAACTGCGGTTGCTGTAAATCAGGAACATAAACAAAGTTGCAGGAAAAGCTCAGCAGGTCTGGCAGCATCGGGCAGTACTTTCAAGGGTCAATGGACCCAAAACATGAACTCTGATTTTTTCTTCCCAGTTGCTGCCAGACCTGCTGAGCTTTTCCAACAACTTTGTCTTTGTGTCAAAAATATGCTGATTAGCTGGGTGCAACTTATTTGAAAATTGTCCATAATGTTCAGGATGTGTTAGGCTAGGTAGGTTAACCATGGTACGTATGCCGTTACAGGATATGGTGCGGGGAGGTGTAGTTAAGTCTGGGTGGGATGCTGTCCGGAAGTTCGGTGTGGGCTTGATGGGCCAAATGGCCTCCTTCAACACTGTAGGGATTCTACAATGCTATATCTCCGGCCACTGTTCCTTCCAAGTTGTCTTCATATATGACTCAACACAGGTGTTATATAGTTGCCAAGAAATGCAAATAAACAATCTTCAGCCCCTATCTGGAAGTTTAGAACTCTGACCTTTTAGTACATCATTCTCTTTGGTGGTTATTTCAAGTTTAAAATATAGGATATTAATGTTCTGTTTGATTTCTGTTTTTACTGCATTGTCCAAAATGGATTCCACCTGTTGTATTATGGCACAGATTCTAGATGACATAGGTAATGTATCTTTAACACAGTCACATGACATTGTAATGTGTAATGTCCAAATATAAAGGTACCCACCTTGCCTACAGTCACTCTCTGTGTAAAGAAATCAGTGTAGTTAGTCAGTTAAGTGCACAATGCGCACTAACATCAGTTAGCAACAACTCAGGTCACATGTATATTGTAACCTTGTAAATAGTTCGTACTTGAATTGAATTGAATTGAATGATTTATTGTCACTTGCATTTACAGTGAATAATACAGTAAAATACAGTGAAAAGTTTCAACTGTTGCCACAATCCAGCACCACTTTGAATAGTTTAAGAATAGAAAGATAAATCTTAAAGAGAATCTAACCTCATTCTGCCACCTCCACCATGAGTCCTGAGCTCCAAGCCAGCTGACCAATGACATCTGCACTTTCACCCCTCCATCACCACCTTGCTGCTACCTGTGTCAGACCCACTAAAGTAGGAGCCACCACATTTTTCCTCGCTGCTGGGCCCACCTCGCTGACACCGACGCTGATGCTGGGTTCTGTGCTGAACCCACAATCACCCTGAAACCAGGAGTCCCTGGTTCTGCTGCCACCACAATAACACTAGGAATCCCTGCCCTGTGCCTTCTGTAAAAGGAAATCCCCGGCTCCACTGCCAGACCAGGCTGTTGCCAAGGGTCCCACTCCAGCTGCCCTCCTCTGACATGTCACCTTGCTGGCGCCACCATATTGAAAAGTCCGCTGCCACCACCACCTCCAATCACTTTGCTGCCATTCTATGCACAGCCTGCTCTCACTGCCAATGCTGATGCTGCTGATTAACCCATTGCAAAATACTTTAAAGAAAAGATAAACGAATGACAAAACAAATAAAAAACAAAAAAAAATGAGCAGGGATGAAAAGAATAAAAATGAAAAGGCAAGAAAGCAGATCAGAGTGGATGAGTGCGAGGCTCAAGTGCCTATGCGCAGCCCTGCTACTCTGCCATCACCTTGGGAGGGCTGCAAATTAACTTCATGATATCTGACTCACTAGAACCTGACTATCTGTGGTATTTGCTACAAGAGCTAACATAATTGTAGATCACTAACAGCATCAAAACCACTGACTTCCATTCTGTAACAGAGCTTCCACAACCAACATCCTCTTAGCCCCATTCTCCATCTCCTCTCACCCTCCAAGCAACCATTTTTTTTTAAACCATTACACTGCATTCATCAAGCTTTAATCTATTTACTTCGAACTCACTAACTTGCTGATTGACTTCAAAAATCCTCATGTTGGCTGTGGTATTTCAATCAACTTCCAATGCCTGTCTATAAGACCAGAAGACCATCAGAAATAGGAAAAACTCCATATACCAACTTTTTGCTCACTTTCTTGACCCATAAAAATCTCTCAATAAACTGTTTGTATCCCTCCGCACCTGCCTTTCCAGATATTTTTGTATCATCTGGAAATTTGGCTACAGTGTATTCACTTCCTTCCTCCAAGTCATTGATATATATTGAAAACAGTTGTGGCCCAGCACTGATCCCTGTGGAACCCCACTGCTCACTGCTTGCCAACCTGAAGAAGAATCCCATATCCACACTCACTGTTTCCTGCCCATTAACCAATTCTCCATCCATGTCAATGTACAACCTTTAACACTGTGGGCTCTTATCTTATGATTAAGTTTTTGTGAAGTGCCTTGTTGAATGCTTCCTGAAGTCCAAATACTACACATCTACCGGTTCTCCTCTATTGACTCTGGGTGGGACTTCCATGCGAAACTCCAACAAATTAGTCGGACATGATTTCCCTTTTATGAAACCATGCTAACATTGATTGATTAGATTATGGTTTTGCAAATGTTCTGCTATTACTTCATTCATGACTGATTCCAAGATTTTACCGACAATAGATGTGAAGCTAATTGGGATAAACTGTTACTTATTTTTTGCCTCTGTCCCTTTATGCTTTGAGGTGCCACATTGGCAGTTTTCCAATCCTTTGATACCACTCCAGAATACAACTAATTTTTGGAAAATTATAGCCAATGTTTCCCTTATTTCTGTAGTTACCTTCATTAGGATCCTAGGATGCATGCCATCAATACCAGGGTACTTATCTGTCTTTAGTCCCATTAATTTGTCTAATACTACTTCTCTAGTGATGCTGATGGTACTTAATTACCCTTATTCTATTTTCCCATGCATGGTGTTCAACTTATTCTTTTATCTCTTGCTATAAAATGTTCTGTGAGCTTGTAAATATGGACTATGCTATAATTACAAATTGTTATTGAATGGCATTCAGAAGCAAAAATATCATTACATTTTCACTGTCTTATTCTTTCATTTTCTCTTATTTTTTTCTCTCTTATTCTGGACAAAGATACTCAAGGCCCTGGTAAAATAAATAGAGACAAGAAAGAGACAATAGAGAAAGATTGAATTTCATGCTGTTTTATGTGAATGAAGTGAAAGCTCATTTAATGTCCTTTTGCCTATGTAATTTAGAACCAGTTGAAAAGGTTTTGCCCTGCTGCTTGTGCTCAGGTTTGCGATACAAAATAGCAGTTTGTCTTATTGCCATGTTCATCACACTTTTACAATTATGAAACTGATAGTAACTGATCTCTAATCCATTGAATTAAATTGCATAGTTTAGTCTTCCTTCAGTGCTGGCTGTAAATTGTAAAAGACTCCACTGTTTATTATTTATGCTTTCACATTACTCAGCTTTAGTTTCATCGAACAGTGACACTTCAATCAATTATTTCCCTGAGATCAGTAAGGGAAGCTCTGCTGTCAATTTGATACTAGTACTGTAGCATCAGTATTCATACTGTACCTACTTCAATTCAGCATTTTTTTCATGTGTTAGGCCAATATAAAATGCAATGCAACTTTCAGAAGAAATGTTGAAACAACGCAGCGCTGTCCATTTAATTTACAACAATATCCTGTGGGGTCTGGTCTCCTTGGAGAAGAGAAGATTTAAAAGGGATTTAATAGAGTTTTTCCAAAATCCTGAGGAGCCTGGACAGTGCAGTTTGGGACAAACTGCTCCCTTTAACAGAAGGATCCAAATCCAGAGGACACCAATTTTATGTGAAGCATCAAAGACATGAGAAAAACCATTATAATGCAGCTAAATATTAGAATCTGTGATGCACTCCCTGAGAGTGCAGTGAAGGTACATTTAATCTAGGTCTTCGGGCAATTATCCAATTCTCTTTTGAAGGCAAAAGCATTTGCAAAGCTACAAAAAAAAGTTGAGGAGAGTGGGACCCAATGAGCTGCTCTAGCAGAGAGTCAGTACAATTACCAAACTGCTTCCTCTGTGTTGTAATCATTCTTATGATTGAAACTTTAGAACTATTCCTAACTTTAATCATTGATTGAAATTTCCTTTCATTGTGCTTACAATAAAACGTTGTTTGCCACATCATAGGGATATTTTGGCAACCTGGAAATCCAGCAGCAGGTGGGGCCTGTAAAGAGTACACCATTGCACATCCTACATTTGCAGTCAACAGTTTTGCATCAGTCAATTCAATAAAAACGACATCAGAGACTGTCCATTTTGATCCTCACCCATTTCATAAGAAATTTTCCATGCTAATACCATGCTGGATGAGGAATAATCATGGAGTTATTTCCTTTGGTAGTACTTGTGTCTCATACTCTAATATTTTAAGTCCTGAGTTTGGGAATCCAGCAAATACAGAGCTGTACTCACTCAACTAAGCAGTTGCATCATACAAATGATATCAAATAGAAGCAGGAGTAGGCCACTTTGTCCTCTGAAACGCCTCTATGCAATAAAATCTGGTTGATCTAATTGTGCCTTAACTCCGCCTTCTGGTCTGCCTTCTATAGCCCTTGAATGCCTTAAGGATCAGCCCTTGAATGCCTTAAGGATCAATTGATATATTCAATGCCTCAGTCTTAACCAGCCTTTTGTTAAGATAATTACAAAAGCCAACAGTCCTCTAAGAGAAGAATTTCTCTTCATTGCTGCATTATATAGTGGAAGCTTTAATTTAAACAGGGTCCCCTAGTTCTTCAAAAGGGAAAATATCCTGTACACAGTTTTCTTCATATCATCTCACCATTGCCCTGGACTGTTGTATCAAGTCTTACCAATAATTCTTTTGCAATAAAGAACAGCATTCCATTTGACTTTCTAATTACTTGCCATAACTTCATTTTAACAATTTTTTTTTCTGATTCATGTGTGAAGACATCAAGATATTTTTGGATAAGACAATTTTACAATTGTCTATTTAAATAATATTTTGCTTTTCTATACTTTCTTCAAATTGGACAACTTCAATTTTCTCAGAATATACTTCATTTATCATTTTTTGTCCACTTATCTAACGTACTTATATACCATTCTACACTCTTTGCATTTTCCTCATAACTTGCATTCATCAGCTAACTTGACTACAATCTGTCCCTTCATCTAAGTCATTAATATAGGTAATAAATAGTTGAGCACCCAGCATTGACCCCTCTGTCGCTAGTTATAGTTTGCCAACTTGAAAATGATCCTTTAATTCCAAATTTCTATTGTTGGTTATCCAATTCTCTATCCCTGCAAATGTATCCTTTTCAGCACCATGAACTGTTATTTTGTTATCTTATGGTACCTTACTGATTTTTCTTTTGGAAATCCAAATATGCTGAAAGTACTAGTTCCCTTTTATCCATCCTGTTTGTTGCAATCGCATAAATTTGTCAAGCAATTTCTCATTCTCAAAATCAATGTTATCCTGTTTGATGATATTTTGATTTTCTAAATACCCTGCTATTACCTCTTTCTGGCTTTTTGCCAATGGCAGATGTTATACAGAGTGGCCTATAACTTGCAGTTCTCTGTCTCCTTCCTTTGTTGAAAGTTAAGGAGGGGCTGGACTCTTTGAAAATATGGACAAGGAGCCAGACCCGGAAGTGGTTGACTGCAGTCAGGCAATTGCACAAACTTGTCACCTTTAGAGGATTGCAATTTGGCCTTAAGAAGAAATTTGCAACTGCTCAGCTGAAGAGAAGAACAGATTTGGTAGCATCTGTGTTCAGTGACCGTGGCACTAAAGACGCCGTTGCAGGTAATAACTTGGTGAATCTGTTGTTATAGGAAGTGTAGTACAAACAAGCTGCTTTGGTAAAGATCATTAATAAACTGAATGAAGCCTCTCAGCTTGACTACATTTGTGAGCAAATGAAGAAACAGTTTAATATTATCTGGTTTACTGCTAAGGCAAGCAGAAGTGCTGAGAAATTGTATAATATTCCCATGCAATTAAATAGAAATGTAGCAGGAGAATCAAAAAAAAGACAGATTTTTGATTTCTGATCATTCCAAAATAACATGCAAATTATGATTTGGCGTGTTCACTTATTCTGTCCATCATTCAGCCACTTTGTCTTCAATAAACTTTATAATACTGACTGCTGTAATATTAGTATTCAAATTATTTATGACAGCTTCACTTGTCCATTTCTGAGATAGATTGATGTATTATACCTGTGGTTGCAATGAATCATTATCCAGGAGCTTTTTTGTGGATTCCAGTAGCAAAGAAAAATCTGAAGAAGTCAATAATAATGTCAAGTTACATGTCCAATGGTGTTTCTCTATGCTAATGAAAACTTTGAATACTGCTCAAAGATTTCTCACAGGAACATTTTACTTGAGACTTTTTTAAACAATGAAAATAGAAATAGAACACATATTTTACAAACAACAGAAAGTTGAATTTATATGGCACCGTTAACATCCCAAGGTGCTTCACATAGGCATAACCACAAAATGATCATTGATCCGAAGAAGATGTTAAGAGTGTTAACCAAAACTGGGTCAAAGAGCTGTGTTTTAAAGGAGGATCCTCAGTGATGACAAGAGGAGAAGACATACATGGTTCACAGAGGAAATGTGAGAATACAAAGACTAAGAACAGAATCAGAGATAGCAAGAACTGCAGATTCTGGAGTCAGAGATACACAGTATGGAGCTGGAGGAACACAGCAGGCCAGACAGGATCAGAGGAGCAGGAAAGTCAATGTTTTGGGTCGGGACCCTTCCTTAGAACCCCGAAACGGCAGCTTTCCTGCTCCTCTGATGCTGCCTGGCCTGCTGTATTACTCCAGCTCAACACTATGTTATCTAGGAACAAATTGTTTGGTGCATTTGGCACCAAGGTATGCTCACTTTATGGGTGAAAAGAAACAAGAAAAAGTGAGTAAGAACTGTTGGTGAATCATTGCCCCCTTTATAATGCCCCCCAATTATGCAGCTACTCTGGGGCACGGAAGAGATAGGACAGAACTGGACCTGCACCTGAAATGGGTGCCAGCTGCTAACCCATTGTTTACGTGTGAATGATGCAGAACAGGACATTTGCTCTGTCATTTCTATTTCCTTTTGTAACCATTATGAAATTGGCAAAAGTTTTGCATTTTGATCTCCCTCAGAACAAGGAGTCAGAGTGCGTAAGCTTACGAGGCCAGTGAAGACAAAAATAACCCATGTCTTCTAGACTTGAAACTTGCTGGTTCTCAGATCATGACACTGTAATCAAACAAAGAACAGTCTAGAGAGAGGCAGCAAGTTGCACTGCAATTGTCCAAAGCTGAGGTAAAGAAACAGCTGGGAAAATGATTTCCACATTATTAAGAGCAGCTGTAGAACACTTCTTGCTTAAAAAAAATGCAATCCTGAGCAAAAATGCTCAGAACTAATGTACGAGGAATGACATACGTCACTACTTTCAATTGGCTAGAAACAGAACTGGATAAGCTTGAATTCCAATGAGTGAAGATATAATTAACCTGTTCTGATAGTAGACTTTTTTTTTCCAGCTAAGTAAGAATATAATTCAGAAAAAAAAAATTTGATGCTAATTCATCCCGTTTATTGCGAGCTGATGACCTAATGTATAATCACTAAACTATTAATCTAGAGACCCAGGGAATGTTTTGGGGACCTGGGTTTGAAACCTGTCATGGCAGGTGGTGGAATTTGAATTCAATAAAAACAAAGTCTGGAATGAAGAGTCTAATGATGACCATGAAACCATTGTTGATTGTTGGAAAAACCCATCTGGTTCACTACTGTCCTTTAGGGAAGGAAACTGCTGCCCTCATCTGGTGTGGCCTACAAGTCACTTCAGCTCCACGGCAATGTGGTTCACTCTTAACTGCCCTCTGGGCAATTAGGGATAATATGAATAATGAAGAGGGTCGTGCAGGCTAGGTGGATTAGCCATGCAGAGTTACAGGGATAGGGTGGGGAGTGGGGGGTCTGGGCTGGATGATCTTCAGAGTGTCAGTGTGGACTCATAGGACTGAATGGCCTGCTGTCACACTGGAGGGATTGTATGATGCTGTGATTAAATGCTGGCTGGGTTAGCAACGCCTTCATCCAGTAAATGAATTTTAAAAATACAGCCGCCACAGATTGATTATAAATCAGACAAAGGTAAGAACATTCTATGTGAAGGTTACATTGCACCTCTTGTGACTACTGTTTGCTCCTAACTGAAGATATCTTCGAAAAAAAAATTATGATGCTTAATAGAATGGACATAGCTAGGCTTCAAATATTTAACAGCTGTATTACAAACTAGAAGTTCTTCTGAACTTCTTGAACTCAATTTCCACCATGTGTTCATATTTCCACTGTGCTAAAGGGATCATAAAGATAATTGGCTGACTTGATGTTCCAGCTGCAAACCTTAGCCTGTCAGAGAGGGAGAAAAAAAAAATTAGGAATTCCATCACAACTTATACATTGCTTTTCAACGATGTTAGTCAGGAAAACATGCGCAGCATTCATCAAAATTTCGAACACTCGTGTGTGTGTGTGTGCGCGCACGCAGGGTAGAGTGGTGATATTCTCTTGCAATTGGAAATGTGGTTGTGGCTGACAGCTTGGCATTTAACACCCATTGCTAGCTGCCCTGACAAAAAAGCTTTCTTTTTAAGTGCCCTAATCTATGTGGTGAAGGAACTACCACAAGTTGTCAGGCAGCATTTCCAGAGTTTTGACCAAGTGACAGTGGGACATGTTTTCCAGGGAGTGGCAATCTCATGCAGATTATCATCCGACCCTTCCACATTTCTAAAATGAGATTTTGATCAAGCGTTCCCCTCAGAAATGTGGATCCATACTTCCATTCTGACAGCTCTTTCATAGCACGGGACTGTCAGGCAAAAGAAAACCCTGCCCCTTTTCAGAGCAGTTAGCTGCTATATTTTGAAATTAAAAGGGTCCTGACAGTCACTTTGACTATTACTGTCAAATGGCAAGCACATAACACAAGTGTAATGTTTGGGCACTGGGAGGGTCGTGTTCCAGATAGATGTGGTGTCAGATAAATTGGGTGTCAGATAATTGGCCTACGGTGACATCATGCCAGGTAAGTGAAATGTGAGCTGGCGCTGAGGTAGTGTGCCAGCTGGTATGATACCAGAAGGTATCACGTAGGTTGGGTGCCAGGTGACCAAGATACCATCCCAGAAGGGGGTAGGGTACTTGCTAGATAGGCAGCCAGCTAGGTTAGGATAGAGACTCAGCTTGGTAGCATGCCAGCTGAGGTGTGTGTAGAGTGCCAACTGGGTGCAAGGTGGCAGCAGTTCAGGAACGTGTTTGGGGTGGGTTGGGGTGGGTGGAAAAATCAAGTACAGCGGGGTTGGTTGGGGAGTGTGGATGTCAGGTCGGGGAAGTTCAAACCTGGTAGCTGGGTGAGAGGGGAATTAGACATGGTTTGGCAGTGGAATGGACCTGCCCATTTGTGACAGGGTAGGGAGCGGAGGGGTATGGGTGGTCAGGTCCAGTGGCAGGAGAGGGGTGAATGTGGGAAATAGGTCAAACAGTGGAGTGTGGGGTGAGGGAGGCAGGGGTTGGGTCTTGTGTTGGGCGCAGGGGTATGTCAGGTGCCAAGGTAGGGCTGCCAGGTGTCTAGCGATGGGTGTTGGGTCCGAGGGAGAAGTTGGGTCCCCAGGGCAGGGGGTATCACATCCTGGGGTGGGTGCCTCTTCCTGGGGTATGGTGTTGCCTCCTCAGAGCAGTGCAGCCAGGTCCTGGAGCAGAGGTGTCAGGTCAAGGGCTGGGGATCTTCTGTCCAGGCTGGGTGATGGGTGTTGTTTGGGTTCCTGGGGAAAGGGACAGTTTAGGCTGGGTTCTGTGTGGCTGGGGTTATGTCTCAGGGAGGTGTGTCAGGTAAGGACCTCCAGGTGTAAGAGTCTGGGGGAGGTGCAGTTGAGGGAGCGTTGAATAAGTACGGGGTCAGTTTAACAGTTACTCAGGAATTTGGCGGTGAACTTTGTAACATAACTTTCCCTGAGCAACTGCATCGGAACAATCCGAAGTCTTCAATTGTTATGGAGACTTTTGAAGAGTGGTCCAGCAGAAAATTCAATTACTCGGGCACATCCTTCAGAGTCTGCTATGATGGGGATTCTGCAGGGTCCTCATGCCCAACTCCCATCTACCCTGGAAAACGACTGTCTGGTGAGTGGAAAATCAGCTCCAATGTCGCAATGTACATCATCTCCAAGTCAGGGTGGTGTAAAACTGAAAGGTAAACTGAAGGTGATGGCATCCCCCATGCAGCTGCCAGTGGTGAACACTAAACATGGAAAGATATTGTCGGAAGTTGGTGAGCTGCTGTAGCACATTCTGTGGATAGTACACACAGCTGCCAGTGGTTCAGAGTTTGGATATTGCAGTGTGTACATTGGACGCTAATCAAGTAAACTGTTCCGTCCTGGTTAATATCAAGAATGAGTATTGATGCAGATGCACTTGTCCAGGCTTCTCTTTCCTGGCCTGCACCTTGTATGTGGTGTCATTTTACAGCATCAGGAGATGGCACAGAATATCTACTCTCTGATCTGCTTGAGTCACCATAACATTCATGTGGTGCCTGCAATCAGGTTTTAAGTAAATGGTAATATCCAAGATGTTGATGGTGGAATATTCAGTGATGGTGAGACTGTTGAATGTCAAAAAGAAGTCATTGGCCAAACTCTTGTTAGAGCTGGCCATTATTTACTGTGTGAGATGCATGATACTGACCTCCTTTAAGTCCAAGCCTGCATGTTGTCCAGGTCTTGCTACACACAGGGATGGACCGATTCTGGGGAGTTGTAAATTGAGCTGAAAACTGTGAATCATTAAACAATCTAACCTTGAAATGGAGAAGTCATTGATGAAGCAGTTGAAGTTGGTTGATTCTAGAACAGTGTCCTGAAGAGATCCTGAAGAAATAGATCAAATAGAAATAGGCTCTAGGTCTAAACTGAAGAGATTCCAATAACCTCAATCATCTTGCCTATGTCAAAAAATGGAGATGTTCACAGAGTCTGCTCCTCTCAGTAGTTGTTCAATTGTCTGCCACTATTTGTAGCAGGACATGGTAGTACTGCAGAGCTAACCTAGCCCATTATTTTTGGTCCCTTTATCTCTGCCTCTGACATCCTGCCTCTGCTGTTACATGTATTGCTGCAGCTTCAGTTGCTTTTCAATTGCTGATGTTATTTTTTCTCATGGAATATGGCTTGATTCTGAATGGAAAAGTGAGGAATATATCAGGTGAATCTACTATTTGAGATGGTACATATTTTTCCCCACTACTGATGACCAGCCGAGCCCCATGAATTCCATTATAACAGAAGGATTCTAGATCTTTCCAGCTATTACAGTATGAGCTGGCGGGATCCACTGAGTCCTGCAGCTGAATACAGGAATTAATCTATACAAGGACTGTGAGGCGATATTGCTGTCAAGCACTGGTGCATTTGTAACAGATGAATTGGTAATCATGAGGTCAAATACTTTATTCCTTCATGCTGATTCTCTTCTGTCACAAGCCCTATCTGGCAATTCTGCCGATTTAGTCTTAGTCAGCTCATGGTGGTATTACCAAATCATTTTTGATGATAACCAATGGAGAATCACATCCAGAATATCTTCTATCCCCAGTGTTTTTCTTCCAAGTCGGTTCAACACTTACCAATTAACAAAAGTTGGTTGTAATCAGCCAGCCCATTCCTTATCTACTGTTAACTTGAAACAATGAAAAATCATTTGGTACAGACCCAATGTTGTAAACTTACAGCTTCCTGTCAACACTACATCACTGTGTCTCCACCATTGGGTCTATCCTGCTTGTATACCCTAAGATGGTGCTGAAGGAATCTTAAGGTTTGCTGATCTACATGATCCTGAAAGTATAACTATGTCAGACTGTTGCTTGACTAGTCAATGGCATAGCTCTCCCGACTTTGCAGACCAGTCCTCAGCTGTTAGTGAGGAGGATTTTACAGGGTCAATTAGGCTTTCATTGTGTCTTGCTTCAACTCCTAATTCACAGCCGAGTGGTCTGTCGAGTTTAATTTTTCTTATTCTTTGTAGGAGTTCAATACAAATAAATGACTTGCTTGGCCATTTCAGAGGGCAGCTAAGAGTCAATCAACTTGGTTTGATCCATAGGTAACCAGAAGTAAAAATGTTACCTATCTATTTGAGAAATTATTAAAATTATTGCAAAAAATATATTCTGGGAAAGTTTTTTGAAAAAATGTTCTTCCATATTTTCTTTTAGTCTTGCTGGTCACTTAATTCATACTCAATTCAGCCTGGGTGAAATATGTGCATGGTGTCAGTGGGAGTAATCTTTTCATGGAGAGTCCTGTGGGAACATTTACATCTCCTATTTTGGCAGGATACACAGGACCTTGACCGCAAGATTGAAGGACATAGTGCTCAGCAGGGTTGTTATCCCCTGAAGTGTCAGCTTTTGGCAGAGAATATGAATAAAGCTTAAATTAATTTTCCAAATCCAGAGTGCCATATTTGCTGATTCAAATGCTCACAACTATTATGTTTTATGATTGTAATTAAAATGCATACTTAACCAGAAAACTCTCAATACCCACATTATCAGAGACACAATTCAGCATCAATTCAGAAATGGAATACTGAACTCTGCTTCTAGGGAACATTGATCTGGTTTATTACAAAAAAGAGAAAACACTTTCCAATTTAGACTGCATTAGGCTCAATTATTTTCCATTTACGTGAAGTGTAAATGTTATGGGGAAGATATTTACATTTTCCCAGTTCAACAGATGTAATGATCTACAAAAGTCTATAAATAACGTCATGCCCAGTGTAAATAAACATGTTAGGAAAAGGAGCAAAAGACTCATTGTTCGAAACCATCCTTAAATTAATTATAGGAAATTTTATGCAATTGCAACTATTACCAAAATTTTACTAATGTAAGAATTCTACACATGTGGAGCTGGGAGGATGAAGTTGGTGGTTGTGTTGATGTAATTTTGACAGTGTGCATTTGTGTAAATGAGACAAGTGGAAATAAAAATCAAGAATGATGTGAGATTTTCTAAATGCCATTGCCCTTTTTACACTATCGTCTGAGGTTAAAATTATCCCTGGGCAGTTGCACCACTGAAGTGCAATTCAATCATAAATATAAAAAAAAACTAAGGACGAAGCATTGGTTTGCATAAGTCCACTTCAAAGTTGTGATTCCCCAATGTGGGCAGTACCACAGGTTGTTTTAGGTGCAGCTAGCCTTAAAGAGTCTGTCTTTAAAATCTCCAAATGATGCATGTTAACAACGTTGTAATTCTACCCAACCTTTAGTCGTCACTGGGTTGAAAGTTTCATGTACACAGAAATCAATTGGTTTTCCCTACTGTCTGCCTCATAACTTGTAATGTGCTTTACTGTCTTAAATAAGCTACTTCACAAAGTTAATTAATCCCTGATGAGTAATTAATACTCTTTGCATGACATGGGTCATTAACGATGCCATCTGTGTGAGTTTCCTAGTCTGTGCTTGTCTAAAACAAGGTAATTTCTCTGACGTGGAAATACTTATGTTATCTCCCATAACAAAAAAAACTAGGCATGGATTTCATGTCATTGAAGTATCTAAATCACATTTAATGTAGCTACCTATTATAGCCAAGCATTGCATTCCTCAGATGTCTAAGTATCTGGGCTAATATTAAACTAATGGGGTAAAACCAAGCAGCAGGCTTTCAGTAACATGTCATGCTTCAAAAGCTATGAGGTCAAATGAAGAATGAGGTCTTTCTACTCTCAGATCACATCCTCTGCTGAAGTGATGATGTTATGAACATGTATCTCTATACTGCCATAATGACCATGAGACATGGGGATCATTGAGGCAACCCACACGAGCCTGGCAGGTAACATCCCTGGTGTTTTTAACCCTGAAGAACTACTGTAGTCTGTGTAACACTTCCTGAAGTGAGGCTATGCCAGAACAGGATCCCCCTCTGTTTTATTTTGAATCTACAGGTCAAATAATACATTACTGGCAGTGGTATGTTGGCACATTTTCTAATACTAACATATATTCTTATCAACAATGACTGTCGTTTTATTCTTTTTTCAGCATTGTCTGAATCCAATTGTCTGAGGTGCATTTGTTTCAATGCGAGAAGTGTAGTAGGTAAGGCAGATGAACTTAGGGCTTGGATTAGTACTTGCGAGTATGATGTTATTGCTATTACTGAGACTTGGTTGAGGGAAGGGCAAGATTGGCAACTCTATATCCCAGGATATAGATGCTTCAGGCAGGATAGAGAGGGAGGTAAAAGGGGTGGAGGAGTTGCATTACTAGTCAAAGAGGATATCACAGCTGTGCTGAAGGAGGGTACTATGGAGAACTCAAGCAGTGAGGCAATATGGGCAGAGCTCAGAAATAGGAAGGGTGCGGTAACAATGTTGGGGCTATACTACAGGCCTCCCAACAGCGAGCGTGAAATAGAGGCACACATATGTAGACAGATTGTGGAAAGATGTAGGAACAACAGGGTGGTGGTGATGGGAGATTTTAATTTTCCCAACATTGACTAGGATTCACTTTGTGTTAGGGGTTTAGATGGAGCAGAATTTGTAAGAACTATCCAGGAGGGTTTTCTAGAGCAGTATGTAAATAGTCCAACTTGGGAAGGGGCCATACTGGACCTGGTGTTGGGGAATGAGCCCGGCCAGGTGGTTGAAGTTTCAGTAGGGGATTACTTTGGGAATAGTGATCACAATTCCGTAAGTTTTAGAATACTGACGGACAAAGACGAGAGTGGTCCTAAAGGAAGAGTGCTGAATTGGGTGAAGGCCAACTATAGCAAAATTTGACAGGAGCTGGGGAATGTGGATTGGGAGCAGCTGTTTGAGGGTAAATCCACATTTGATATGTGGGAGGCTTTTAAAGAGTGCAGGACAGATATGTCCCTGTGAAAATGAGGGACAGAAAGGGCAAGATTAGGGAACCATGGATGACAGGTGAAATTTTAAGACTAGCAAAGAGGAAAAAGGAAGCATATATAAGGTCTAGGCAACTGAAAACAGACGAAACTTTGGAAGAATATCGGGAAAGTAGGACCAATTTGAAATGAGGAATTAAGAGGGCGAGAAGGGGTCATGAAATATCTTTAGCAAACAGGGTTAAGGAAAATCCCAAAGCCTTTTATTCATACATAAGGAGCAGGAGGGTAACTAGAGAAAGGGTTGGCCCACTCAAGGACAAAGGAGGGAAGTTATGCGAGGAGTCAGAGAAAATGAGTGAGATTCTTAATGAGTACTTTGTGTCGGTATTCACTGAGGAGAGGGACATGACGGATGTTGAGGTTAGGGATAGATGTTTGATTACTCTAGGTCAAGTCAGCATAAGGAGGGGGGAAATGTTGGGTATTCTAAAAGGCATTAGGGTGGACAAGTTCCCAGGACCGAATGGGATCTATCCCAGGTTACCGAGGGAAGCGAGAGAGGAAATAGCTGGGGCCTTAACAGATATCTTTGCAGCATCCTTGAGCATGGGTGAGGTCCCGGAGGACTGGAGAATTGCTAACGTTGTCCTCTTGTTTAAGAAGGGTAGCAAGGATAATCCAGGTAATTATAGACCGGTGAGCCTGACGTCAGTGGTGGGGAAGCTGCTGGAGAAGATACTGAGGATAGGATCTATTTACATTTGGAAGAAAATGGGCTTATTAGTGACAGGCAGCATGGTTTTGTGCAGGGAAGGTCATGTCTTACCAACTTGATAGAATTCTTTGAGGAAGTGACAAAGTTGATAGATGAGGGAAGGGCTGTAGATGTCATATACATGGACTTCAGTAAGGCGTTTGATAAGGTTCCCCATGGTAGGCTGATGGAGAAAGTGAAGTCGCATGGGGTCCAGGGTGTACTAGCTATATGGATAGAGAACTGGCTGGGCAACAGGAGACAGAGAGTTGTAGTGGAAGGGAGTTTCTCAAAATGGACAACTGTGACCAGTGATGTTCCACAGGGATCCGTGTTGGGACCACTGTTGTTTGTGATACACATAAATGATCTGGAGGAAGGTATAGATGGTCTGATTAGCAAGTTTGCAGATGACACTAAGATTGGTGGAGTTGCAGATAGTGAAGGGGACTGTCGGAGAATGCAGCAGAATATAGATGGATTGGAAAGTTGGGCGGAGAAATGGCAGATGGAGTTCAATCCAGGCAAATGCGAGGTGATGCATTTTGGAAGACCCAAGTCAAGAGCGAACTATACAGTAAATGGAAAAGCACTGGGGAAAATTGATGCACAGAGAGATCTGGGTGTTCAGGTCCATTGTACCCTGAAGGTGGCAACGCAGGTTGATAGAGTGGTCAAGAAGGCATACGGCATGCTTTCATTCATCGGACGGGGTATTGAGTGCAAGAGTTGGCAGGTCATGTTACAGTTGTATAGGACTTTGGTTCGACCACATTTGGAATACTGCGTACAGTTCTGGTCGCCACATTACCAAAAGGATGTGAATGCCTTGGAGAGGGTGCAGAGGAGGTTCATCAGGGTGTTGCCTGGTATGGAGGGCGCTAGATATGAAGAGAGGTTGAGTATATTAGGATTATTTACATTAGAAAGATGGAGGTTGAGGGGGGACCTGATTGAGGTCTACAAAATCATGAGAGGTATAGACATGGTGGATAGCAAGAAGCTTTTTCCCAGAGTGGGGGACTCAATTTCGAGGGGTCACGATTTCGAGGTGAGAGGGGAAAAGTTTAAGGGAGATATGCGTGGAAAGTTCTTTACGCAGAGGGTGGTGGGCGCCTGGAACGTGTTGCCAGTGGAGGTGGTAGAGGCGGGCACAATAACGTCATTTAAGATGTATCTAGACAGATACATGAATGGGCAGGGAGCAGAGGGATACAGATCCTTGGAAAATAGGCGACAAGTTTAGATAGAAGATCTGAATCAGCACAGGCTTGTAGGGCTGAAGGGCCTGTTTCTGTGCTGTAATTTTCTTTGTTCTTTGTTCAATTGCTGAAATATATATTGTTACTTGTATCCTTGTTTCAAATTGATCTCTAAGTCACTTACAAATTTCATGAAATAAGAAAAAAACTGTTAACCAAGACATGGACATCCATAATTAGTTTATTATACTGTAATATTTAACTCTCACCATTTATTGTCCAAATTTTGTTTTATTTTTCTTAGACATGTGACATAGCAAATGCCAAGCTGTGAGCAAGGAGATTTCACCTTACAGCAACTCACCAGGAACTTTTCTGCCTTATTGTTTGAGATTCAATTTTCATCTCTTCATTCTGGGTGGCATTGCTGTAGATTACTTCATAAAACAAACTCAGGAGCCTTTAGGTACAAGTCAACAATTGTTTATTGAGCTAAAGTTGAGATAGTCCACCCCAGAAAAGATTCTGAGGTCGTACTGTAACTCAACAAGGAGTCATCAAATATTTAAAAGTTGTAAATTACGCAGACTGTGCATTACTCGAATTCTGAAATGGTCTGATTTAGACATACACCTTGTTTTTCACACATTCTAAAAGTGTTATCCCTGGTATCAACATCCCCAGGTGCCATCCTATCTCCTCGCTGAAGCCTATGCTTTGTACTCATCCTTGACTTACCTCCATTGCTTGTCTTTCTCAGTGTGATATGGGGTCATCCTCATAATCTTTTTTTTCAAATAAGGCCTCAGGATTAATGCTGGTTCAGCCGTGTTGCATTTTCACAGAAACTCTGTCTGTCTGCAGTGTCAGCATCTAAGTGTGTTTATGCTGTTTAACTTTTCTTTTAACCTGACTACTTCCTTGATACAAATAAATGAAAAACAGCCATGTATGATTATTGCTTGTGAAGTTAACTAAAACTCTCCACCTCATTTTAGTCCCAGCTGGAACTTCATATGGATTTACTGATTAACTTGTGTCATGGAAAAGGGACACTGGAATATTACTGCACTGTTGTTCAAATGGCCATTAGCCTTTTTTGTTCAGAAAAAGAAACATCAATGGGTTATATCCGGGAACATTGAACTAGAGAAGGCCATTCAGCCCCTTGAGTCTAGTCTGCTGTTCTAGATCATGACTGATCATGCATTTCAATGCCATTTGCCCACATGGGACACATTTCTCTAATGTAACTGGTGCCCCAGAAATCCTTGTGGATGCTGTCTGTAAATCCCTGGATGCTGGTGAACTCTGTATTGTTGAATCATTTATAGTGCTATGTCAAGAAGCCAGAGGGAAGGGAGGGGTTAAAATTGAAGAGTGGGGAGGATTGGCCCTTTTGGCAAAGGGGTGATTCTCCTCCTCTACATCGGGGAAACCGAGTGGAGGCTTGGGGACCGCTTTGCGGAACACCTACGCTCGGTTCGCACTAAACAACTGCACCTCCCAGTCGCGAACCATTTCAACTCCCCCCTCCCATTCCTTAGACGACATGTCCATCCTGGGCCTCCTGCAGTGCCACAATGATGCCACCCGAAGGTTGCAGGAACAGCACCTCATATTCCGCTTGGGAACCCTGCAGCCCAATGGTATCAATGTGGACTTCACAAGCTTCAAAATCTCCCCTCCCCCTACCGCATCCCAAAACCAGCCCAGCTTGTCCCGCCTGCCTAACCTGTCCTTCCTCCCACCTATCCCCTCCTCCCACCTCAAGCACCACCCCCATCTCCTACCTACTAGCCTCATCCCGCCCCCTTGACCTGTTCGTCCTACCTGGACTGACCTATCCCCTCCCTAACTCCCCACCTACACTCACCTTTACTGGCTCCACCCCCACCTCTTTGACCTCTCTGTCTCCTCTCCATCTATCTTCTCCTTTATCCATCTTCTATCCGTTTCCCCCTCTCTCCCTATTTATTTCAGAACCCCCTTCCCCTCCCCCATTTCTGAAGAAGGGTCTAGGCCCGAAACTTCAGCTTTCCTGCTCCTCTGATGCTGCTTGGCCTGCTGTGTTCATCCAGCTCTACACCTTGTTATCTCAGATTGTCCAGCAGCTGCAGTTCCTACTATCTCATACTTAAATTATCATTAACAGTCGTTAGATATTAAATGTCAAAGAAAGTCCTATAGAAATTGAAACAAAGACCTAAATCCTGAGGCATCCACTGATCTATGACATGAAGCAATGGATGTAGGTGTAAGGAGAGGTGCAGGATAGGTTTAAGAGCACCACATTTGAATGCATGTATCTGCCCTTGCCCACAGATGGATTTAGCTGGAAATGCCTGGAAAAAAAATTGGCTTCATTTTTCAGCTGAAAGGCAGTGACTGGGATGTGCCAGCAGCTCAAGGTTGGTCTGCGTACAATCTCCAGGAATAGGATTGCCAATAAGAGGCAAGATCACCACACTGCAGAGATTTTATGCCTCAGCTAATTTCAAGTTCACACAGTGGCAATTGAATGCATCTGTCAGGTTAGCGGGACATCGTTCACCAGGGCAGCAGGTTCCTCACCTATTTCCTTTAAGAAGTTAAAGAATTGACTATTTCTCTTAAATAGCCAACATACAGAAAATTGGCTGAAAGCAGCCTGATAGATGGAAAATGGACCCTGGAATATTACTGCACTGTTGTTCAAATGGCCATTAGCTTTTTTTGTTCAGAAAAAAAAAATGTTTGGGTTATATCTCAGAATATAGAACTAGAGAAGGCCATTCAGCCCCTTGAGCCTAGTCTGCTGTCCTAGATCATGACTGATCATGCATTTCAATGCCATTTGCCCACATTTGCTACAGTTCTCTAATGTAACTGGTGCCCCAGAAATCCTTGTGGATGCTGTCTGTAAATCCCTGGATGCTGGTGAACTCTGTATTGTTGAATCATTTATAGTGCTATGTCAAGAAGCCAGAGGGAAGAGAGGGGTTAAAACTGAAGAGTGGGGAGGATTGGCCCTTTTGACAAAGGGGTGATTCCAATGAGCTTGGGGGCTCACAAAAAAAAAAGATTCATCCTTCCTGGACTAATACCAGGCCCTGCAATTAACACTGCCGTAATTTCTGTACGGTATAGGCCTTCCCCTGCCACAGGTAGAATATGAGCAGCAGTAAAATGAGGCACTCAATGGTCATTAATTGGCTACTTTAGGGCCTTATTAAGCTTCTCAGACAAGGGCCCTGTTGTGGTGCAGAGGTAATGTCCCTATCCCTGAGCCGAGACCTGGGGTTCAAGTCCCACCTGCTCCAGAGATTTGTCATAACATCTCTGAACTAGTTGATCAGGAAAATAGGTAAACTTTCTTCGTCCTCCTGCAAATCCCACATAGGCTCAAAAACACCTCTTCGTCCTCACGTGGCTTAGGAAACTTGGCATGTCAATAAGCACCTGCACTAACTTCTGCAGATACATCATAGAAAGCATACTATCTGGGTGCATAATGGCTTGGTATGGCAACTGCTCTGCCAGAACAGTAAGAAACTACAGAAAGTTGTGTGCACCACCCAGACCATCATGGGAGCCAACCTCCCATCTATGGTAGCAGGAACTGCGGATGCTGGAGAATCTGAGATAACAAGGTATAGAGCTGGATGAACACAGCAGGCCAAACAGCATCAGAGGAGCAGGAAGGCTGACGTTT
>NC_063333.1:75031673-75045491 GCF_021869965.1 Rhincodon typus | reverse complement strand
TCTGAAGAAGGGTCTAGGCTTGAAACGTCAGCCTTCCTGCTCCTCTGATGCTGCTTGGTCTGCTGTGTTCATCCAGCTCTACACCTTGTTATCTCAGATTCTCCAGCATCTGCAGTTCCTACTATCTCATGGTCAGTTACTGCCTTATCAGTCTACCCTCAAGCATAAGCAAAGCGATAAAAGGCATTGACAACAGTGCTGTCAAGTAGCATTTATAAATAATGAATTTGCTAACTGACTCATTGATGCTCCACCAGGGCCATTTAGAATCTTAGCTCATTACAGCCTTGGTCCAGACATGGAAAAAAGAGTTGAACTAGAGAGGTGAGAGTGACTGCACTTGAAATGAAGGCAGAATTCAACTGAGTATAGCATCAAGGAATCCTAAAAAAAACAGAGTCAATGGGAATCAAGAGGAAAACTCCTCACTGTTTGGAGTCATACCTAGTACAAAGGGAAATGATTGTCACATTGGAGGTCAGTCATTTAAGCTCCAGGACATCTCTGCAGGCATCCCTTAAGATAGTATCCTAGGTCCAACAATCTTCAGTTGCTTCATCAGTGATGTTGCCTCTATCATAAGATCAGAAATTGGTACATTCACTGATGATTGTGACCTGTTCCGTACTATTCATGACTCCTTGGATTCTAAAACAGTCTGTACCTGTTTGCTTTTTGCAGCAAGACTTGGACAATATGTATTTGGATTTTCGGAAAGGTGGTAATATAGTGACATGGACTAAGAATTGGTCAGCAGACAGGAAACAACAGTAGGAATAACAGGGGCTCTCTCAAAGTGCAAGGGGTAACAAGTGGTGTACTGCAGGGTTCCATGTTTGGTCTCAAGCTTTTCTCAAAGTATATCAACAACTTGAATGAGGGATTCAGATGTGATATTTCCAACTTTGCTAATGGGATTGTGTATTATGAAAAAAATGTAAAGAGGCTTCAATGCAATTTAGACAAGTTGATTGAGTGGGCAAATGCAGTATAATGTTGATAGATATGAAGTTGTCCACAGCAGAAGGCAAAACAGAATGACAGAGTATTATTTAAATGGGAATAGATTGGGAAGTGTTGATGTACACTAGTCACTGAAAGCAAGTGTTGCAGGTGCAACAAGCAGTTAGGGAGGAAGATGGTATGTTGGCCTTCATTGTAAGAGACTTTGAGTACCGGAACAAGGAAGTCTTACCGCAGCTGTACAGGGCCTTAATTGGGTCACAACTGGAGTACTGAGTCCAATTTTCATTTCTTTACCAAAGAAAAGATATACTTTCCCCAGAGGGAATGCCACAAATCTTCACCAGGCTGATTCCAGGGATGTCAGGTTTGTTGTATGAGATTGGGTTGATTCGGCCTGTACTCACTGAGAGCTTAGAAGAGGAGAGATCTTGCTGAAACATACCAAATTTTGATAGAGTTGGAGAGATTAGATGCAAGGATGTTGTTCTTCTTGCTTGGGTCCTCAGCTGGAGTTGGTCAGTCTGGAGCTACCCTGCAAGTTTCCTAACATTTGTCCTGGACTTGACAGACAAGAGAAACTTGGCACCTTGCCTGGCGAGCAGGGACCTGGATGTCCTGCCGGATGGGATGGTGCAGAGGAATGTCCTCTTCCTCCAGAACCAGCAGAAGGGCTCATTATCAACCTCCCTGGTCTGAGGTTGTCATCTTGATTCTTGCAGTACTTAGTCATTCAAAGGAATATGCAGCAGCATATGAAGGTTAGTGACCTTTTCTACCAGTTACTGTCTGAGAGCTCACACTCACTCTATCTCTGTTACCAAGGCTCATGCTTTACCATCCTCACTACTATCTAAACAAATTCCCTCACTCACTGATATCAACCCCTGACACTACTAATCTTGCATGCCCTTTATGCTGCCCACTCACTCACTCAGGACACCTCCCTGCACCAGAAGTGACATCTGTGCCACCCACTTTCACCCCCGCCTCTGTCTCTTTCCTGGAGAAAACCAGGTCACAGAGGGCAAAAAGTCAAGACAGGTAGTGGACAGACTGAATTCAGCAACTCATCACTTGTGTGGAGAACATCCTGACTCTGACCAACCCAAGTGGTTGACTGACCATTTTCAACTCCTGAACTAGTACTGGAGACTGCTCTTGACCTTATGTGTCTGCACTCCTACTTGATGACTACCTCCCTTGACTGCTCTGAGGACTGCTGATAACCATAATAAATTTCCTGGCTTTGATTCTGTGGTGCCTATAGAGTTCGCGCCCTGAGACGCTGGTGCCTTTTGTCTAACATGCAATTGGTTTGAAGTAGGCAGCAAGTTGAAGTTATCATGTACCTTAAGTGACTTGTGCACTGATAATTCTCAGCATCTAGTTTGCTTGATGGGATTGGTAAGATGAATATTAATGAGGTGTGCAGTTAATAAGTTTGTTAACAAACAATAATTTCTCTTAATAGGCAATTCACTGCTGCCTCGTGAGAATTTTGTCTCGATGCTTGGCAGTTGCATAAAAGACCCAGTGAGTTCAAGCACTGTTGAGATAGACCTCACCAGAATTCTTAGTGATTCTGCTCTATTTCTCACCATAGCCCATATTGCTCAGGCATCTAAAAGATTCTGCTTTTTGTTTCCATTCAAGGTTTACACTGATAACTAAAAAATGCTATTTGTGCCATCTTGTTGGCCATCTTGGTTTGATTTGAGTTAATTTGATTTGATTTTACTTATTATTGTCACATATACTGAGATATAGTGAAAAATATTGCATTATGTACTAACCAGACAAGTCATACCTTACCTAAGTACATTAGGGTAATAGATCAGAATGTAGAATATAGTGTTATAGCTCCAGGGAAGGTGCAGAGATAGATCGACACTAATACATGCGAGAACCATTCATAAGTCTGATAGGAAGAAGTTGTTCTTGAATGCATTGGTACATGTTTTCAAACTTTTATATCTTATGCCCAATGGAAGAGGGTGGAAGTGAGTTTAACCAGAGTGGGAGGGGTCTTTGATTATATTGGCTGCTTTCCTGAGGCAGCGGGAAGTATAGGAGGAGTCAATGGAAGAAAGGCTGGTTTTCATGATTGTCTGGGCTTTCTTCAAAAATCTCTGCGATTTCTTGCAGTCTTGGGCAGAGCATTTGCCATACCAAGCAGTGATGCACTCGGATAGGATGCCTTCTTTGGCACATCGATAAAAATTGGTAAGAGTTATTACGGACATGAGAATCTCCTTAGCCAGGTATCGACAACTAGTGAGAATCTAGTCATTGCCCCTTAACATGCAATGACATTGCTAGTAAGCTTCACATGGTCAGGAAAGAGAGGTCACATCCAGAATGAGATGCAGTCTGAGGGAGTTTATAGTTCGGAGAATTTGGGGGCAGCCTGGAAATAGAACTGGTAAATCTTTCTTTCCTTGCTCCATTTTTAAATTTTAAAATTCAGCACTCTAGCTTAAAGGTTAAAAAGTTAACCAAACAAGCTGAGTGAGGCACAGTTGTCAGTCAATCACCTGAAGCCTGAATAGGATCTTAATAGGTGTGGCTTAGTATTGAAGCTTAACTAGTTTGAGTCATCTCAGCTCACCTCTGCTCTATTTAAGAGACGGTCTGTTGAAAGTGCATGATCAGTAAGCTTTGCACAGTCAAGAAGGAGAGATCATATCCAGAGTGAGGCACCACCCAAGTGAGTACATAGTTCAGGGAATTTGGAATTCAGTGTGGGAATTTGGTGGAGAGGAGCAGAGATGCTTTTTGCTTACCCTTTATTGGTTCACAATTTGAAAGGTCATTTTAAAATGATAAATTGAAGCCCTGGATCAGGGCCCCGGCAAAAAAGAGTAACATCATAAGAAAACTAAGGTTGTTGGTTAGTAATAGCTACCAATTTGACTATGAGGTTACTTTAAGATTGAAGGCAAATATTTAAAAGTTACAGATTAAAAGGCTAATAGGAAATCTTTAGAAGACCAAATTAAGAATGAAGTAATTAGGAGATGCAAGGCTGGGTGATATTTTGTAACTACATGATATGGGAGCTGATGGATCCTGTTGTGGTTCATAGTGACCACATTTGTAGCAAGTGTTAGTTGTTTGAGGAACTCTGGCTCAGAGTTGATGAGCTGGAGCCCGAGCTTTGAACAACGTGAAACATCAGGGAGAGGGATAGTTACCAGGATGCTGTGTTTCAGGAAGTTGTCATGCCTCAATTTCAGTCAGTGGTCAGGGATGTGAAGGTGTATCTACGAGTGAGGCAGGGAAATCCAAGCGGTAATGCTGAAGGAACATCAGCCCTTGAGCTTGTCTAACAGGTTTGAGATTCTCACTCTCTGTGTGGATAAGAGTGCGGTTTGTAGGGAGGATGAACAAACTGACCACAGCACTGTGGTACCGGGAGCTATTCAAGAGGGGGGAGAAAAGTAAAATGTACTTGTAATTGGGGATAATATGTTCATGGGAATAGACTCTGTTTTCTGTGGCCAGGATTGAGAGTCCCAAAGGCTGCCTGGTGTTGTCTGCCTGGTGCCTGGTTCAGGATATCTCATCTGGGCTGCAGAGGAATTTGGAGTGGGAGGGGAATGATCCAGTTGTCATCGTCCACGAAGGCACCAATGATACGGTAGAAAGTGGAAATGGATTTTTGCTGAGGAGATTGAGGCTGAATTTGAAAGCATAACTGGATTACTAACAGAACCATGAGCTAATTGACACAGGGTCAATAACGTAAAAAAAGGTAAATTCTTGGCTCAAAAATTGATGTGAGAGAATCAGGTTTAAATCCATGGGATATTGCCACAGTATGGGGAAGGAGGGAGCTGTTCCAGTGGGAACCATGCTGGGACCAGAGTCCTAGCCAATCCACAACTAGGGCTGTAGATAGGGCCTTAAAATGAATAGTAGAGGGTTTGGTTTAAGCTGTTCTATTTCTTTGTTTTCTGGAATTGACATACTGCGTGATGGAGAAAGTTCGCTTTTACTGGCTGGGTACTGTCTCCGCCTGTGAAATTTCTTTTGGCATTTGGTGTTTGTCCTAATTGGTCGACTGGTCTATTATGTGTTGTCTGTGGTTTTGTGTCTTATGAATTAAACGGACGTTGCTAATTTCCTTGCCAACTTAATGTTCTCCTGTTTGGATTGATCTGTGTTGCTTCCAGACTTCTACATCTTTGATCCTCTGGTCTTCTTTGGACTGTGATAAATCCGACAGACACCTTAGCAATTCCTGCTACTGTTCTAGCTCTTATAAATTCTGACTTGAAGTCACCATATTTGCATTTCTCCACTTCTTTTGAAATTGTGACAGAGATTGCTGAAATAATCTGTTCACAGGGATCAGTCCTAGGTCCACTGTTTGTCATTTATAGAAACAGGTGGATAAGAATATAGGAAGCCTGGTTACTAAGTTTACAGACGGCACCAGAATTGATGGTATAGTCGACAGTGAAGAAGGTTATCTCAGTACAACAGGATGTTGATCAGCTGGGACACTGAGCTAAAGTGGCAAATAGAGTTTAATTTAGATAAATGTGAGGTGTTGCATTTTGCTGACAAACCAGGGCATGGCTTGTACAATTAATGGTAGGTCCCTGGGAATGCCCTCAAACAGAGAGACTGAGGGATACATAGTTTCTTAAGTGGCGTCACATGTAGGTAGTAAAGAAGGCATTTGACATGCTTGCCTTTATTGGTGACAGCTTTGAGTACAGGAGTTTGGACGTCAAATTGTGGCTGTACAGGACACAGGTGAGGCCACTTTTGAAGTATTGCGTACAAGTTGCCCTTCAATAGGAAGGATTTTTTTTAATTAGAAAAGGTTGGAAAGGATTTACAAGAATATTACCGGGACTGGAGGTTTTGAATTATGAGGAGAGGCTGGATAGGCTGGGACTTTTTTCATTGCAGCATAGGAGATTGAGGGTTGACCTTGTAGAGGTTTATGAAATCATGAAGTGCATAGATGAGGTGAATTGCAAAAGTTTTTTTTTTCCCTATGGTATGGAAGTTCAAAAACTGGAGGGCATAATTTACGGTGAGAGGGGAAAGATTCAAAAGAGACTTGAGGGGCAACTTTTTTTCCACAGAGGATGGTGCGTATATGGAATGAAGTGCCAGAAGAAGTGGTAGATGCAAGTACAGTTAGAACATTTAATAGACATTTGGACAGATGCATAAATAGGAAAGGTTTAGAGGGATATGGGCCAAATGCAGGCAAATGGACTAGTTTTGGAACCCTGGCCAGCAAGTTGGACTGAAGAGTCTGTTTCCAAACATAAGATCCTATAATTCCTCTGGATGCTAACCTCTCTATTAAATCTTATTCTGGTCTGAGATTTGCAATCACATCAAAGTCTGTCAGGGGCTCTACAAAAGTGTCTATTTGCCATTGCATCCCTTGATGAGCCAGAATATTATCAGGTATACTCTCAATTGTATGAAGAATTGTATTAATACATTCAGCTTCTGATGTAGTTTTGAATCTTGAACCTAACCTGTATCTTCGAAATACTTTCCTCCAAGGTGTCCCATTCCAAAACTGAACTAGTCCCATTTGCCTGTGTTTGGTCCTATTTGCTCCATCTTAGAAAATAAAATCATCCTGGCAATATTAATTCTGTTGCCACCCTTTTATAAAAATGTGATTTCATGACATTTGTTTAAAAGACATTTATTTCAGAGCAATAAATGTGCTGTTGTGCTGCTCTGTGCTGTTTCTGGGGTTCAACATCTTGAAATATTAGCGAACACCTTCTAACCCTTTCTTCTTCAACCTTCCATAACACAAAATGGTCAACAACAAGAAGTTATATAACAATGTTACCATAATAAAAATATCTAAAGGCACTTCAAAGGAGGATTACAAAACACAGAACTGCATTGATCCACCGATGGAAATATTACGTCAATATTATCAAAAGTCCAGTTAAAGGATTAGGAGCATATTAAAGAGTCAACATGAAACAGGGAATGCCAGGAGGAAATTACAGAACTTCCTATCTAAGCAATTAAAAGCACAGCCACCAAGGTTTACAGTCAGGATTTTCAAGAGGCCACACTTTGACAGATTTATTAGAGGGTTGTGGAGCTGTAGGAGATAAGGAGGGTAAGACCGTGAGGGCCTTTGAAAAGAATAATGCCAATATTATCATTATTGCATTGATCAGATGGAAGCAGACATAAGTCAGTGAACGTGGGTGATAAGCGAATGGAACTTGGTGTGATTTTGTCCATAAAGGATACTAGTTTTAGTCAATATTTCTCAGCAGCCTCAGACTTCTGAAGATGGAGAAAAACAGTCTGAACCCGTAAAGGCAAATAGCAAACCAATTGCACCAAAGATTGAAATCAAGATTCATAAATTGCATCCCACTTCTACAAATTCTTGTATCAAATGATCCTGATAATGATTGCACTTTATTCCTTTCATTGTAATGTGCCAATCATACAATGTGAATATAGAATCTGGAAGTTTGAAACCATAGCTATTTCACTCACCACAAAATGTTAGAATTAGTACTTTTAGGATTCAACATCCTGATGAAATAGCTATTCAAACTACCTTCCACACCATTTCAAAGTTACAAGTGAAGTGCCCAGAATGGTACTCTACCCATTAAAGGAGAATGTGTTGAACTCTGATCAAGCAGATTTCAGCACTGATAATTCAAAGGCCTATGTATGCTTTGACATTTACTATAATCCTCTCATGAAGTCAAGAATACAACATTAACATAATTTAGTTCTTGGTTTTATAAACATAATTTTGTAAAGTGAACAAAAGTTTAAAAATAGTAAAATTCATCTCTATCATAGCACACACATTGACACATCAATCCATCCATTGCACTAAATACATCTCAGTTCACCTGCCTACCTTCACTCACAGTCAGCAGTAACTGCTGTCATTTTGTTATTGGTTGACATTATTGATACAACACTAAAGATCAGCAACTGTCTAATGTCCTTAGTAATTCTGTGCAACAAGGCAATTACCAAACTGTGAAAAGAATTTTCAAATTTATCCTGATTTTACTTACAGCTGAACAAATCCGAATTTCTTGCTTTAGCTTTTTGAAACAAACTGGTAATTATAATGAGTCATATATTTTGAACAAATTCATTTCCCAACTAATGAAATCCCAATTTGTCACCTACAATACTTGCTTGGAAAATGCTTTGTTCGTTTTATTGGGAAATGATGAGCACAGAATACTAAGTATTCCTTCTGTGTTCTACCTTTGCCTTTCACTTTTCCTCTCTCCCCATCAAGCACTTTCTCTCTGTCTATCTTGTGAATGGTTAATGGGTGAGATTTGGGAGCCAGTCCAATCTTTAATTATGCTGTCTCCAGAAGCAATAGAAGGGTTTAAGCCCAGTAGAAGGGAATTACAGTTATATGGAGAGCACAGCAAATGAACTGGCAGTAAAATTGCCCAGGAAAGCAGCAGCATTCTTCTTGAGATTTAATCAGTTTTGTGCTTACAGAACAAGTGCCCATGGTGTGTGATGTCAGAGATACACTGAGGTTTTTGCTATCCTTTTTCATTTCATGAATTAGAACGCTTAATAGCTATTACTCATATAGTTTAATCTTTCCACATTAATAACAGCTTATTCCAGCCTAAAGAATACACATCTTGTGAACTGAAGAAGAGAACAGTGTTTGGGAATAATAATGAAAATAGAGGATTAAAAGTCATATTTACTTTCTTTGTTTGATTTCTTCTCCTCATCATATTTTTGAATTGTTCAAAAAATGAACTGGGACATTTTTCAACCAATTTTAAAAGAGATCATGCTGTATGACAGCCTATTGAGTTCTTTACATCTTGCTTGCCATTCACTTGTGTAAAATATAATTATATTTTAGTTCTGAGAAGATGGTGATGCCAATCATCATTTGTCATTGTTATTTTTCACTAAGAAGCCAAACTGAAGAGCCTAGGTGTGATATTAAATGCAAGTTGTAATGTATTGTAGTAATGTAGTGCTGATGTGAAAGGCCTTTTGAAATTAAACAATGAGAAAAGCTGTTGATTTGTTCACCGAGCTGGAAGGTTGATTTGCAGACGTTTCATCGCTATACTAGGTTATATCATCTGTGTGCCTCCAATGAAGCGTTGTTGGTCTGTCCCACTTGTTATTTAAGTGGGTCCGGTCTGATGTAGTCTCATGAGGCCAACCACCGCATCAGACCAGACCCACATAAATAACAAGTGGGACAGACCAATAATACTTCATTGGGGGCACACTGAGGATGTTATCTAGTATGGTGACGAGATGTCTGCAAACCTACCAGCTCTGCAAACAAATCAACAACCTTATCCACAACCCGAGCTACAAGTCTTGTCAAAAACTTTAAATGAGAAAAGCATGTAAAAAATTAAGAGTAATATCAGAGGTCATTCTTCACATAAATGGATTTCGAACTGCCCTAGTGGAAATAAAATTATAAAAGCCATTGAAAAATTTGTTAGATGTTATGAGGGTGAGATTGTGGATTTCTGAGTTATGATAGATCTTATAGTCATCTATCTAAATCTATTTTGTGACCATGGGTGACGTGGAGGATTTTGAGAATTGGAAAAAGTAAGAAGTAGTAATTCTGAAGTAAAGATTTTCGCTCTTGATACAGCATTTAACTTCTTGCGGTTGCAACACCTAAGTGCTCCAGAACTATCTACATTTCTAGCAAAGGTGTTACAGTACAACTACAATGCTGGAATCTACCTGACAATGTATAAAATTGCAAAGATTTTCCTGTACACAAAAATCAGGAGATATCCAACCAGGCTAATTGTTGCTCCTTCAGTCTCCTGTCAATCATCAGCAAAGTAATGGACAATGTTGTCAACTTAACAATTGATTGTCACTTAAGTGACAAAGGTTCAATTTGGCTTCCTCCAGGGCCACTTTGATCCTGAACTCAATACAACCTTGGTCAAAACAAGGACAAAAGAGCTGGACTCATGAGGTGAAGTGAGAGTGACTGTCCTTGATTGCCATTGCCTAAGATGGACAGCATTTGACTATGTCCTAGGCCCAGCCATCTTTAACTGCTTCATCAAACAAACAAGGTGCATAATGAGGTCAGAAATGGGGATGCTCACTGAGCGCACAATGTTCAGTATGATTTATGACTCCTCAAATACTGAAGCAGACTTTGTCCAATACAGCAAGAACTGGACAATATCCAGTTTTGGATGGAAAAGTGACCAGTAACATCTATGCCACACAAGTGCCAGACAATGACCCACTCTAGCAAGAGAGAATTTAGCCATAACTTCTTGACGTTCAATGGTTTCATTATCACTGGATTCCCCCACTAACAACACTCTGGGGGTGTCATTGGTAAGCATCTGAACTGGGCCATTCATAAGTAGTGTGGCTGCCAGAGCAGATCAGAGACCAGGAATCCAGGAGCAAGTAACTCACCTTTCAACTCAAGTCTTTCCACCATCCACGAGGCACAAGTCAGGAGTGTGACGGAATACTCTCCACTTGCCTGGATGGGTGCAACGCCATGAACATTCAAGAAGCTTCATACCATCCAGGGCAAAGCAGCTTGCTTGTTTGACACCACATCCACAAATAGACACTCCTTTCATTGCCAATGCTCAGTAGTAGCAGTGTGCACCATCCACAAGATACACTGCAGAAATTCACAAAGGTTTCTTGGCCAGCACATCCCAAACCCATGGCCATTTTCATCTAGAAGGATAAGGGCAAAAAATGCATGGTAACGCCATCATGTGCAGGTTTCATTCCAAGCCACTCACCATCCTGACTTGGAAATATATCAAATGTTCTTTTCGTGCTGCTGGGTCAAAATCCTGGAACTCCCTCTTTAAGGGCCGTGTGGGTCTACCTACTTCAAACGATCAGCTTGGATTCAAGAAGGCAGCTCACTACCACTTTCTCAAGGAATGCTCGGGATAGGCAATAAATGTTGGTCCGGCCAATGATGTCTACATCCAACAAGTGGATTTTTTAAAAAAATTAAGAAGCCACAATAGAATTGAAGTCAAAGGGAATCTTGGGTTAATCTCGCTGCTGATTGGAGTCATACGTAACAAAAGGGAAGGTGGTTGTGATGATCGGATGCCAACAATTCATCCTCAACAACAATCTTCAACAAGAAAAACTAAACGTTTTCCATTCACATTCATTACCATTACCATTGCTGAATTCCCACAATCCACATTCTCAGGGTAACTGTTGACCTGAAGCTGGACTGGACTAGCCATATAAATACTATGCTGGAAGAGCAGGTCAGAAATAGGAATTCTGTGGTAAGTAACTCATGTTCTGACTCCACAATTCCTGTCCACCACCTATAAAACATAAGACTGGAATGTGATTTACTTGGGTGAGTACAGCTCTAGTTAACACCATCCAGGGCAAGCAGTCTGCTTTATCAGTAGGCCATCCAATACCTTTAAAAATCCCACTCTCTATCATTGATATGGAGTGGCAGAAGTGTGTACCATCTACAAGCTACATTGCAGCAACTCACCAAGATTCCTATGTCCTTTTATTAGCTATAAAGATAGAACAGCAGATGCATGAGAACACCACCAAGTTACACACTATCCTCTTTTGAAAATGTATCACGACTGCTTCACGTTTACTGGGTCAAAATCCAAGAATTCACTCCCTAAAGGCATTGTGGGTGTATCTAGATTCATAGAATCCCTACAGTGCAGAAAGAGGCCATTTGGCCCATTGAGTCTGCACCAACCCTGTGAAGAGCAACTCACACAGCCTCCACCCCACCCCATGTAACCCTACATTTCCCACGGCTAATCCAGCTAACTTGCACATCCCTGGACACCTGGGGCAATTTAGCATGACCAATTCATCTAACTTGCCCACCTTTGGACTGTGAGAGTCAGACCCCTTTCTTATAACTTGTAAATATTAGAAAAGCTTGGGCGACTTAGGAAGTCTTCACTCACTGCAGAATACCCAGCCTCTGACCTGCTTTTGTAGCCACATTGTATATGTGGCTAGTTCAATTAAGTTTCTATTCTATTACGATCCCCAAGATATAATCTGAAGTTGTCTCGGTTTAGAAATATTCCTTTTAGATTGAAAAATCAAGTGCGTATGTCTGTAATTTAAGAAAAGTGAGAGAAGGAAACCAGGGAATTATAGACCATCTCACCTAATAGCTGTTGCATTGTTGTTATGAAAATCTATACTCGATGACTAGGTACCGAATATGTTCAGCTGACAAAGAAAGTCAGCATGGGTTTGTATTTGCCCATAAAGAACAGGACCATACCAATGCCAACACTGGATGGTAACGTGTGAGCCATCTTAAGGATGATAGACTACCTATCCATTGTCTTACAACTTAACACCAAAAATGCCTGAATTGATCTGCAGCAAATCTGTGAAGATGATGTGACACTGACCTAGGAGAGGGATAATGGTGAATGGGAACATGGAAGTGGGAGCTTCATAAAAAGGCTTTCACGTTCTACGTATTATGGCCCCTTTCCTTCTACATGCTTCCATTTAACCACCTCAACCAAAGACAGTGTCTGCCTGTCTACAGATGCACATAGAATGATCTTTCGTAAGATCGCAGCAGAAGTTGTTGGCCAAAAACTTTTCAGCATTAGAACAGAGGTCAGCCTGCATTTACTTCTGCTGAAACCAAATGGGGACAAGGAAGTGCAGGTTAAAGCAATTGTATTTCATTGAGTATTTACACCTGAGTGTTTGATGGGCTCTTATGCTGATGAAATTATTTTTTACATATCACACTACAAAAAATGTATCGATTAGCACCATTTTCACTGCTTGCCCACTGTCATCTTCTGAGTGCCCTTTTGTCCTTTCACTTGTTTTATAATGAATGTCAGTAGATAGTAGTCTGGCTTCAGGACATGTCTGTGAAAAGGGTGGTATTAGGGTGCACCATTGGTATGGCTATCATTTTGCATTTGTTCCGTTGGAATAATTTAACAACAACTTCTAGCAATGAAGCCCTCACTTAATGATCAGCAATAGAGGCAGCAGGTCTGACAGCTTTATATTCCTCCTCCTCCTCCTCTTTTTCTACCATGTTTTTGTCATCTTGTTCCTTCTCTACCTGCAATCCCTTCTGCTGTGCTCTGCTATGCAGGACACAGCTCTGCACTACAATACTGCACACTTGCTGATGAGCACCAAAGGACACAGCCAGACTTTCTAGACCCTGGAAGTACATCTTCAACATGCTCAAAGCAATGTCACCTCATTGATGGGGTTTATCACGAGTATGAGTCAAGTTCAAAGAGAACATCCCTTGTTTTATATGAGGTAATCCTTTGGTCAGCTTCTTGCATGTCCGCGGTGTTAGCCTGTTAAAGGATGAAAACATCCTGACAGCTCCAAGGAAATATGATGTAAGGTTGCATATAGTCTGCATATTATTGGAATAAAATCACTTAGTTGATTAAACACAGCTGCTTGATGGACTTGGATGGCCTTGTGTGGCATTCTGTGCCTATAGGGAACCAACTACAAGAGTAAATGTGAGATAACAAGGTGTAGAGCTGGATGAACACAGCAGGCCAAGCAGCATCAGAGGAGCAGGAAGGCTGACGTTTCGGGCCTAGACCCTTCTTCAGAAATGGGGGAGGGGAACGGGGTTCTGAAATAAATAGGGAGAGAGGGGGAGGCGGATAGAAGATGGATAGAGGAGAAGATAGGTGGAGAGGAGACAGACAGGTCAAAGAGGTGGGGATGGAGCCAGTAAAGGTGAGTGTAGGTGGGGAGGTAGGGAGGGGATAGGTCAGTCCAGGGAGGACGGACAGGTCAAGGGGGCGGGATGAGGTTAGT
>NC_063333.1:75013817-75031273 GCF_021869965.1 Rhincodon typus | reverse complement strand
GCCTGCTGTGTTCATCCAGCTCTACACCTTGTTATCTCAGATTCTCCAGCATCTGCAGTTCCTACTATCTTTGAAACAAGAGTAAATGTGAATGCCCACTCATTACACCCTTCCAGAAGAAGTCAACAATCTGTTAAAGAAGGCATTGAGATCTGCCATAAGCGATTAGGGTCTCCATTGAGATATCCTCAGCACAATAGAAGGAAACTGAGCAAAGAAATTGAGGTTTGTTGTGACTTACTCAGTGGCAGGTAATGGGTGATTACCAGGTTTAGACCAGTAGGAAATGGTTCTTCTTGTAGATGGAGGCAGATCTCTCTGATCTCCTGCCTTCCACTACTGTGAAAGTTCTGCTTATGATAGTGCATGGAAATTACACCTATGTCTCTGGACCACATACACCTACATCCACTTTGTTGATCTTGACTCTGCTGTTGTCCAAGTTTCTCTATATCAGTTGCTTCTAGCACAACATGTTGTCATTCCCTTGAAAGGCTCCCTTGTCCTATTTAGTGGCAAAAATATCTAAATGCCTCTACCATGCTAAAACAAAGCCTTTCACAGTCTTAAAAACCTCCATACTGACAGTCACAGTTTACAAAATCTTTGTAACTACGCAGTATTTACGAAGGTTGAACAATTAGAACTTTTAAAAGTTCTACGCAGTACATTTCAATTGCAATTTCTTTTTGCTGGTGAATTTCCGGAAACCCACGCTGAAGCAATAAAATTCAAGTTCCAGTTTAATTCAATTAAATGTTGCTTCATTAACACCCACTAATTATCTTTAATGGTTGTCGTAATTACTGAGCTGCCTATCCTATTGATTCCATTGGCTCTGGTTGAACAGGTTACCCATATGTGGTGAAACTTTGCTCAGTTAAACCTGAAAGAAGGCATGCTGGAGTTGGGCTGCAGTTATGCTTCAACTGTGAACCTGTTTTTACTTCCCACCTCACCCAAATCCAACTCAGCCATTAAGTATTTAATTTCCTCTCCTCTATCTCTGGATCATTAGGTCAAAACTCTGGATTAGCGACCCAGTAGCTTGGGTATACCCTATCTATGATTTCCCCATTAAATATGTTTTTTTTGTCTTCAATGAACTCAAGAGCAAATGCTCCCGCTCTAATCAATAACCAACTTCAAAAGCATTAGTCAATCCTGGAGAACTGAAGTGAAGGTTCATTGAACATCAGTAATGACAATGCTGCGACTGTTAGATACTGCTTAAAGACAACAACCATCTTATGATTAAACAGAGAGCTGGAAAGTGTATTAAAACAAACAGCTAGGCTTATGTGCAGCATTCTAAAAATTATAGAGCAGGTTTTAGAAATTTGTGCTCTGGGCATAGAATGAGGAGCAGCAGGAATGCTTATGAGGAATTGAGATGTGAGGATCAGTCACTTTCGAGGATTTTCTGTCCAGAAACAGACTTCAGTAACTGAATTTAGTTATATTCTTCTATTGGTCTATACATGACCAAGCCAACTCTCTTTAAAAACAAAATTATGTTCTGCAGTATGAAATAATTACATTTATAGAACAATATGAATGATCTCCATGTCCTCAAGTGGTTTAAATCAGATTAAATCCTTTTTGAGATCACTTCTGTAATGTAGGAGATCTGACAACCAAATTTACAACAGCAAAATTCCTGAAATAATAGTGAGATAAATTAATTTTAGTGACATTACTTGGGGATTAAACACTGGTTAGAGTATTGTGAGTTTGCATCCAACAAGGTGTTTTACCAGATGCAGCAATATCTATACGATTTCCCATAAGAGAAGAAATTTGGAGTTGATATTGAGTTATTGAAGATTCCAATAGACATTTATTAAAAGTAAATTTTATGTCCAAACTTTACATTTCTCAGATATATATGTTTGTGGGCCAATATTAACCTATTAGATTACAATAGAGGAGAATACTTTCAGTAGAATATCATGCTTCAAAAGATCTGAAGTAAGATGCAACATGAGACCTCCATACCCTCAGATCACATGCTAAGATACAGTGATAATATCATAAGCATGTCTTTTAAAAGCATTTTGAATGTGATATACAACACAATACAGGGGTGTCATGGAATCTTTTGCACTCACTGGAGGTGGAAGATGCTTCATGTCATCCAAAAGATAGTGACACTAACTATGTAGCACTCCTTCAGTACTGTACTGAAGTGTCAGCTTGTATGTGCGCACTTAAGATTCTGGAATAGAACTTGAACCATAAACGTGAAAGTTCTTAAACTGATTAGCAACTGAAATCCTATAAAGCAGTAATGGCACAGTAAAGTATTACCCACAATGCAGCAAATAAGGAAGCAATTGCATATGTAATTGATCTGTATGAGTTTCTCTGCAGTACAGTGACATGTATCTTAGAAATGTGCCAAAATATTTCTACGTGTTTAAAAAGCTGCCACAAGGAAAACATTATCAGACAGAGGTGTGAGGGCTACAAATGTTTAAATATAACTGGATTCTGCAAAAAGCATGAGTATCAATTCAGACCCGATATCTCCTTTCAATGAAAATAATACACAGCCACAAAACCAATTTGTAGAAGAAATGTGCCTCCCAATAAAAAAATCCTGCAAAGTTCGGATTTTTGAGAAGTTTTTTTTGCTCCAAATCATTTGTGTCACAGTCCTTGCTTTGAGAAATTCAATCCTTTTAGTTTACGCCATGATCGTGACTCGAATAATACATAAAATGAAACCTGATGCTAATGTGTTAATCTCTCTGTGCTAACCTCTGGCACTTTTCTTGCTGTGCTTTAGGCAGTAATACAGTATGTTTGATAACTGGTGTTTCAGTTATAGACTGGCACTTACTTCTGCACCAGTCATGAGTGAGTTATTTCAATATATGCTACTGCAGCTGGAAATTTTATCTTCACATAAACGGAATTGCATTTCAGACTGTCACAGTAAGGTGCACTGCATATGATTCTTTGTTAAACACAGCATCATTGAAATTCTTTTGCTGAGATTTCTACCATAAGATACAGAACCACTCAAAGCAGCCATTAAAAATGAGTTTATTGATGTAATGCTTCAGGAACCAAATGGAGTTGTAAGCATTTAGCATCTTGAATATCAGATTGGTGTTCTGCATTCTAATTCAATATCACTAAGGGGACCAATATATTGTAAATGGGACATTTGAGCTGATTGACTGGACATGCTCCGTTTATGTTGTGTATTATTGCAACAACTTGCATTCTAAAATGTAAAACAGTCTTCTAATGCAGCAAAAATTATAAAAATGAATGTTAGAAAATGCATTGTTACACTCCAAAACATATTCTGTATAATACCTTGCAGACGTACAAGATGTACTATGAAAGATCTCATTATTTATCACGTCAAAAAGTGTTCATTTGTAATCGTGCAACAGTTGCAATTTTAAAAACACAGAATATATAAACCTTCAGACCATGAAATTCTCCAGCACCTAAACAGTTAAATTAATATTTCAGTTTCATGGTAGAAATAACGGATGAATGAACATGGGAAAAAGAAAGCATAGCTCTTCATTATCGAAATAGTGACAGATGACAGTCAGAAGCAGAATTGAAAAACAATGCTTGGAATCGCACAATTCAGTGTGTCTAGTGCAGCCAGGTTCCTGGCCTGTTGTCCCTGTAGACAAGATCTGGTTGGAACAATTAGTTGAGGCACAAGGCTTGGTATTTTTGGTGCTGTTCAAAATATACATAGTTTTAACAATTTTTAGAGCACAGATCAAATTTAAGATAAATGGGATTATATAATTCCAAATAGCACAAGTGCTAACATCAAGTAACACTGTACATTTGCTATGAATTAGCAACTTGATTCAGATAAAACAAGGCAAAGTTGGCACCAAATAGTAATGGACAGGGTGCAGAAATTATTTACAAGAATGTTACCGGGTCTGGGGGTATGAGGAGAGGCTGGATAGACTGGCGCTTTTTTCCCTGGACCATAAGAGGCTTAGTGCTGACCTTATAGAGGTTTATAAAATCATGAGGGGCATGATAAGGTGAATAGCAAAGGTCTTTTATCTAGGGTAAGGGAGTTCAAAACTAAGGGGCAAAGAAGAAAGACTTAAAAGGAGTCTGAAGGGCAATTTTTTCACCGTGTGGTTCATATATGGAATGAACTACCAGAGAAATGGTTGATGTAGGTACAGTTACAAAATTTAAAAGATATTTGGGCAGGTATATGAATAAGAAAGCTTTAGAGGGATATGAGCCGAACACAGGTAAGTGGGACTAATTCAGTTTGGGAAACCTGGTCTACATAGACAAATTGAAGAGAAGGGTCCATTTCCATGCTGTATGACTCTATGACTCTATGACCATGCGTTGAATGAAATTTTATGGCCCTTCTGGAGCCTATGAAGAGAAGCTGTAAAATCAGGAGTGATGGTGACAGCACTCATTGCATACCTACCTGTGCTGGAACTCTACCAATAGCAAAGAGGTATTGGGCAATCCATCATCCTTTTGGCCAAAGGAAGTCCTTAAGTGATCAATTAATGGCTACTTAAGCACATCTTTCCAGCACTTTTTAGTGTTTTCTCCACAGAAGGAAGTGTTCATGTCAAGTGACAGCCTTTTCTGCCCTCTGCCCCAGAGGTCCCCGATCAAGACCTCTCCATGAGAGCTGCCAACCCTATCATCATCCAACAGCTCCCAGAGTGGGCCCAACACTCAGATCTCAATCTGATCCAATTAACAGCAACAGCCATAAAATCACTTTGGGGCAACCAGAATAAGGAGAAGCTGAGATGAGGTACTGACTATAAATTCATACCATTACTGGAATTGTTTATTTCCACTTTTGCAATGCCATCCAGCTCCACGTTTATCTATGTCTACCTGCTGTTCAACTACCATCCGTGTCTATGTTACCCATTAGACTTGACTGTTCTAAAACACTCCTGGATAGCCTCCCTTTATAAATTTGAGGTCATCCAAAACTCTACTGCCATATTATAAATCACAACGGAGACAGAGATCAACGTTAACGTTTCAGAGGTCAGTTCATTAGTCTGATAACAGCAGGGGAGAAGCGGTTCTTGAAACTGTTCATCATGTATTTAAACTTTTATATCTTCTGTCCAATGGAAGAGAGTATAACTGGGGAGGGATGGGTCTTTGATTATGTTGGCTGCTTTCCCAATGCAGCCGGAAGTATATATGAAGATAATGGATGGGAGGCAGGTTTATGTGGTGGACATGGCCATGTTCATGTCTCTGTAATTCCTTGTAGTCTTCGGAAGAGCAGTTGCCATACTAAGCTGTGATGCATCCAGACAGGATGCTTTCTATGGCACATCTATAAAAATTGGTAACAGTCCTTGGAGACATGCTGAATTTCCTTAGTCTCCCGAGAAAGTAGAGACATTGTTGTGCTTTCTTGACTGTTGCATCGAAGTGGGTGGACCAGGACAGATTGTTGGTGATCATCACTACCAGGAACTTGATGCTTTCGACTATCTCCACCTGAGCACCATAGATGCAGACAGGAGTGTGTCCACCACCTCCCCTCCCTGAAGTCAATGACCAGCTCCTTTGTTTCTGACGTTGATGGAGAGATTGTTGTCTTTACACATTACACTAAACACTTAATCTCTTTCCCTGCATTCTGTCTCGCTGTTTTTGGAAATCTGACCTACAATGGTGGGAGTCATCAGCAAACTTGTAATAGGATTTGGGGCAGAATTTGGCCATAAGAGTAATGAGTACCTAAGGAGTATAGCAGGGGGTTGAGTATGCAGCCTTGCAGGGAGCAGGACTTGGATGTTTGCTAGAAGTATGCTGGGGAGGGGAGGCTTGAAACCCAAAGTTTCAGTGTCACCTGAAATCCAGCACGTCTCCAACATTTCCTGGGTAGGTAGCTGCTCATAGTTGATTCTGGACATCAGGGAGGGACATCTGCTGTTCCAAGAAGTAAGTGTGTGCTCCTGATGGGATCCTGGACTATAGTCATGGCCTTGAGTCACACAAAGTAGTCCTGTCCAAAACTTAATGCCCCACACACCCAGATGACTTCTCCAAAAGGTAAAAAAAAACTACTAAAGCCAGAAGTAGTAGGTGTGAGTGTCACAATCAAAATTATAGAATAGAAAGCCCAATTTCACTTTGATAAATCTGCTAGAACTGAAAGTTAGAAAGCCTGTCAGAGTACAAATGTTCATTATACTGTAGAAAGATCAGCTCACTTGGAAATGTAGGATTAACTTTTTATGGAGAATTTGTCTCTACAATTGCACAAAGAGAGGATGAAGAGCCAAATCTAATGCTGCATTTGTAATTATCTACATTCACCTGGGAAAACGGCACCTTCACAGAAAATTGTTGATTAGATGGATCCGATTTCACTCACAAAATAAGGAAGACCATCAGCCCCAGAGTTTAACCATATTCCAACAAGTGCAACAGATTAGAAGAACCATCTACCAAAGCAGCAAAATTACCACAACAGTCATATACTTGGCACGGCAACAACATTCTTCAGAGAAGCAACATGAGTAATATCATTCAAGAATACAGCAGACACAAGACAAGCAATCAGCAACAGCCTGCACAAATACCATCAAAATGTTAAAAGGCTTTAGGTATTATGGATGAGATTTAGCGCAGGCATCAAATTGGATTTCGGGCCATTGGGAGCTCTGACAGAATAAAGTGCCTCATTGGTAGCAGAAACCCTGTTGCTGGGGTGTTTGGCTCCACCAGGGTCATACTAACCCCCTACACTGGGTGCTCCAAGGTCAGCAGCGTAAGGCTGAAGTAAAAACAAAAACAATAACAAATTCTTTAAGTAACTAAAAAGAGGCTGCAATCTACCATAACCAACATACACACGGTCAACAAACTCTGCAACACTGTAGGCTGGGAGTCATCTTAATCTATGATTGCATGGGACTGTTGCATAGAATACACTCTAGCCCAGGTCCTTGATGGAAAGTTGGAGGGCTTCTACAGAGACGGCCTTCCACTGGGGACACTCCCGTGGTAGAACAGCATTGCAAGGCATGTTTAGGTGGAGGGTAAAGAAGAGGAAATGGATGGTATGCAGCAGTAGCCCACAGAAGAAATTCCTCAGTGCCAGGTGGAAGGACAGAGATGGCATTTTCATGTGGCAGCTCAGGTTGTGGGGTGGTGGCACCTGAGGAGGTTCTGGAACCCCAGACCAACGTGAACTGCAAATCTGAGCTCCCTCCAACTGGGGCAGCTTAATGGGTCTGAGCACAGCCAGTTTCAGTTGACAGATGGTGTCAGCCACAAGCCGGCCATCCAGTGTCACCCTGCTCGCCAACTCCCATGACAAAATCCAGCCCAGGCTGCTGCCACTCCAGGACAGGCCTAACTCTGGTTGTGTCCCTCCCTGACACCAGCCATTCAAACCCACTATGATGGAGGTGCAGACAGTAGAGCATGACTCTCTGAAAATAGTTGTTACTCCTGACGGCAGGAAGATATGACATGCCGTGAATTGATGATGTTCCACACATTAATCAGCTCCTGCTAAAAGACAGGCAGTGTCCTGAGGGACCTTCCTGAGCCACCACACAAGATTTGACATTTTCTAATCAATCTTTTCAGATGTTAAGACAAACCTCTGGAACAGGTGAGACTTGAACCCAGACCTTCTATCTCCAAGGTCTCTGCACCTTAGTAGCCTCTCAGGTGTTACTAATTCTTTTTCTTGTTCTTTGCTCTTTGTTCAGATATGTTACTGCATACCTCTTGACATTTGTTTTTGTGACCACCAAGTCAACCATAAGATTGTAACAATTAACTAACCCCCTTTAATTGGCTACAGGCTATCGTTTGTTAGCTGGTAGCCCTATAGACACTAATCTGGTCTCCAGCAAAATGGCTGTGGGGTTGCTACAGGGAGATGTAGGATGGTATGACAAATCAACATACTGACCAGCAACATTAGTCTTCTGCTATCTGCCCATCTCTGTTTTCTGTCCCTTTTATGGGGCAAAATTCTCAGATACACATATTCATTCTCACTCTCTCTCTCTCTCACTCTCTCATCTCACTCGTACGTAGACACATGTGTATACTCACACATGCACATACACACATACATTCACACAAACTCTCTCTACCTCTCTCTCTCTCTCACACACACACTCAGTGACTGATCACAGCAAGAAACCAGCTATAAAATAATCTATACAGATTATCTCACTTCAGTTTTTACAATATAATTTCTCTCAAAATAAGCAGTAAATAAATGCAATTTACAGTTCTGGAAATAATTCATAAAAGCACTACTGCAGTATTTAATTGAACTGATTGCACTTTCCTTTTCTTCTTTCACAGGGAGGTATTGGCACTGTGGCAATGTCGCTGGACTGCAAAGCCAGAAACTCAAGCTGGTGTGCTTGGATATGGGCTGGAATCCCATTGTGGCAGATGGTGAAGTTTGAATTCAATAACAAAATTGGAATTAAAAAGCTAGCCTAATGGCAACCATGTATACCTTGTTGATTGTTGTTTTTTTTTAATAAAAGGATGCCAAGTCGTCAATAATGTCCTTTAGTGAAGAAAAGCTATCACCCTATATGTTCTAAGATAACAAGGTGTAGAGCTGGATGAACACAGCAGGCCAAGCAGCATCATAGGAGCAGGATTGTGTGATTCCAAACCCACAAAAGCATGGTTAAATCTTAACTGCCTGCTGTACAATAAGTGCTGGCTTAGCTAGTGATGCCAACATCCCAGGACTAAACAAAAAAGATTAGAAATGTATAATTCAGGATTTCTTTAGTCAGTTCATCTGGCACATGAAACATGTATTCTGTACTTGAAATTGAATCCAATATCAATCAAATTGTTTATTGGCAAGTTTTAATATAATAGGACCATTATACTGAAGGAAAACACTGCATTTGAAGAAACATGTAAAAGTAAACAAAAAACCTTGGAGATTTTGATTTGGATTTGGTTTTCATTTGAATTGTATATAGCATCAACTCATATGATATAAAATTGTAGAAAGCTTTATTTCCAGCATAAACATATGTGGCTTTAGCTGAGTATTGGAAACCCTGATGCAGCTGTAATACTGAATTACTATTCATAAAGAAGTACATGAGGAGTTGTTTTATTTCTCATAAATAAATTGCAAAAGAAATCATTATCCTGTATTTCAGAATGTTATCTAAAATGTTAATGAATTACGAAAATCATAATCCTTTTGTTACAGCTGAATGCTGTAGCATCCCTGTAATAAACAGTCACGCAAAAATTGATTCAGTATAAGATAACTTGCATTGCAACATGGTGCATGTACAAAAGAGACTTTATTTATGAAGCACATGGTACAATGTACAAAGATCAGGGGACCTGTAATCTTCAACCCAATTATAGAGCAATATGAGATTTGAATGATTTACATTAAACTAATGAAAATGAAGGAACTGGGCCCTGCAGTGGAGATGAAGTAAGATTTTATGTGAAAATCCTGAACTTTCCCATGGGCACAATTCTGGAGAAATTACAGTGCCTATGTACTTAAGCTGTAAGTACTCATGGCATGGAGGTTATTAATGCAGAAATTAAGATGCTTACTTCGTAATGATGAGGTCACAGGTTCCATGGGAAAAATGCTAGATGTTAAAATATGCATTGCACTATTCATGGAGTATGTGTTGGGGGAGTTCTTGTTTCAGTGTTTGGCAACTTGATGCAAATGTAGCAAAAGGCACTTTTCTACTGATTGTGCACCATCTGTAGCAAGAATGAAGCATGTCCACTATCCACAGTCTTGCAACAGCAACAAGATAATTTCCATGTAACCAGCAGCCCCTGAGAATGGAAATTTGAATTATTGAAACAATTGTCTCTCTCTATTAATCCCTAAGGAAATCTGAAAGAGCATAGATTAAAACTCGTGTCAACTTTCATTTTCTAATATGAATTAAGACAATATAGATGGCTTTCAAAATAAAGGGCTGCGGATGCTGTAAATCAGGAACAAAAACGGAAGTTGCTGGAAAAGCTCAGTAGGTCTGGCAGTGTCTGTGAAGAAAAAAATCAGAATTAACGTTTCAGGTTCTCGGAACTGATAAGGGCATTTATACAGAACTGAGTTCTGAGGGAGGGTAACCAGACCCGAAACGTTAACTCTACTTTTTTTTCTTCACAGATGCTGCTAGACCTGCTGAGCTTTTCCAGCAACTTCTGTTTTTTGTCATAGATGGCTTTCATCTGGACAGAAAATAACAAAATAAAACAATGCGTTGTAAGTTACCATAGGAGCATGACACTGAGTGTACCAATTAATAACATGTGATGTGGTGGATTCTCAGTGAATCCAACAGTTCAGCTCATGGCTGTTAAGTGGACACTAATCATGATTTTCTTTCGTTGTCATTCCAGGGATCTAGGCTGAATTTGCTGGAATTAATCAGACCACTCTGACCACAAGCGTTCAGGAGGTGGCTGATGCAGTGATCCGGGGGCAGTTTCATCTATTTTTCTCAACATCGAGACAGTTGGTTTGGCTGCAAATATTTTAGCTGTTGATGGATTTCCTTGAGCCTTGTGTGTGGCAGAATGTACCTATATGGTTAAATCAGTCTAATGACACATGCAAAGTACATGGACTTCCATTCCCTCATTTGCTGCTGTCTTATGGTGATGATGAATTGCTGTGCTCGGCACCTTATTTTCCTGAGTTGGTTTCTGCATACTTCAGTTATTTGAAGAGAATATGATGTTTTTGAGGACAATGAAGCACTGGTAAGGGCATTTACACTATTCCACTGCTATTGTCCACCAAGTTAAAAGTGAGATGTTAGGAAAGGACCCATTGGCATTAGATTGAATGAGATGGCCATCATTTGAATTTGGAAACAATTAATCTAAGCTGGAAAAAAGGAACTAGACACAAATGTTTGATGTTGACAACAGGGATTTCTGTTTTTGCCTTCATCTTTTGGATGTAAATTAGCAGAACAGTTCATATACCTGTACCAAACTGTTTCAAGGAAGTCAGACATTCCTCTCCTTCCCTTGATATTATTTACATTGATCTGAGAGTCAGAATCACACAAGGGTGGGGATAACCTACAGTTAAAATTTATTTGGCTGTATGTCCAAATGTATCAAATAGGTTGTAAAGGTGAACATTGGAAAGTTGGTGGATTGGAGTACCAACGTGTGAAATAACCTTACTAATATTCCACCTAGCAAAGTGTTGTCTTTATACTGTTTTAGCAGTTGATCTGATACCATGGACTGAATCCAGTCTAGATGAGTCCCAGAAATGGGATTTCTGCTTGGAACTGGAAAGCCTGTTTGATTAGCTGGAGGATAGCCAATAAACCTGATGGGCGTACAAGGCCTGGCCAGTGATCCACATTCAACAAGTCATCAAAGTCACTATCTGCTGATGGGCTCAGAGGCCTTGGTGACATTCTTAAGTGGTCATGCCCCCAGTATAAACAAGCCAACAGCATCAGCATTGCAGAGTCAGATTTGGACTCAGGACCATCACCGTGACCTCTAGACACAACTAGCACATGGCACAGAGCAGAAAACATGTGGTCCCTTGGTTCAGCAACCCTCTCCTGCACAGTGGGAGGTGCCCATGCATACCGACAACATCAAGGGACCCTCCTGCTTGGCCAAGGGAACCTGGATGGAGATCGCAGTGCAATTGGCAGCTGTGGCATCCAATAGGATGAGCAGAATGGTGATATTGGGTCTATGCGGCTCTTGTGAGAGCAGCAAACAATGTGTCCTAGTGAGGGATGAAATGAGAAACTGGATGAATGGTGAATAAGGCTCAGCAACAGTGACATTGTAAGACTGGGGCCTAAATGGGCTAAAGTTTTCTGAATCATATTTCAATTCAAGTACAGTTAACTTGAGAGTAGGATGTGGGTGGGTTACTAGAGACATTGTATTATCTGCCAGAAGGATGCCTACTGATAAAAGAATGAGGTGTCAATCAAGCTGAAGCTCCTTCTCCCCTTTATCTTGCAGAAGCAAATGACACATAAAGGAAAGAGTGTACGGGAATGTGCACAAGAGTGACTGATAGAAGGACAATTACACTTTAGAGGGGACGCCGTGGAATTGGTTGAAAACGTGTGTGGCTGGGCAATCATAGACAACAAAGCAGGAAAACAGTGAGAAGTGAAGATAGTAAGAGGGGAGATGGTGCTATATTGGTAATGTTGCTGGACTGGTAACCCAGGGACTGAGACTCATGTTCAAGGAGTTTAAATTAAATTAAATTACTTTTAAAAACCAGGAATTGAAAGCTAATCTCAGTAAAGTGACCATGCAACTCTCATAAATTCTTGTAAAAACCCATCTGTCTCACTCGTGCCCTTTAGGGAAAGAAATTTGCAGTGTTTACTTGGTTTGACTTACAATGTGGCTTCAAAACTACAGCAATGTGATTGACTTTTATTTGCTCCAAAGGACAACTTGAAATGGGAAACAAATGCTGTCCTTGTCAGTAGTGCCTACATTCCATAACCACATTAAGTGATTTGTTTATCTACATCGCTAGATCCCTTTGCTCTTCTACTCAGTTTAACACTTGTTTTTAAGGACTATAGAGTTTCCTTATGATTATTACCAAAATGCACTGCACGACAATTACCTACACCGACCTGACTTGCTATTACATGACCATTCTACAAATTACAGATTGTTTTTTGAATTTGTCACATTTGGAGGCAGCACAGTGCTTCAATGGTTAGCACTGTTGTCTCAGCACAGGGAGCCCCCTAATTTGATTCCAGCCATGGGTGACTGTGTCAAGTTTGCACGTTCTCTCCATGCCTCTTCTGCCAGGTTCTGCAGTTTCCTCCCACAGTCTACAGGATTGGCCATGTTAAATTGCCCTGTAGTATCCAGGGATGTGCAGGCTAAGTGGATTAACACTGATAACCAGTTGCCCAAAAAGTTTTGATACAACTAATAGACTTGATAGAAAACTCAAAAGGCACGTGAGAGCCAATCACATGAGTGTGTCATTGAAGTCACCTAAAAGTCAGACTGGGTAAGAACTGTAGATTTGCTTCCCTAAAATATATTTGCGAGCCATTTGGTTTTTAAATAATCTGACAGGTTCATAATGATAATAAACTAAAGTTACTTTCATATTTTCAGGTTTCTCAAACAGTAAGGTTTGAACTCAAATTCTATGGACTGTTCATCCAGGTTTGTAAATTACAACTGTAGTAACATAAGCAGAATGTAATGCTGGTATAACATGCTGTATGCATAGGTTAATCACAGTTCATTCCATTCTCAGGAGATTTACACTTGGACAGGACATTCATACCACAACAAATGAGTTTGGTGAGCATATTTGATTGCAATAATCCAAGGTTAACAAATATTGCTCCTAATTTAAGTATGCTGAGGTGAACAAATAACTGCATTTGTATTAAAAATTGTGAAAAAGCGAAGCAGGCACATTGAAGTGTTAGAAATTTGTCTGTGGCTGGCTATTGAAAATTAATTGACTCGATACTATTTAATTGCACTTTAACTTAAAGTCTTGCAATACTGATAAGCCTAAGAATGCCCTGTTCCTTAGCTATGAGACTAGTCCAGATGGTTGCAATTAATGTCTTTTGACTTTAAAGCTCTTAGAGGATAAAGATTTGGGCAATCTCATCTAACTGGCCAATTGGTATATGGCTATAGCATAAATTGTAAATAACTCAGCACTAATTGACACTAACTGGTCAATTTGACTCAGATGGATGATAAAGCCTGAGACCACAGAGTGTAGAAACTAATCACAGCTAGGTTAAGATCGTTTCCTGTGAGTTGGGTATTGAGGTACATACTGAACCAGTCAAGTGGGAATTCCATTCTCTATTCAATCTACTTAATATCAGAACTAGGTACGTTCAAGGTTGTAACTGAATATAATGAGATGATAGCTGTTTTTTCACAATTTCTCATACAGAAAATCAACACTTTTTAAAATCCTACTGTAAGTTTTGATGAATTATGTTAAAAAAAAAGAACACAGGCCTGCTTTGTGTCAGCAGCAACACAGGAAGATGAGAAAGAAAAAGGAATCTCTGTTATGGAGTCTAAGAATGGCATAAGGTATGTTAATGGTCATCACATTCTCTTAGGGCTGCAGTGATTTTTCCCATATATTCATGAAAGTTTCAGCTCTTTATTTATGTCTGTGACAAAAACAGAAATTGCTGGAAAAGCTTAGCAGGTCTGGCATCTGTGGAGAGAAATCAGAGTTTACGTTTCTAGTTAAGTAACCCTTTGATTTAAGGCTCCCACAGTTTTTACTTCTGTCTGTGAGTTGTTTTTCATGAGTTGATTAACTAATCTTATGGTATGGGCAGTCAGCAAGTTCTCATCTCAATCAGGACCTTCTGGAGTCAAAGGTCTGAGTGCCATATCTAAAGGCCACCAAGACAGCGCTTCACTTCATTGTTAGAACCTGTGTTGGCCACCCCTAACCATCTTGGAGATATTTCAGACCAAGCAGAAACAGGTCCCTTGTTTTAGCAACACCTCAATAGAGGTTCTGTCCAAAGTTATTATCATAAGAAGAAGCTCCTGTTCTCCAGGAATGGCAGCAGGAAGCCCTCCCACTGCACCATGTCCTCACTCACTGCAGGCTCACACTCACAGGAACATCACCCTGACTAAGTATGCCTGTGTGCAGGCCTATCACATCTTCATGTAGATGATGAGCATTGAAGGGCTAATAGCCATTTCATTCTGTCAACGTTTGAATGGTCAGTACAGCTCTGACTCACTTGCTGGGATTAGTTGAGGACCTGGCATGGCTTTGCATGCTGATAAAATCCTCATGAACCCATTACAATCACACTCAGCCTTTCTCCCTCTCTCTCTCTTCGGACATGGGCATCCTCAACAAAAGGAAACCAACCCATACTGGCAAGGGTACACTGACTCTTCAAATCCTCAGCTCTTTTGAGGGATGGCTGCAAAACTGGTAGGGGATGTTTATACCAGGCCTGTGTATGTTGAGAGACAGGAATATCACAGGAAGTCATTAAGGAGTCTGCTCTATTCTGAGGTGCAGGTGCTGTCAGATGCTTGTTTACAAAATGGATGTGCGTGTTCAGCAGCAAATTCTTTCTCTTCTCCAATACAGGAACTAATGGCCACTAGGGGGTGATGAAATACAAGATTTCACAAACTCTCTCTGGCAGCAGAACCATCTCTAAGGATGATGTCTCTGAGGGCCCAACGGCACACCATTCACCTGCAACCTCCACCAGTACAGAGTCTATCCCCTCAGTGGTCCACTGTCAAGATTAAGTTCTTGCTCACAGTCTGGGCAGCACACCACTGCCCATGGGTCTACAATGAAGGACACAGTGCCTGAGAACTCTGACATGGAATCCTGGCTCCTGCTTAGCTGCATGTAGGTTTACTCAGACATCAGTGACATATTCCACATGCAGGGACGAGCAGGGGATGGTCAAGCTACTGTAGCATATAAGCACAGAATTGCTGCCACAGAATTGGTGGGAGTTGCCTTGGAGGCCTAGGTTCAGCAGAACATTCAGTGGCTGCTGGAGACATGGTTGACCTTGCTAACACTGCAGCCATGCACGAATAACAAGGCGATAGCAAGCTCAGAAAAATCAACCTCATTCCAGATGCCGCAGACAGGGAGATATCAGGAGATACCCACAGGGAGGACGGTCACCAGCCAGGAACCCTGGGTGCTCCATCTTAGGACACTTTAGTTGTGCCTCGCCCCTGAACTTCCAATTGGCTAGTGACCCCATTACATGCACCTATGCAGGAGAGTATCAGTTGGCCAGGGTGCTCTAGTTCCTGATGCCCCACAAGATGCCCATTAAGATCATTGCAGCCACTCCGGCAAAGCAGTCAGCAAGCTGCTTCCACATCAGCTGTAGATGTTAGGGCAGCACCTCATCATGTTGATAGACAAAGGAAGAAGAAGGTGTTCTGAGTGCACAGTGGGGTGCACAGGTTCTCACTAACTGGATTTACTCTGCACCTCCGTAAATGTGTCTTTAGTCACACTATTGTAACATTCCCTGTCATCCCATCCTGTTAGCATCTGCTGACCTGGACAGTTGGCATGAAACGTGTGGAGCCTCTTCCCCTATCAGAAAGTGAAGCTGGTCTAACATCATCAAAATGCATGCTTCTAAAGTTGTTTACTCTTTTCAGTGAAGATTATACCCAGCACTTGGGGATTGCAGTCAAGACTGATGAAAGTGACTTCAGGAACACTGACTTCAATTAAAGAGATTGGGACTGGGATTGCAACATTGCACACACTACAGAGGCAATCAATGCAAGTTATCGAGCAATTTTACTGGGCTGTGCAGGTTGAAGGAAGGAAAGATCATTTCCCTGATGGTGGGATCCATTGCCAAACTTAGAAAAAGCAGTATTGAGATGTGAAGGACTGCGTTCTCGATGGTGGGATTTGGAAGGGTTAGGATTTGTCTTGTTTATAGTCGTAGGAACACACATTGGCAATGCAACCAGTGTAAACAGTCAAGGAACTTACTATCCTAACAGTCCTGGAGAATGTTCAGGATTAATCAAATCAACCAGGATATAGGGAGTATTCTCAAGGTCCATGTGCCCTAATCTGCCTCCTGGTTCTTGAGGGCAGGTTCAGAATCACGCTTCCTACCAGGAACCCCATGATCACAGTATTGTGCAGGGACAGTTTTATGCAATTAGCACAAAGGATAAGTTTGACATTTGTAAGTGTACACAGTGCCAGTCCATCAAAAGTTTAAAAAGAACATTTTATTTAAAACTATAATGCAAAAAGAAATACTTATTTAATTTATTTCTCAAAGATAGAACACAATCTCTGAGCCAGCTGGTTTACACACAAAAAACACAGAAGCCAACATATATCAGTTTGTCAACCAGCCTTGAATCAGTTAGTAATAAAGTTTTCATGAGCCTATGTGACATGTTGGATCATTGATCTGGCTTCTTCCTGTTTGTGAGTAACTTCCTGAAGCATGTCATGATCATTGACCTCCTCTTCTTCATTGGAAGCAACTTCTCACTTCTGTATATCTACTTCTCCCAAGGTGTCCCCTCTTTGTTGAGAAAGTTTGGAAAGGGTGCAGCGCATCACTGTTTCTTGTGTATATTACAGTAACTGAGTGGTCCAGGTATCAGAATTTTGTTGTGATCAGTGTTATATTGCCTGCTCCATAATTGCCCTGGTTAAAAAAATGTGTTGTCTCATACCTGTTTAGAGATAGTAGGAACTGCCGATGCTGGAGAATCTGAGAAAACAAGGTGTAGAGCTGGATGAACACAGCAGGCCAAGCAGCATCAGAGGAGCAGGAAAGCTGACGTTTTGGATCTGGACCCTTCTTCAGAAACAAGGACCCTCCATTTCTGAACAAGGGTCCAGACCCGAAACGTCAGCTTTCCTGCTC
>NC_063333.1:74996637-75013417 GCF_021869965.1 Rhincodon typus | reverse complement strand
AGGGTCCAGATCCAAAACGTCAGCTTTCCTGCTCCTCTGATGCTGCTTGGCCTGCTGTGTTCATCCAGGTCACACCTTGTTATCTCTGTTGTCTTATACCTTGTGTTTTGTTAGAAATTGCACTAATGTGCTTCTTGCATTGCTGTAATCACATCACCTCTGCAATAAGGCACTCACTACAGATAGCCATCTCACATACAATTGTATTAAGGACGTAAGCCATTTGCTGTACAGCCCGGTCTCATTTCTCTATCATTCATATTGATTGTCTCTGTTGTACCTGCATTGTAACAATCCAATTCCCAGTCTCCTGAATCTAACGTCATCACAGTCAGTGCTCCTGAAATCAATCTTGTCAGTTTTGCCTGCAATCCCCAAGTGCTTCACTACATCATGAGAACAATATTAGACCCACACATGGTTGATGAAAACAAAAGTTCTAATAATCCATATTGTACTTCATGAAAATGTAAAATGGTGTCAAAGTGAAGCAGAGATTGAGTTTGGAAGAGTTGAAATATAAGCATAGCTACTAAAAGAGAAACACGGAAATGTTCAGACTTGTTGAAGGTTACCATAAGGCCACCTAAAAGCCATTGAAAATGGAAAGTAAGCAAATAAGCAGGCTATGACCTGCTCACAAATAAGAAACCCCGATTAATGTTCTGGACATGTGGGAATCTGACCGTTGTGGCCTTTCTACCATTGGCCATTGTTGTAAAAACCCATCTGGTTCACTATTGTTCTTCAAGTCATGCAAATGTGGTCTGGCCTCTCGGTGAATACAGACTCACTGAAATGGCCTTAAGGGCTACTGAGTTATAGGGCAATTGGAGATCTCTATTAACTGCTGGCATAGATAGTGATGCCCATAGCCCATGAACAAATAAAAAAGAGATACAATTCACACGATGGCTACAATCTTTCATCTCTTTGCTCCATCCAAAATATATAAAAAAAGAAACAGAACAGTCTTTGCAGTAACAGTAATAAAGTTATGAGTTGCAACATATTTACTTAACAATCCAAAGCAGTTACAAATGCTGTACTTTTATTAATGTTAGAGAGAGACTGTTATAAACAGTCTAAACATCTCTGAACAACAGAAAAAGCAGATCGCACAGATTTGAAAGCCTTGAAGATATGTTTTGAACTGCAAGTGAACATAATTTATAAACTCTACATGCTCAATATTAGTGTTCAAGGTGAAACAAGTCCGTTGAAAGATCTGTAACTACATTAATGCAAATCACAGAAGCCTGTGAATTCAGGCAACTCAAAGAAGATCTCATCAAACATAGAATTGTCTCAAACATAAGGTATCCTACTGTGACAGAACAACTACTAAAGGAAGTGAATCTGGCTTTAAAAAGAAATATAAGCATGTATCAAAGCTTTGAGTTTGTAAGTCAAAAGCAAAAGCACATATGCAGGAGGACAGGCAGATTTGTACACAATGAGGAGAAGCAGCCCAGACCTGTCCATTATGTTGGTGAGCAGCCTTTCAAGCACAACAATGTGAAGATAAAGATCAATGCCAAAGGGCAGTTTACAAATACTGTAGATGTCATCACATAAAACAAAAAAAAATCATGTCCAACTACAAAAAGATAAAATGCTTTGCACTCAAAGATCGTAGTGAAAATGAACTTTCAATATTCAACTTTCATCATTTGAAATTATCACCTGAGTCTTCCATAGAGTGAAAATTATTTGATCAAGAGGCTGTGCTGGTTTAATATTGCTACTGTGATCACCTGACGAGGCAAGGCACTTACATGGAAGATACAGAAACAAGCTGTCTCAGAATTGTCATTTTAAACATGAAACACTGAAACTCAGTGAGATGTTAAGAAATTTCATCTTTTGTTTTATTCACACTTGCATGATAACTGCGCATATTGAAGTTGAAAGGCTACCTGCCGATATCTCAGTTTGGAAAAGATAATGAACCTAAACTAGGAAGATACACACAAACCATACTTCAGTAGCTTGTTTTGAGCAACAAAGAAAGAGAAAGTAACATGGATTGAACACGGGAAGATTTCAGAAAACTCCCCTCTCCCTCAATCTTTTAATCTCAATCTCAATCTCAGCAAGTCAGCACTGGTGAAGAAAAATGCAAATCATAAAACCTAACTGGGAAATTAAGGATATCAGCAAGCTTTGCCACTCCTGAGGAATAAAGATAGAAGTTAAGCTGCTAGGACTCAGTTTTCACTTTTGCAACTCAAAGACTCTTTAGAAAAATAATAAACTGGAACTGTCTTTATCTTCTCAGTGCGCTAGATAGTTTTCCTCACTCCCCTATATTCTCTATAAACTTACTACTTATGTTTTGTTCTTTCTGTTATCAACCAACAGTTCGTTGTCACATTTTACTGTTTTCTTTCCAGTAATAATACTTCATTCTCTTTCACTCATGAAACCTTGGAATTGGCTCAACTTCATTTCTGATCTAGTTAACTAAGTTTCGTTAAAGTGTGATACCTGTGCTCTGAAAAAACATAAGCAAGAAATAATAACATTTGTTGCAAATCAATGACTGAGAGGATGTTTAAAAAGAAGGGAACTGTGACTCCTCTTCACCTGTTTGTAACATAATGTTTGGCTAGGAAGAAAACAAACAAACAAATAAAGCCTATAGTGGTGATTGTATTGGTCATTTCTAAAGAAGGGTCTAGGCCCGAAACGTCAGCTTCCCTGCTCCTCTGATGCTGCTTGACCTGCTGTGTTCATCCAGCTCTACACCTTGTTATATCAGTGGTGATTGTATGGTTTACAGAGATGTGGGACCACAGTGCTGACAAATCAAAAGTGGGTGACAGAGAGATGTTAGATTTGGGTAGTTTGATTTATTTCACAGTTTATTCAACACCAAGTCTAAAGAAAAATGTGTTTTAACTATTGTAATGAAGACAGCAGAAACAGAACATCAAATGTTTATGAATTGCCAGATCAACACTGGTATAACCAGCAACATTATGTACCTCACAGACGCGTAAAGTTACACCAGATAGTGACCCAAAGGTGAAACCCTTAAAGATCAAGTTGAGCCTCTATAATCAAATGATATTGACTCTGAATGGACATGTTAGTCAGAGAACCCAATGCTATATCAAGACAATGACTCAGGATTCCAGATATTAGATACAAAACTAATGCCAGTCATGCCAGCAGGAGCAGGTGGAAAGCTTGGACTAACTTAGACTAAATGTTCCAGAACAGATTCAATGTTTTGCAGGTCACATCAACTGAAAAAAAAACAGGGAAAATAAAGGGTACAATTACAGGACCACAAGTGAAGCTCCATGCCAACATTTTTAAAAAAGGGAAAAAGGATGATTGCTTTTGCAAACATGGCAAAGAGGTGTCTTAGGCAGCAGTGTAATTCAGCAGAGTCAACGGAAACAGAAGCAGCATGCACATCATTCCAACCAAGAGGCATCTGAGGCGAAGCTGATAACCTGCATGTGTAAAGAGACTGACAAGGGAGGAACTAATTAGAACAGTGAATAATTTTAAAAATGCATGAGAACAATTGTGTAGAAGGTGCGTAAGTTGGGCATCTCGGTATAAACGATGACGCTTGCAAATTTATTTTTTGTTCTGTTTTTCTAAGAAGAATATGTGGAAGGAAATTACACTAATATATACTCAGGCTTGCTGTAGTCATATGGCCTCTGCCACAAGGCTTTCACTACAGGAGGTTATCTCATAGGTCGTTCCCATAAGAACAGAGTTAAGGCCACATTAAACCCAATGAACACATAGGGTACATCTGTTCAGCATCAGTCTAAGGATTCCTCACACGCATCATCATTCAGGTCTTCTTGGAGAGTCTTGTCTCCCAGCAACCAGCACTGTATCCAATCAGGGCATTGAAAACTTCAGCTTCTGAAGTCCCCTGGTTCATGATAGCTCTTTGAACATCATGCACAAACCTGGAGTGTTCGCCTGTTATGGTCACATATTATTTCGGCATCTTTTCTAGTAACAATCCTGGCTGTCTATAGCTCTGGGGGCAGTTTGGGTATAATTGTTAACACTTTACATCAAAGTGAAAGTTGCTGAGGTAGCAACGCAACTACCCACCAGCCAAGCTCCCTGATTCAACAGACATCCTCAAAAAAGGCTGTCGTTTTGGAACCTTGTGTGTTGTCCATGGAGATAGCTGAGTATCAGCAGGAGATTCAGTTGCTGATCAATGCTTGTTATCAGCATGGCTGTTGTATGTCATGCCTCTCCAGACTGAGGCTGCTGTTGTTGATCCTGTATCCTACATTGCTGGATCTTATTCAGCTTCAAGATGACCAGAAAAAGGGGGGGAGTTTGGTCAGTGCCATTGTGCTGTTGCCTATGCAGACATCTAATTACCTAAAAACATACAAATTAGGAGTAGATCCCTTGAGCCTGCTTTGCCAATCAATAAGTTAGTGGCTAATCTGATTACTCCAAATTCCTGCCTGCTTCCAATAACATTTCATCCCCAAAGAGAGAATATAAGAAAGTGGCAGATAACATAGCAGGAAATCTAAAAACTTCTACAATAAATGTCCAAGATTAGATGTGAATTTGCTATTGGGCAGCATTTATCAAAAAATATGGACTGAACTAAAAATTACACTGGAGACTATTGGAAGATTTTTTCATTCAGGCTTACTGTATAATGCATTTGTCAGATTTAGAAGCTACATATATGAACACACAAAACCTTGTTTTATGCAGGAAAAAGAAATTCATATATATGTCGCACATTTTCATTGAAAAAGGGGGCATGTAGATTACCAAACTTTGCAGCATTCCCTTGAGAACATGTTGACCAATCAGAGTATGCTTGTCTGGTCTAAGAATTTAAATTAACTGTTCCTAGAATCAATGATCCTATAAACCTTCTTAATAACAGGTTAACTTGCTTAGCCACATTCAGTGAAAAATGCAGTTGAACACCAAGGTCCCTCTGCACTAGTACTTCACTCAAAATTGTATCATTGTGTGTTGTTGCTCCTCCATGTTTCTTCCACTAAAACACATTACCTCACATTTTTCTGCATTGAAATTCATCTGTGAGGTGTCTGCCCACTTGGTCAATTTGTCAATGATCTTCTGTAGTCACATCCTCAAAAATCACTAACCTCCCAGCTTAATATATTCTGCAAAATTTAGAGATATTACCCTCAACACCCATCTCCAAATTGTTTATATAAGTCAGAAAAAGTAAATGTCCCAACACTGATCTCTGGGAAACACCAATTTCAATTTGTCTCTATTCTGAGAAAAATCCATTTATACCTATCTTCTGTTTCCAGTCTTTTAGGCAATGTCTAGACCATGTTGCAAGAAATCATCAATCTCAAAGTTTCTAATTTGCTCACCACTCTGCCATGTGGTACCATATCAAATACTTTCTGAAAGTCCAAATATATAAGATCCATAGCATTACCCTCATCTGCTACCTGTGTCACCGAATCAAAGAACTCAATTAAATTAGTCAGACATGACCTGCCCTTGACAAAGCCATGTCAAATGTCTAGTATTAAGTTATATTTTCTCTAAATGTATATTTATGTTATCACACATTGTGGCCTCATCAGTTTTCTTACTACTAATGTCAAGCTGACAGGTCTGTAGTTTCCTGAGTTATCTTTTGCCCCTTTCTTAAACATTGTTATCACATTTGTAATCCTTGAGCTCCCTCAGGACTAATTCAGTACTCCGAGAGGCCTGGAAAATTTCTGTCAATGGCTCTCTTACATCTTTCAGCAGTCTAGGATGCATTCTATCTGGGCTTGGTGATTTTTCTACCTGGAATGCTGCCGCCTTTGTTTAGCACCTTTTCTTTATCTGTTACTGTACTGTTCAGTTGCTGAACACCCACATTTTCAACTGTGTTATTGTCACCGTTCTCTCATTTGGTAAAGTCAGAAGCAAAGTACTCATTAATTACCTTTGCCATTTCCATTGCTTCAGTGAGCAGTTTACCCTGCTTGTTCCTTACGGGATGCATTCTATTCATTGCTAATCATTAACTATTAATATGTTTGAAGACCATTTTACTTTTGTTTCAGCTGCCATCCTTTCTTCATGTTTCCTCTTAGCCTTCCTTGTTCTAGCCTTAGTCTCTCTCCTGTATTTGAGATAGTCTTCCTGATTTCAGTTGCTATTATTTTTCCAGTATGCATCATATGCCTTTTTTTCCTTTCTCATTTTCTCATCAATATCCATTGTCATCCATGGTACTCTAGCTTTGGATGCCCTGTATTTATTTCTCATGAGCACGTACCTTGCTTTCACCTTATTTGCCTTTTGAAAGTCTCTTATTTTTCATCCACGGTTTTATCAACCAAAATGCATTTCCAATCAACTTGCTCCAGTTCAACTTTTAAATTCCTAACCTCTGCCCTTTTCAGTCAGGGATCTTAATCCTTAGCTGATTTTAATCCTTTTCCCACTTAATATTGACTCTTGTTAAATTATGATTACTATTTCCCTAATTCTCCCCTACTCTGATATTCTGCACTTGGCCTGCCTCATTTCCTATAGCCTTATACAGCACAGCCTCCTCCCTGGAAGTTCAAAGCTGTCTTCATGTTTCAAACCTCTAACCTCATAGATTCTAATTTGCAAACTGCATTTTGTTCAAGGGCCTACAATACTATCTTGAACCAAGATTGTTTCACATCCTCCCTTTTAACCCACCCTATTTCTACTCAAAACCTTATAACCCAGGATGTTAAGTATCCAGCCCTGTTCTAGCTTGAGCCATGTTTCTGTCAATGCTACTATGTCATCTTCACCTACAGTAATTTCTGCTTTCAGTTCCTCAATTTTGTTCACTATACTTTGTGCATTTACATACATACTAATTAAACCTGCCCCTATCTCTTTCTTGCCAATTGGGAAGCGATCATTTCTTTACTCACTGTCAACACTCACACCTTCCCTCAATTCCTTTTCCCCGTTTCCAATCTCTCTTTTGCCCTCACTGTTACTTCCAAAACTAGGCCAATTGGTGAACACTTCACCCTCCATTCCCCTCCCCACCCCACTAATAAGTTTAGATCCGTCCCCACTACACTATTTACTCTCTCAGTTAGGAGATTTGTTCCATTTCTGCTCAAGTGAATCTCTTCTGAATAGCTTTTCTCTTTCCCAAAGTGACCCCAATTTTCCAAAATTCTAAACTCATCCCTTTTATACCATCCATCAAGCCATACATTTACCTCCCTGATCTGTGTTTACCTAAATGGTAAATCTCATGGCAAAAGTAGTATTTCTGAGTTTGCCATCTGGACATCCTGCGTTTCAACCTTTTCCCAACTCCTGAAACTAATCCTGCAAGATCTCCAAGCTGTCCCTTCCTCTGTTGTTGGTTCCCATATGAACCACAACCATTCATTATTTAACTTCCCTTTCCAGATGTTTATCCAGTCTTTCCCATTTGTCCCAAATCCTTGCACCCAGGAGGCAAAAAACTCATGATCTCACCTGTAAACTAGACTGTCTATCTTCCGAACTACTGAGTCACCCACTATTACCACCTTTCTAATCTGCCTACCAGCCTCTGTCTCTTTTCCCAGAGTAGTCTCAGGCATCAACGTACTGTGGTTTTCTCTCATGTCATTCACCCCTGATTCAGTTGTATTGCTCACTAAACAGACAGCTAAAATGTCATACCTGTTACACAGATCCAAAGAGTCCTGGGTTTCCTGGACCTGCTGTCTCTTTTCCCTTTGACGAACAGTAACTTGTTCTTCTAACGTCTCTACACTCCTCCTTGTCCGCCTATCATGATGTGAAGTGACGATCCTCAGTGCTTTGACTGCGGGCCCTGTACGGTCCCCTTCTCAGTTGTGATGAACAAGCCAACTTCTCCCAGAAACCTCCTCAGTCACTTCTCACTACTGCTATCTTGCTGCATCTTCACACTAGAGATGACCCAACCAATGTGCACTCTCTCCTTATGCCATATGAATCAATGATTCTTTTCCAAATTTGATTTTTTGTATCCTAGTCTTGATAGAGTGCAAGATGAAAATTCGCCTTTTAACAGTGTTAAGTTCTGTATTACCAAGCAGTTATTCAAAAATAAGTTATCAGTAAGAAATTAAGCCTGCAAAAAGAGTAACTTTTTAAAAAAAGTTCTCTCTTCTCTTGAACACAGTTGAACTCATACAGGGTTAATTGCAGGATTCTTGGCAGTGTGGAGGAACAGAGGGATCTTGGGGTCCACGCCCATAGATCCCTCAATGTTGCTACCCAAGTTGATAGGGTTGTAAAGAAGGCATATGGTGTGTTGGCTTTCATTGGCAGGGGAATTGAGTTTAAGAGCCGTGAGGTTATGCTGCAGCTCTATAATACTCTGGTTAGACTACACTTGGAATATTGTGTTCAGTTCTGGTCACCTCATTATAAGGAAGATGTGGAAGCTTTAGAGAGGGTGCAGAGGAGATTTACCAGGATGCTGCCTGGATTGGAGGGCAGGTCTTATGAGGAAAAGTTGAGGGAGCTAGGGCTTTTTTCATTCGAGTGAAGAAGGATGAGAGGTGACTTGGTAGAGGTTCACAAGATGGTGAGAGGCATAGATAGAGTGGATAGTCAGAGACTTTTTCTCAGGGCGGAAATTACTATTACGAGGGGACATAATTTTAAGGTGATTGGAGGAAGGTATAGGGGAGATATCAGAGGTAGGTTCTTCACACAGAGAGTAGTGGGCATGTGGAATGCGCTGCCGGCATTGATAGTGGAGTCAGATACTTTAGAGACTTTTAAGCAACTCTTGGATAGGCACATGGAGGATAGGAAAATGTAGGGTATGCAGGGTAGATTGATCTTAGTAGGATAATAGGTCGGCACAACATCGTGGGACAAAGGGCCTGTACTGTGCTGTACTGTTCTATTTTCTATCTATGTTCTATGTTCATGACTAGCACCAAGTCCTTCAACACTCAAATATTTGACAGAGCCTAGTTTATGAACCATGGTCTTTATTCTTTATAAAGATGTGATGGAGGCATTTATTTACTGTCGTACTTTACACCAATTGCAGTTGAAATAAGGTTTTAAATGGTTTCAGTTTATTGAACTTAGGGCTGAGACTGTAACTGCGATTGGCTAACTGACCACTTGGCAGTAGAAACCAGTTTGCATCATTTCTAGTTAATTGACAACGGAGTGCAATGGATAACAGCCGGCAGTGCAAGAGAGAGCATTATCTGCTGACATCACAAAGTGCAGCTTGTACCCTGTACAAAGCTGGAGGAAGGATTGCTGGTGACATTTTAGCATGGCACATGACTACTCATTTACATGAGCTCACATCACAAGAGAATTACTGAACGTCAAGCTCAGAGATTATTTCTGTCATTATTTTTGCTGAGGAATGTGTATCTAATGAATGTGATATTTTACAATGTAATTTGGATAGCAATTTTTGGCAAAATTATTCCATTTCAGTGTAATAAACATAAAGGAATAATTTTTCAATGCAATAAAGTGCCAGTTGATAATAGTTTCAGCTATTGAATGTTAAATTTTGCTGACCTTGACTGGTAGCACTGAGGAAAGAGGCCTATCAGATGTCCAAAAGGTGGTTAGGACAAGCTAGCATCAAATTGTTTTGTTTTGGACCCCCTGAATTAAGATAAATCCAGATAAATGCTGAGGCTGTTTTAAACTTTCCCAGCAGACAATTCCCTGGTCTGTCCTGTGTGGGACTAAACTTTGTGCAAATATCACCAGTCCCTATTCATTGTTTGCTCCAGCTGTCAAAGTACAAAATGCCAAGTAAAGGGAATGCAAGAGAGATTTTTACATATTCAAAGGAAATGTTAGAAACAGAGGGGTAATATTGTGGGTTGTACCAGCTGTAAATTATGTTCATCCTTTTATGCTATCAGGCTTGTTCAGTTGGCTCTGTTTGTTCATTTTTTTTAGCAAATAACAGCTGCAGAATATAGCTATGAGGCAAAAAAGCAGCCTAGTTAAGTCAATTTCAATAAACATGAGTGTCAAAGAATCTAATTTACATAGCAACACCCCTTAAACTGATTGATTCCCATTCCTGTGCCTCTAAAGGAATAAGAATAAGGCCAATGACCGAAATCATCTGAACAATCATTGTTCATTGCCTTATCTACAAACAATCAGTACCAAATAGCTGATCCATTTTAGAATGTTCAATGAATCCAAAGACTAGGAGGTCAAATAGGTAGATAATTGTAAAGGTCATAATAATGGAACATCATTTATTATACTTGAAATTTAATTGTGTTCTAGCATCTACCATGTTAATTTATTGTGTTGAAAATATAAGACCTACAAAACTGATTATTTTGGATGCTTGTATATTTGTACTGAAGCAATTGAATTATTCCAGCTTAGGTCCCTGTTTCTGATCATAAATCCAATGTTACCTTTGATATTTAAACAGATTTTTAAAATAGTCCCCAGTCTCTAAGGCAATATTCTGAACAGAGTGTAAATACACAGCAACTTTATTTATAACGTTAATACAATTCGGTGGTTTTACAAATTTCTGAAATAAATTGGACATAAAATCTGGATCTGTAATGTCCATATTTTCAGCGCTACAAGTGCTAGCACATAAAGAAGATAACATCTACAGTATGCATGCACACCTCTACTGTGGGCTGCGATAGACAACAATTTGGGTAAGCAGGTTCATAGAACAGTTACAGCATGTAGTAAGGCCATTTGGCCTGTTGTTTCCATTGCCAGCTCTTTGCAAGAATACTTTAGTCAGCCTAAGTTCCTTGTCTTTTGCCTTGGTAGTCCTGCAAGTTCTTTTGCTGCAGGATGGAGCGGTGTAATGATGGATGCTACAAGCCAGACTGGACTTAACTGACACCCAGTTACAATCAATCTGAAGTGATCATTCATTAAATGTAAATATATTGTTGCTTGAAAAGCGTGTTTATTCTCAGAAGCAAATGCAGCTTTTTTTTGTTGTTCCTGTTGTTCAATGAAAGCTATTGTTTTCAATTGTTTGAAGGCTTTCCATCATGTGATACTCCCACCTAATGCCATAACATACCATGTTATAAACCAATTGCTGGAAATTTGGGATTAGAATAGATAGAAGCTTGATAATTGATGTAGAGATGATGGGCTGAAAAGTCTCTTTCCTTGCTATTAAAACTCTATGATGCTATTGAATAATGAGAAGATGTTATGCTATACTGGATAGGAGTAACACACAATTAGACAGGGTTCTAACATGACAGCATTGAGGACAGGTAACTTCATTCTTATAATTGCAATTAAAATGACAGTCAGTGATAATGTAAAATAGCAATACTTATAGGTGAAATTGAAGAATGTAAACAAGGCATCAACACACAAACTCGGGGGTTACTTAAAAATAGTGAAACAGATATTTTAAAAAATGACTATTTAATAAATGTAGTAAATCCTTGAGATACTTTAACTAAAATTAAAGATATTTTTCAGTAACATTTTTAATATAATTTCAAATGTCCACATGTTATTGTTATTCCCTACATTTAATACACATTTTATGACATCAGATTCAAGCGAGGTCACAGAAACAATTGTTTAAGAAATGTTACAGATGAAACACTATGCTGTGACATTTCCTGATAACACGTATTTTTTGAGTGAAATGAAATTCAAATCTGTGAAAATGAAATATAAGTCTCCTTCATTTCATCTTTTGATGTTACTTCACTAGTATTTTAGGAAAATTAATTTGAAGAGATAAAATAAATAGAATGTGTATGTATAGTGGTCAAACAAAAGTTTCTTAGCATTCTTTGAAAGGGACCGTTATGATGCTGCTCTTAGTATTAGTTATCAAAATCAATCTTTGAATAAAGCACACAATAGTGAAGTGAAATCAAAAACTTCATATCATATTGAACTATAAGTACTGTCTAAATTAAAATTGCAGAATATAAAGTCATACATAAAACTATGAATGAATATGTGAGGTATATTGTGCGACAATATTAATTACCCTTTCCCACATTAACAGGTAAAATTTTATGAGCTTTGGGGTGCTGGGTTGGAGGCGAGGGGAGGCCATATTGAGACAGTTAGAAACAGATCCTCTGCAAGGACATTTCACCAATGCAGAAATAGAAGGTATTCATCTGCCCACCAACTGGGGCCGGGGGTGCGGTGGGGGAGGGGAGTGGTAGCAAGCAAATATTTTGAATAATCAAAAGTTCAGTTGATACCCCCACCCTGTGTCAAGGGGGCCAATTTCCTCCCTTTTCTTTCCCTCGTAGACGGAGGATGGCAGTGGTTAGAGGTGAGAGGTCATTATGTTTGCAGGCTCCATGACAGCTACGGCTGGAGCCTGTGGTCCTGCACCATCACCGGTGGGCAGCCACAGCAGGGTGACCCATCTGATCACTGGGTCCTGGCTTGTCTGGGCCTGATGGTACAGTGAACTGTCCTCCTTGCCAAAGGGGGCGCCCCAAAATGGAGGAAACCTCTCGCACCCGTTGTCACACCAGCCCATGCCTCTATCTTGGTGGCACTGCCAGCCATTAATTTGGTCAAAGGCATGGAGCATGGTTCTGCTGTTGTTAATTCGAAGTGAACTTAGTGGCAGGTGGTTAAGAACCAGTCACTCAGAAGATTGACATTGTGGACCTGGTACCCATTCACGCAGCTTCAAGACTTGCACTCGAGCTTGTCCGATGTTAGGAGTTGGTCAGTAAAATTTCATCCAGATATAGTTTCTGTCCCTTTGAATGTTACTAGCAACTAAGAATGAATCATGGTTACTTTTATGCTATAGATCATGTCTGATGTAAAATATTGTAATGTGCAGTCCTAACTATATCTAAAGACCGAAGAAGGAATATCACTTTTCCGTTAGATTAAGCTGCACTACATCATCAATCTCAGGGTTGCAGGAATTTCCAGGTGCTGTGTTGATGGCCTGGGACATGGGCATTTGGGGTCAACTGGAAAATAACAGGAAGCCTCATCATGATGCTCGCAGACTCAGTCTCACTGTCAGGGTAGTTAGCTAGCAGCAGGACCTCATGTGGAGTAGTTGCCTGTCAAAGTTGGTCAATTTAATTAACTAAGCATTTTGTCAGGGTCAGGTATTCAGGCTAACAGCAGAATTCTGGCTGCTGTGTAGCAAAGCTTTTCGCTTTATGAAGACAGTCTCCTGTGGCCATCTGGGAGGTCACTGGTGCAAAAGACAAAGTTGACTGCAAGCAGGGAAGGCTGCTGGTCTCTTTGATTGTTTTATTTATTTTTACTTTCTCTAGAGAGATAAATCTCTAGTAATCCTGTCCATCTATCCCTCTGATTGGACCATCAGCAGCGACAGACTGCTTACCATCCTCCATAAAACATCTAGCCCAAAACCACTGAGGTTTAGGAGTTTCTTCCAGTAAAATTGCTGGCAATTGTGGGCTTGGGAACCACATTTCATCCCAATATTAAGATCACAAAGGCTGAGGTAAAATCCCACCCAAAATAACAGTAGAGGTGAAATTCAACTTTTTAGGGGTGTAAAACATGTTGGAACAGTCTAGTTCTTCAAGGCCACTCAGTCAGGCATGGCCCGAGATACACTCCCATACCATCATTGAGCAGTACTCATGTGTCATCATCTATCTTCATGCTGCTGATATAGGGAACCTTGCATGCTTTATTGCTCCCTAGAAACGTAAGACTGTGCCCCCTGTCTTTTTTAAAAATATTTTCATATATATTGGCATTTAGAAGAATGTGAAGTGAACTTATTGAAGCATAGGAGACTCTAAAGGTCTAATCAAGGTAAATACAGAGAAAACATTTCTCCTTGTGGGAACTGAGAACTAGGGAACACAGATGTAAAAATAAAGCATTTCCCACTCCTTGGAACTTTTGTTTTCCACAGAGAGGTGTGGAGTTTGTGTTGTTGAATATATTCAATGTTAAGATGGACAAATTTTGTCAAAGGTCAAATATTATAGGAAATAGACAGGAAAGTGTTATTAATAAATAGGTAATGCTGGAGATTGCATGGGTATTAAATCTTCAAGACAGAGATAAAAAATTCTACAGATTTGAAGTCCTAGAAAGTTCTACAGTTAATGCAGCAGGCATGATGAGTCACAATCATCTGATAAGGCAGCAGATTTGAAGAGAGATAGTAGGAACTGCTTTGAAGAGGATGCTGCCTGATGTCTTGATTTTTTACAGAATTTTCTTTCAAATTTTTAGATTTTTTATACCTTTGTTTTTATTTCAAATTTTACTTTGTGTGTGTGTTTTTTAAATTTTAGATTTCCAGCATCTATAGTAATTTGCTTTTGTGTTGCATTGAACATTCATTTTGTTCAGCTCAAATTAGGAGTATCAGGACACAACAAAGGATGCATATGAAATTAACGAGATCAGATTGGAAGATATTTTCACCCTTATTGTATATAGTTTATTTTAAAATGTTACAGATAGTTGCACACCTGTTGCCCTAATGAATGTCCGAGTAATATGAAACCATTCCGTAATTCAAAATAGGAAATAAGGATAAATCTGTGAAGATACTGAGCAGCTGCAATCATAAAAATATCTGTCAAGAAAGGTAATTGTCTAAACATGTAAGGTACAAAATTAAATCTTTGTAGGAATTTGCTTGATTTATTTCCAGGGCAGCACGGAGAAACAATGTAGAACTGGACTGGGTAGAGCTCATGATATATTGCATTTCATGTGGTGTAGGAATAGTTTTTTCAATGATGAGCAGTCATTCCTTGATTTCTTAAGTTCTTGATGGGAAGGGGTAGTTAGTGGGGTAGGATATGAATTATTCATCCCAGCAATTTTTGATACTAAATGCGAATACTAATGAAGAACATAAAACATAAGGTTTATTTTCCATATATATGTATTTAAGGGTTAATCACATGCATTTTTGACATTCTGATTTCTGCATATGATTGGGTATCATACAATCCCCTTGCCACTTATGTGATGCACAGTTGTAGTGCCATTTTAAACAATAAATAGTTTCAAACCACAGTACAAACAAAATAAAAAGTAGAGCACATCACTACAAACTATGAGTAGGACTTGGGAGTTAAATTTGCCCAAACGAATGTGGAGCAGGAAGTTAAAGACTGGAGAAGAGCTTTTAAAGAGAAACATCTGCAGGGATGAAAATAGCTGAAAATAAAACAGGGCTGGTGCATATTCATTGAAATTAATATGCATACAGCTCCTGAAATAGAGTTCTGAATGAGAGGCAGCTGTGATTACTATGTAATTCAGCAAAGTATGAATAGAAATGGTTAGATTAAATAAGGATTAGTCTTCCATCACTGAGGAATCTGACGAGTACTTTGATCAAGTCGCAAATGTATGTTTTGGAGGACTGCAAATGGAAGGCAGAAGAACATTGGAAAGTAGAATGGAACAATGTGAAATTTCATGAAGCCAATCTAGACAAAGATGGCTTTCTTGAAAATGTAAAGCAAATACAGGAAGAACACAGTATTCCTTAACTGTTCAGGATTAAAGAGCAATTAAAGTAATACTGCTGATCAAGGGTAGTTCAGAACTTGGATAGACTTGCTTAGAATCTTTTACTTATTTGAACTAACCTTAATAGGTCTGTCACTTTATTCCTTCTTGCTGTTAATCTGGCTGAAGCCTGCTGACTGCTTTCTGCAGCTGAGTTTGGGTAGTGTTCTCTGACAGTCTGGGGCCTAGAGAGCTCTAGAACCTTGGTGGTCTCCTCCACAAGTGCATGTGCACCCTCCACAGCCTTCCCTGATGGAGCAATTGGGTCTGGGAGAGTGGAGGTGAAAACACAAGGCACTTCCGCAAAGCCCTGACATGACAATCCTGGGGTGGCTGGCTGTTGCTCCTCTACCTAGTCAGCGCACAATGCACCTCCCATACCCCTGGGGGAGGACAAGGTGTCTTGGCTCCGCCTTGTCTCACTAGTGAATAAATGCATCCATAAGTGATAGTGTGAAAACTCTGTGCATATGTGGCAGGTATTGATTTTGCTGCTGGAGCTGGGTCTCCACACCAGCTGCCTCCCAATCCATGTGTGCATGCTGAAGCCAAACTATCAGGCAGAATGCAGGCAGCCTGCTCTGCCCCTTCTTCAATCCACACTTGATCTCTGCAATACTTGCTCTGGCTTGGCTCTCCATCTCTATCAGCTCATCAATAGTAGAGTCCAGAGTCTCATCACCTACTGCAGGTTCAGCATGGTCTGTTCTGCAGCAGTCCTCCGAGTGTCACAAATCTCAGCTGTAACTTCTTCTTCTGTAGCTGCAAGCCATGTTAATACTGTGCTTGTCAGAATGTGACCCCCAAGCCTACTGTAGATAGATCTGTACACCCACCAAAGTGAAAGTCTTCGCACTGTTTGAAGGGAAGATGGGATAGTATGTCCTCTGACGGTGCGACTTCTTCCTCCTTAGAGGTAGTGTTTGAAATGGACCTGCGAACTGGAGGTCTTTTTTGTTTCCTGAAGTGGGAATGGGGTCCATAGATGGCATAGAAAAGCATAGTGATGTGTTAGTGTCATAAGCCACCAGCTTTACCCAAGGTATTTTGAAAGACTTTCTTCGTTAGGGCAGCAGGGAACAGTAAAGTGGAGGAACAAGAACAGAAGTTACTGGAAAAACTCAGCAGGTCTGTGAAGAAAAAAAAGTCAGAGTTAACATTTCAGGTCCGGTGACCTTTATTGGTCCTCAGAACCAATAAAGTGGAGGCTTTGTTACTGGATAGGTACACATATCCCTTGCTTTCCTGACAGTGGCGCTGCCTA
>NC_063333.1:74955874-74981637 GCF_021869965.1 Rhincodon typus | reverse complement strand
CAGCATCATAGGAGCAGAAAGGCTTTCTGCTCCTATGATGCTGCTTGGCCTGCTGTGTTCATCCAGCCCTGCACCTTGTTGTCTCGGATTCGCCAGCATCTGCAGTTCCTACTATCTCTAATGCAATACTGTAAACATTTCTTCGCAACTTGGCAACTAAAACATTGTGGGAGAATGCTGGGTATTCCAACATTCTACAAGTGTTGAGTATTCATGCATTAAGAAAGCTTATTAGAAAAGCACAAGGTAAAGGAGCACTAACAATGATTTTTCCCTACTTCACAAGATTGACTTAAAGATAAAACAAAACTTCTGATACAAATTAAGCACACCCCAAAATGCTTGGATTTGTGAATTTTTTTAAAAATTTTGTAATATTTTTGATTGTACTATGGATAAAAGTTTTCAGAAAACTTTCTTTGAGTTTCTTTTTCCTGCTATCTCACATTGCTGTGAAATCATTGGGTAAATGTATACTTGGCTGTCGAATAAGCAGAGGGTATCAAATTCGATGGCTGCAATTTCTAAGAACAGAAGCTACAATTTACCTTGGACCCACATCTGTTTAGATCAGAGTGGATTAGAAACAAAATGAGTCCTTCCACCTCATCTCCATGAATGTCATGTAATGTCCTGTACTTCAAGCATTGGTTTCCTAATCATAACATTGTCGGTCAGCTTTGTACACAACTCATGATGTTGGTCATGTTTTCAGCTGACAATGTAGTGACTAGCAGCATGTTGTTTTTTTTCCCCTTAAATGTAGACTACCTCTTAAAGGGAAGATAGAATAAATATTAGTGAAATGGAAATTGTTAAAAGAATGACTGACAGGACAAAGAAAATGATTCACAATAAGAGATTGGACACTGGCAGCATTAATGGTGCAGGTAGGCAGGTGGAGGGATGCAGGATCCTCAGGAGCAAGATCAATCTGCAGACGGTGCTGGAAGCAGAACATCAGGCGTGTCAATGCCTGTATTACAGACCTGGGAATCTGACAGAAGTGCTGCAACACAATTCATTATCTGATGTACTAGTCAGCCTGGGTAAGTGCAATTTCACATAAACATCTCATACCCTCCAACCAACAATTCCTGACACTGCTGAATGAGCCGTCACTCATCCCGATGTATTCAGGACTCAGGACTTACATCAAATGCTCCATCTCACCTCCATATACCTTCCAATTGTGATATCATCACCCCCATCTATCATCAGCCAAGACAGGCTGATGCCTCATACACAAATAAGCATGTTCTTTGACATTATTCTGTCTCTCTTGTAGGACAAAGTAGCACACATGATAACTGAATAAGACAGAGATTATACGAGGCCAGAAGACACCCCGGACATCCCTTCTGAACTCCCAGCATGCCATCATCCTATTACCAGGAATGTTGATGATGCAACATTGGATCTCCTGCTTCCCATTGCATTTCCATTCCCTCAAATCAACCCTCCCCTTCCAATTTCTTCATTTCAGGAACTTGTCAACTCTCGCCTGCATAGCCAGAGCAGTCTAAAGAGGAAGAGAGAGAGCATAAGGTAATGAAGAGGCCCAGTCACCAGTTCAGATGCTGGCTCAACATCTACCTTGAAAGCTAATATCATATTAACATCAGGACATGGTGACTCACTGGGCTTCCAACAAGTCTGGGATTAAGAATGGTCTGGTTGCAGTTCACCAAAGGGTGATGTTAAGACAGGAACTGTTGCAAACATCTTCAATGACATCCCAGAAGGAGAGAGCTGAATGAATACGCTCACCAAGATTATGAATGCATTGGTTGATCTGCCAGACAGACAGCCTTTTATTATGAACAAAATCAGAAGTTGCTGGAAAAACTCAGCAGGTCAGGCAGCATTTGTGGAGAGAAAGCAGAGTTAACATTTCAGTTCCAGTGACCCTTCTTCAGAATGTCTTCAGACAACCTGTTATTACTGCCAAGTACCAAGGAGAAGCACAGCTTCATATTGGCAGAGAGCAATATGCAGACTTTTACATCTCCAAAGTTTCCTCTCAGCTCCCTGCTGCAGGCCTAGAGGTGCTGCCGCTGGTGCCCTGATCTGAGGAGGCTGCAGTGGAAAAAAACCTCCAAAGTAATGTCCTCATTTTTCAAGGACCGCAATTTCCCCTCCACAGTGGTCAAACATGCCCTTGACCGCATCTCTTGCATTTCCCGCACCTCAGCCCTCACACTCCCTCCCCGCAATAACAACAAAGACAGAATTCCCCTTCTCCTCACGTATCACCCCATCAACCACCAGATTCGACGCATCATTCTCTGCCACTTCCGCCACCTGCAATCTGACCCCACTACCAAGGATATATTTCCCTCTCCACCCTTATCTGCCTTCCAGAGGGACTGCTCTCTCCATGACTCCCTCGTCCGCTCCACACTCCCCTCCAGCCCCACCACCCCGGCACTTTTTCCTAAAACTGCAGGAAGTGCTACACCTGTCCCTACAGCTCCCCCCTCACCTCCATCCCAGACCCCAAGAAAACCTTCCACATTAAACAGATGTTCACCTGCATATCTGCTAATGTGGTATATTTTATCCGCTGTTCCCGATGTGGCCTCCTCTACATTGGGGAAACCAAGCAGAGGCTTGGACATCGTTTTGTGGAACACCTCTGCTCGATTTGTGACAAATGACAACACCTCCCAGTCGCGAACCACTTCAACTCCCCCTCCCACTCCTTGGACGACATGTCCATCCTGGGCCTCCTCCAGTGCCACAACGATGCCACCCAAAGGCTGGAGGAACAGCACCTCATATTCCACCTGGGAACCCTGCAGCCCAATGGTCTCAATGTGGACTTCACAAGCTTCAAAATATTCCCACCCCTGACCTCATCCCAAGACCAACCCATCTCAACCCTGCCTCCTTGACCTGTCCGTCTTTTCTCCCACCTATCCGCTCCTCCCACCTCACTGACCAACCCCCACCCCCCACTTCCTACCTACTAGCCTCGTCCCCGCCTCCTTGACCTGTCCGTCTTCCCTCCCACCTACCCGCCCCTCCCTCCCCACTGACCAACCCCGATCCCAACTCCCTACCTACACTTACCTTTACTGGATTCATCCCCGCCTCCTTGACCTGTCCATCTTCTCTCCACGTATCTGCTGCTCTATCCACCTTCTATCATCGCCTCCCCCTCTCTCTATTTATTTCTGAAGAAGGGTCCAGACCCGAAATGTTAGTTTTCTTGCTCCTCTGATGCTGTCTGGCCTGCTGTGTTCATCCAGCTCTACACCTTGTTATCCGAAGTAATGAAGTATTTTTAGATTCTTTCAGTGGTAAATGTTGCAAAAATTTAACTTACCTTCAAGGCCTGGTCTTTTCAATAAAGCTACTACAGTTCCCAACTTTCGTTCACTCTTCTCTTTTTATGTCTAAACAATGCAGAAATCAGACGACATCAGGTTATAGTCCAACAGGTTTATTTGAAATCACAAGCTTTCAGGAGGGGCAACGCTCCAAAAGCTTGTGATTTCAAACAAACCTGTTGGACTATAACCTGGTGTTGGCCTACTTCTGGCCTCGTCCATCCCAGTCCAACACCGGCACCTCCACATCATATAAACAATGCAGATATTGCTAAGGCCCGCGCTGTCCAGTTTTGGTATCTTGACATCACACCAGCCAGTTGAGCTGTGCCACTTCAGGATGGCATCATTCTGAAATATGTCAGCATCAGTGTCAAATGCCATTCAGATGACAAAGGCATTTGCCCATGGTACTGCCACCTCCTGGTCAGTCAGTGTAACTAGATGAATGAATTTCTTACCATTAAGGCACAGTCTTCTGCTTTGCAGTCTAAGTTCAATGTTGAACATGGAGGCAAGTGCCAATTCCACTTGAGGGCAGGTTGCCTTTTCTCTTGCAGAGAAATGCAGGAAGCATGCCACTAACATAGCTCTTAAATCCAATAACTCTGATGCCATATTTAATTGCCAACTAGACAAACCTTTACTCACTGAAAACCAGGAGAATCGTGTCAGTCCTTTATGACCTTTTTATCTTGAAGGACTCATGTTGCAGGACCCTGCAGGTTGTCCATAGACAGAATGCACCTAAGGACAGTTTTCATGCAGTTGACTCATTCTTACATACCTCTGCATTTAGTCAGCCCAGGGAGAACTGCAGTAGCTCCTTGCATCTGCATAGACCCTCCTTCCAATTTGACCATACACTTTTAGTGAGGAATTGTGTTTTGTGATAATGGTAAAATAGTGTGCATCACTTTCAGAAAAAAAGTCCAACCTCTATCCTCTGTTACCCATTAAACTTTCCCCATTATTGAACCTTGATCATATTAGGTTTGACGTTACTCTGTCACCTTTGAGCCTCCCTCCATTGTACTGGACCCTGTTATAATACTCAGCTCCATTCCTGTACTCCCACTTTAGCCTACATCTGTCAGCGTTCTCCTGCTCACTGTCACCCTTATTCTCCTAATTTCAAAACCATCTACTCCTTCACCTTTAAGTATCCACCACATTCCTACACCTCCAAACACCACCACATGAGACCATCCCATTCCAATTTACAGCCCTGGAACTCCCACTCTACAGTGTCCCACACATTCCTATTGCTATCATTATCCAGTGCTCTCAATTTAATTCCCAAAACTTCACTGATGACACTCGTGACCCTATTCTTTAGGTACAATATCTAATTAACATTCCTGCTCATGAAATGCCTTCTACTTATAACTGTATGCTCACATTCATGCACAAACCGTGCACACCACTACCCACCCTCCCCCAACCCCACCCTAGGTGGCCCTTCCACCTTGGCTAAGCTGCCTGTCCTCCAGTATGACATTCCAGTCTCCCTGTCTTGGTCAGCCTCCATGTCAGTAGGAATCTAGACCACTGAAACCTGATTGCAACCATTGCATGGCAGAGGTGAATTCTCACCAAATAGAACACAGCAGTGGCTTCTTACTTGAAAGTCGTTGAAATTGACTATCTTAATTTGAGTGAGTTGGCCTTTTAATGAACCTGTATGATTTAAATGCCTGCAAAAAGGCTTTGCAAAGCTTGGTGTTGGGAATCTCAACCCAATTTAAAGTTCTAAAGCTTTAATTGCAACAGTTCATCCTGCCAATGGAATTCTGAATTTTTGCCCTCTGCCCAATTAGTTTGTATGCCCACATTGCTTCCTGCTCTCAGGAAAGTACATGATTCCACCCATATTGCTTCTTCCAGAACACCCTTCACTGAGCAGTCCCCTGCCTTCGGCTCCCTATGTGAAGCCAGTCTAACTTGCACAATGCATCATGCTTGATTTCAAGAGCTGTTTGGATATAATTAGCTCCCCTGAATCAGAATTTTTAAATGACTCAATCCCCTCCGACCACAATGACTGGCAAGTGACTTCCGTCTTGGTAAATTCAATGCCCAGAGGGTTTTGTAAAGTCATTACTCAAATAACTTCCATTTCATGATGTTTTCAGTAGAATATTCTTAATGGACATTTTTGTTATCTTGCATTGTTTACACAGGGCATTCAACTAATTTGTAACAATTGACATAGGCATCTTTCAAAATATGCATGCTTTCATTCCAGCGTTGTAAAACGTAAAGATTTCAAAAATAGCGAAGATGGCTCATATTGATTCAACTGCATTATGATACTAAATAAGGAGACATTTATGTTGCAGATAAGTCATGCCTGTAATGGTACATTTTCTTTCAGCGATGGCAGAAGCACATTCCTTTGTTTGAACAGTTAATGGCACTGAATGTTCAATGGATAAAGGTAGACCAATGTAATCAAATTCTCTATGGCTTTTTAACATTTATTTTGTTCATAGGATGTGAACATTTCTGCAAGTGCAGCATTAAAACAAAACATTCTTAATTGCCCTTGAGAAAGTGGAGGTCATTTTTGAGCCAGTGCCCTATGTGGCGTTTGCATGTTTCAGGGTAATTGGATAACTGCCTATGTAAATACATTTGTGCTCACATCGCTGGTAATCATTGAGTGCAAGGAGTTGCTCCATTAAATTGGCTCACCTTTTTTTGTATACCAGCAATATTAACTTTGATTTTTTTTTGTGCAAAGGACTATATGGGTAAGTGAATACATCAATGTCTTTGACTAAAATTAGGCCAGGAAAATAATAACAATTTTCACCTCAGAGAATTCCCTGCTTTTCCTCCATAAATGACATGTTGGCGGAGTTTGGAATTATTATGTTTGCAGGGTTATATTGGAGTTCTTCTAGGCTGGAATAATTTATGGGATTTAACATGAGACAGGCTCACAGCAAAAAAAAACCTTTCAACAGATCTTGGACCTTGAACAAATCTTTTCTGAGAAGAATAGAATGCATGAGAAGAAGTTCCCCTGGGACGTTATTCCAGATACATACTATAATAGAGAAAAAATAAAAGTCATTGTCCTCTTGCACTTTTATTATTAATTTTATTAGACTTGAACCATCTTTTTTTAGAAGAAAACGGTTGACTTGTCACAGCTGTATAAAACAAGGTGAGTTTACAAGAAAGGAAATGCAAGTAATAAAAAAAATCCGACAACTGAGTCCAGGGGCCTGTGTCTTGCTGCAGCTTACATTGTGCTGCATACAGGAAGCAACCTCAGTAATTCACATAATCAGCCCTGTTTCAGTATGCTTCACTTCGTATACAATTAAGCAAGTCAATTTAAATCAAAATGACTACGATGCTACAAGAGCTGTGGATTATAGTCACTAATTTTTCCTGTGGCCCATAGCCAGGAGGCCAGATGCAACACATGAGCTGCCAGAATCTGGAATGGCAAACTTTTCTCTCCAGGCTGAAGCTTAGAGGAATAGGCTCCGTTTGACCTTATTGGGGCTAATTAGCCTTTTCCTCCCATCTCACATTTCTAGATTATGGGGTGAGAGGCAGAAAAAGCACATCTCTACACCCAGTGCTCTGCTTCCCTGCTTCGAAAACCCTGTATTTGATGACCTTTGGTAGGGTGATCCCAGATGAAACAGATGAAAGCATTTACATTGTATGCAAGTAAGAGTGATATGTTGGCGCCCCAATGCTGTTTTTCAGGAATTCTATCAGAAAGGAAGGCTATCCAAGAAATTTATCTGTTACAATTTGCTGGACAGTTCCTTCAGCTCAGACACTGGATAAACAGGAGGCCAGCATCCTTCAAAAAATATTTTTATCCTCTCTAAAATGTTCAGAGTCACACCTGTTGGTGCCCTTCATCAATGCCACCACCAGATAATGGGGGAATTTAGTGATGGTAATGCCAATGAATGTCAAATGGCAATATTAAATTCTCTGTTTTTGGAGAATGTCATTGCGCCACTTATCAGCCCAAGCTCGATTGTTGTCCAGATCTTGCTACATTTGGGCAAGGTCTGCTCCAGTGTTTGGTGTGGAACACTGTACTGTCGTCAGCAAATGTTCCCACTTGTTGCCTCATGATAAGTGGAAGGTCAGTGATGAAGCAGTTCAAAATGACCACATCAAGGACACTACCCTGAGGAAGTCCTGCAGCGAATTCCTGTGGCTGAGATGATTGGTCTCCAGCAACCGCAATCATTCTCCTTCATGTTAGATATGACTCCAAACAGCAGCAAGCTTCCCTCTCCTGATTTCAATTGAGTCCATTTTTCATAGGGACCTTTCATTCCACACTCAGTCAAACCAATGAATGATGATTTGGATGATAATTTATTGTAACTTGTACCCTACAATGAGCAACACAGTAAAATACAATGAAAAGCTTCATTGTCAAGGGCAGTCACTCTCATCTTGGCGCTGGAGTACAATTTCTTCTGTCAATGTTTTGACCAAGACTGTAATGAGGTCAGGAGCTGAGTGGCTCTGGTGGAACCTGATCTCTGTCAGTAAACAGGTGATTATTTTGCAAGTGTCACAGTGTAGCACTGTCGACAACTCTGAGCGATGATTTGCTGATGATTGGGAGTAGACAGATCAAGCAGTAATTGACCAGGTTGAATTGTCTGGCTTTTTGTAGAAAAGATGTAAGTAATCAATTTTTCACATTGTCGTGTGGATGCCTGTATTGTAACTGTACTGGAACATTTGGGCAACAGGCATGACAAGTTCTGGAGCACTTGTCATTACTATTGCCAGAATGTTGTCAGGGCCTTTGCAGTATTCCATAACTCCAGCCCTTTCTTGGAATCATGTGTAGTGAATTGAATTGACTGAAATCTGGCATCTGTGACGCTGAAGTCCTCAGCAGAAGGGAAAGATGTAACTTCTACGTGGCACTTCTGTATGAAGCAGGATGCAAATCCTTTGGCTTTGTCTTTTGTATTGAAGAGCTGGGTTCCTCCATCATTAAGGACAGGGATAGTTGTGGAGCCTCTTTCTTCTGTTTGTTATTCAATTGTCCACCACCATTCCTGACTGTATGTGCAGGACTGCATAGTATAGTTCTGATCTGTTGGTTGTAGGAGCCTTTGGCTCTGTCTTTTGTATGCTGCATCCAGTGTTGGGAATGTAATTTGTCCTGTGTGAAATGTTTACCAGGTTGACATCCAATTTTTAAGTATGCTTGGTACTTCTTTTTTCCAGCTCTGGAGACTATTCTTTTGAAAGATTATTTGTATAATCTGTGAGGCTAGAGTTGCTGTAGGCTTAGTCTATAACAGAGAAAAGCTGACATTCCATGAAATTGTTAATTGTTACTGATATAGAAGTCTTGCAGTAATGATCTACCCTAAGATACTAGAGATTGCATCCTTTTTCTTGATGTTCACACCTGGCCAGCTGTTTTCTGCTGAATTCTTGGCTTTTTCAATAACAAGTCACCAAACAGCAGGTAATAAGGACCAGCACCAACATTAAATTAATCTAGTTACTCTTGCTCCTAGACAGACACATTGCTTGTTCTTCTGAATCCAACCAAGAAGTTAAAAATGAGCTCTAAGATTCAACAAGCAAGTGTGGTTCAGACGTACTGGAAGAATGAATAGGAATTTGATGTTCAGAGGACCACCTTATGTCATAACTCAGGTAATGCCCTGACAGAACCAAATTATAAGAGGAGTTCTTAAGAAAGGTCTCTGACCTGAAACTTTAACCCTGCTTTTTGTTCTTCACACATACTGCCAAAACTACTGAGTATTTCTAGCATTTTGTGTTTTTATTTCAGATCTTCAGTATCTGCAGAACTTTTGCTTTTACAAAGGGTGGATGTATTCTGAGCTTGGTGCCTTGGTGCAGTTCATGTGGATCAAGACAAGCAATATGGTGCAGATAGCAGCTTATATAGAGGTTTTCGTTGGTCATATATGCAACCACACACGATACCCACAACATTGTCTGTAACAATCACATATAATGGCATTCATTTCCTGACAAGCAGACCTTCTGTTATGCTGGAAACTGAGACAGGCAGATTAGAAAGTTTGTCCCTTCTGGCTGCAAGATCATTGATCAGAGAGGAAACTGATGCTAGCTTTTTACAATCTCCTTGTTGCTACTGGTTTTCACGTCATGCCAGTTATTGGTCATGGTGATACTGTGCAGTAGCATTGAAATGACTGGAATGAAAAGAATAATAGCTGCTTTATCTCAGAAATCCAACACCTCGCTCAAACAATATATGAACCCTTCTGAAACTTACAAGTGTGTCGGCAAGAGACGTACAGTTGTGAAGTGGTGGCACTTCCAGCAGATGACTACTATCAGATCTCCTCTCACTATTGCTCTCCCAGTTGTCTTTGCCAGTGTTTTACCCCTAAACAAACCATGAAGCCATGGATTTGGGTCTGACACTCTGGATGAGTCACTTTAAAAAGAACAAAATACTGTTTGGATGCACTCAGAAGATTCCTGCACTACTTGACTGTCCAGCAATGAGGGAAGTTAATGATCTAGTGGTATTATCACTCGACTCTCAGTCCAGAGACCCAGGTAATATTCTGGGTCCAAATTTCACCAACTGGTGAAATTTGAACTTGATTAAAAATCTGGAATTAAGAACCTATAATGATGACCTCAAAACCAATGTCAATAGTCAGAAAAACCCATCTGATTGACTAGTATTCTTTAAGGAAGAAAACTACGATCCTTCAAGGAGCAGGTAAGTCAATATTTCTGACTGAAACCCTTTTTCAGGACTAGCGAGGGGGAGGGGAGTGCAGAAATAAATAGAGAGAGGGGGTGGGGCTGAAGGGGAAGGGAGATGAGATAGAGATAGGTTGATGCAGGCAGGGGGTTATTGTGGTTGGTCAGTGGGAAGGGTGGAGCGGATAGGTGAGTCAGAAGGTGGACAGATTGTGGGAGGAGAGATTTTGAAGCTGGTGTAGTCAATATTGAGGCCATTGTGCTATAAACTCCCAAGGCAAAATATAAGGTGTTGTTCCTCCAGTTTACATTTGGCCTCACTCCGACAGTGGACGAGGCCAAGAATGGACATGTCACAGGGAAGTGGAGGAGGGAGTTAAAGAGGATGACAACCAGAAGGTAAGGTTGGTTGGTATGTGCAGAGCGCAAATGCTCTTTGAACTGATCCCTGAGTCTGCATTTGGTCTCCCCAGTATAGAGGAGACCACATCGGGAGCAACAGATGCAGTAGATGAGGTTAGGTGAAGTGCAGGTGAATCTCTGGCGGATCTGGAAGGATAGTTTGGGACCTTGGACGGAGGTGAAAAGGGAGATGTAGGGGCAAGTGTTGCATCTCTTGTGGTTGCAGGGAAAGGTACTGGGTGTGGTGGAGGCATTGGTGGGAAGTGTGGAGCTGATGAAGGAATCGCAGAGTGAACAGACCCTGTGGAAAGCGGACAGGGGTGGAGAGGGAAATTTCTTTTTAAGGGTGGGGTCAGATTGTATTTGGTGCAAATGTTGGAGGATGGTGCATTGTATACGAAGGTGATGGGTTAATTTGTGAGGACTAAGGGGACTCAATTGTTATTGGTGGGAGAGGGTTTGAGGGCAGAAGCGCAGGAAATAGGGGAGATGTATCCTTAATAACAGAGGAGGGAAAATTATGGTCTCTGAAATGGGAAGATATCTGGTAAGTCCTAGGGTAGAATGCCTCATCCTGGGAGCGGATGCAGCGGAGGCGGAAAAATTGTCAGTATGGGATGGAACTTTTTCAGGAGGGTGTATGAGAGGAGGTGTAGTCGAGGTAATTGTGGGAGTCAGTGATGTGAAGTGGATGTCAGTGGTGAGTCACTTACTGGAGTTGAAGATGGAGCGGTCCAGGAAGGGGAGGGAGGTGTCAGAAATGGTCCAGGTGAATCTGAGGGCACAGTGGAAGGTGTTGGTGAAGTTGATGAACTGCTTGAGCTCCTTGTGGGAGCACAAGGCAGCACCAAGGCAATCGTCAATATAATGGAGAAAGAGGTGAGGGATGGTGCCGATATAATTGTGGAAGAGGGACTGTTCCATGAATCCTACAAAGATCTAGGCATAGCTAGGGCCCATGCAGGTGCCCATGGCCACTGCTTTGGTTTGTAGGAAGTGGGAGGAATCAAAGGAAAAATTGTTAAAGGTGAGGACCAGTTCTGCTAAATGAATGAGACTGTCGGTAGACGGGTACTGGTTGGGCTGATGGGAAAGGAAGAAGGAACAACACCTGATATTTTGTCTTGGGAGCTTACAGCCCAATGGCCTGAATATTGACTTCACCGGCCTCAAAATCTCTCCTCCCCCAACTTGTCCATCTTCCAACTCACCTATCTGCTCCCACCCTTCCCAGTGACCAACCATAATAACCCCCTTCCTGCAGCCACCTATCTCCATCTTGCCTCCCCTCTTTCCCATCCCACCTCCTCCCTTTATTTATTTCTGGGCTCCCTTCACTGTCCATCATCCTCACAAAGGGTTTCGGACCAAAGCATTGTCCATCCTGCTCCTCAGATGCTGTCTGACCTGTTGTGCTTTTCCAGATCCACATTTATTGACTCTGGCTTCTTTCCCTACTGTCTCCAAACAACCATCCTTACTTGGTCTGGTCTACATGTGACTCCAGACTCATATCAATGTGTTTGACTTTTAACTGCTCTTTGGGCAGTTAAGGATAGACAATAAATGCTGGCCTAACTAGCAATGACCAGATCCCAAGAACAAATAAAAGAAAAATCACTTATTCCTCTCTCCCTGCAGCACTAAAGCAATGGAGTAACCACATATTAAAACCATGCTATCCATGAACATCATGGAGTCACTGCAGTGGCACCAAGTTTCAAAACCTGGAGCTCATGCTGCTGGAGCAGATGGTACTGCCTGCACAAATACAAATCCAGGACCTAGGGTCCATTCTGCTGCTGTCAAACTGCTCCAAAGCCTAGGCCTCAATTTAATTCAACCACCCTCAATTCCTCCCCAGGCTACTGCTTCTGTCACATCCTCAGGTGAGGTGCTATTCTGTATTGGCCTGGAATTCCCTCTGGGCTGCATTCACTCCAGTAAACACCTGTGCAGCTGTGCGAATGCTCTTTTCCTGCATAACTGGGAGATATACTGGAGTAACGGTGCAGCAAGAGATCTCAGGAAATTCCCATATAATGTTTTCAAAACCAGTATTTAGTTGATTATACCATCTACATGTCTGTAGACAACTGAAAATATTTTCATTGATATAGTGAAATCCACTGATCAGTTACAGAAATGTTTTCCATGCATTAGATATCATTCTTAGTGCTGAAGGGAGCAATAGGTAATGGGAGAATTTGGGAACAAGCTACTGAGTTGGATGATCTTCCATGATCATATTGAATGGCTGAACAGGTTTGAAGGGCTGAATGATCTACTTCTACTTTTATCGTCTATTCTAACAATGTTTATACCAAAATAGCACCATACCCTGGAGCAGCTCATGTTTGAATACATTCACAAACTCCATTTTATCTTAAGAGGTACTTATAATTACCTCATTAATGCAATAAACCTTAAGCTTAAAACCTGGTCACGTGTTTATCTGAAGCATACTATTTTAACATGTGTGATAACCAGTAGAGATTTAATAAACCATAGCTGAAAGAAAAATATTTCACATTTTTTATATATTTCATATTTGATTAACAAAGACAGAATCAAAAATAATAAGCCAAAAGTTTAAAGTTTTATTGTTTTTTCCAAATGCAACTTTAAAATAACTTAGAAGCCAAAGTGTGTTAATTTTCTAGCATTTCACATAGAGGACTTGTGTCACAATGCATATTGAATTAATTTACTATCTATGTTATGAGTCTTTCAACGTATTCTGCACTTTGTGAATTTTATTTGCAATAATGTGAAACAAGATTTTGCATTTCCCACATTTCTTTCATTAATTAGCTATTTGATGGAGCATGGCCAGTGCCACAGCTCACCGATCAGCTTCATATTCAGTCAGCAGCTTTGTCATTTTAAGCAAATGTCACTTATTTCTGCAATGCATGGTATAAGCAAAAGTATATTCATATTGGAAAGGTCCTTACAATTGTCGCTAGGGCACAAACAGAATGAATCTGATAGTATGATGCAATATTACAATGGGGAGCTTTAAATTATGTAATAAACGCAAGGATTGTTACCATGGGAAAGAACTTTTCAATTCATTATAAACCACAACATTGTAGTTCCTTCAATTACTTTTTGAAATTTGGCATTTTGATTATGGGTAATCCCTCTTCCATTTTGTAGTAGACATTTGAAATTGGACTTAGTCCCAGAGAAAGAATTATTCAGACCTATTTTGCACTTTGCAATTACACAGTGATTATGAATTTATAATTCAAACGTATTATATGATAACTAGTTAGCCAATTGGAATACTATTTTGAATTGCAAATGTAGTACCTCACAAAAATGCAATTATATTTTCAAAAACAAATATTGTACAAACTGAGACCGAGAGGTTGAGATTTTTGACAGAAATGAACTATCAGAATAAATAAAATTTTGTTGTCGTTTTTCTGTTAAGTTATGCTTATTGGGTTATATATTTTAACTCTAGCTCTGAATGCTTCACTAATTCTTTTTTTCCAGTCATTTCAGTAATTTGCCAATATTTCATTTTATTCATTTGCAATTTTAATCAGTAAAGACTGTTTCCAATGACTTTTTTTTTCTCTAAGAAGATACATTTGTACAGGTGAATAACCTCACAAACCTTTTTAAATGGGATTAACATTTCATCTCTATCAGTGTCATGCTAGAAACTGTATTATGCTGTTGGCTTGAACACAACAGACACTGATGTTGTCCAAAGCCATGTCAGTTGGGTCAAGTACAGCTTATTGACAGGTGACTATTTATTCCCATCCTACCGAAGTTGCTTTTGGAATCTGATATGCCTAGAAAAATATGAGAAGCAGTCTAAGGATTCACCCATATTGTATTCCTCAGAAGCTGCTATTAAATGTTTGGATGTGAAAGAAGGGCTAGCATTCAATATTGATATGCACTTAGCATGAACAAAACATTTTGTTAGGTTTAAAATTATTTCCTATAGTCAATGATGATTTTGCATAAAATATCCACAGATCCAATACTAGTGCATTTCATAGAATGAATTATGCATTTTGAATTCATTTTTTGATTGTACCATAATTTTTTGTTGGTATTCTCTACTCTGTAGAAACAATTTTGCGAACTTCTTAATCCTTTGTTAGGTTTTAATCGGTGGTGGCATTAAGGCCTTGACATCAGAATGTCACAGGTTCAAGCTTGACACAAAAATAAGCCAGCTGTTTAACATCTGATTATCTTTGAGTATATGCTAAATGTGGATTTTCATTCAGGCGCCAAGTAATTATGCTTACATAATCAGCTTTACAAGAAATTATAAACAGATGAATACAGACATAATCCATAATGAACAATCATGTACAAATTATGAGCAGAATAGCTGTCTTATTAACAGAGAGTAACTCTACACTTAGATGCAGAGACACATAATGACAAACTGATAGAAATCTAGAGATCAGGCCTAAACAAATTGAGCCACGTTCAGATGTTCATATTTTAAACCCCCTGGCCCATGCAATAATGAATCACTCAATGACCAATACATCCTATAACAAATTAACCCAACTAGTGAGTGCAGTAACATCTTTCAGTCTTCTCCATTCAACATTTTCAAGCTGCTATCGTTTCCAACACAACTTATGAGAATCCATGGACTCCATGGATCCCTAAGGTATGTCTGTGCCAGAAAACTAGCGTATGACTTGAAGAATATCACTCCATAACTGGATGTGAGTTGGATGGCACAGGAAATATATGGGAAATCAAAGTATCATGTTCATCACAGCTTTATCAGCATTCAGGAGGCTGGCACTGTGCATTGTATCTCATTAACAAAGACAGAACTACATATTGTGACAAATTTCAGGTGCGACTATTTGAGCGTATCTTTGTCTATCTTGTCACTCTTCTGATCCACCTGGCAGAGAACCAGGCTAGCAGGCAGTCAAAATGGTACAGATTATTTACACATCAATTTGATGCCCACTTTGCACCATTCCAAATTGTAACTTGTTCTTTTCCTGAACAGGAGATAAAGGCACCCATTTCTGAAGTCAATTGCATTTTCCCTTCAAGACACAGCTCAGGGTCTGATTACATCATCAATCATCAACAGCAATTTGCATTTTGGTGCGAGCAGTGAGCTGACCACTGCAGTGACCCCTCCGAGTGAAGACATTAATCCAATTAAACCATAAATAGGCATTTGAGCTAAGTTCATTTTTACTTTCTGTGTGATGCCAGCAGGAGCAGAATTATATCTGTGTCCATAAGGAATGGTTAGACTTCTGTTCCTCCCCTGACACACTTCTGAAATCCCCTGCGTGTGACCCTCTAGCTGGTGAGGTGTAGAAAATGTGTTGACAAGTTGGCCCTTGACATCTGGAGCTCATCTTCTACCAGACAACTCATGCTTACTGCCTTTTGGCAGGCAGCTGTTCAGCTGTATAAAGATGTGGCAAATTTGCTGAATGTCCTGCTGCTCTGCTACTGAATATTACATCCAGTTACAACTATTCCCCTCAACAATGATTCTCACTCTTCTGAATATGCTTGAAATATTATGTTAAAGATGCAAATTACATACTTGTAGCAACTTCCAAACAAGGATAGGGGAATATTTCCAGTGTGTTGTTTTGTTTATTTAAATCCAATATGTTTGTTTTAATGCATTTACTATTTAGCTACATTTAGCGCACAAGTACAATAATTCCCATTTGTTAGCTGAACTGCATGAACACTGAAACAAATATCATAAAATCTACATAATAACAGAAAGGAAAATATGCAGTGTAATAGCCTTACATTATCACAAATTCAAACGTAAAATCATTTGGTACAACCTCAGATTTTACAGCATAAAGTAGCTTTGGAAAATAATGTAACTCTTGTACTGCTGTTACTGCCTTTCCTGTGCCACTTAATCATTATTTATACAGGTGCTACCCCTCCAATTCAATGAAAAATGCTCTTCAATCTAAAATTCTCTGATATCTGATTTAAGTAAGTTATAACTCTTAGCAATGCAGTATTAAATTACCAATTTCAGCTCTTTTGAATCATTGGGTTGAATTTCATCTAAAGAAATTGGAGGGATAACACAATGTGGAGCTGGAAGAACACAGCAGGCCAGGCAGCATCAGAGGAGCAGGAAAGTTGACGTTTTGAGTCGGGACCCTTCTTCAGAAATGGGTAGGGGGAAGGGAGATCTGAAATAAATAGAGAGAGGAGGGGTGGGGCTGGGGAAGATAGGTGGGATGGTGATAGGTGAGTGCAGGTAGGCAGTGTTGGGATTGGTCAGTGGGCTGGGTGGGGCGGATAAGTGGGAGAGAAGATGGATAGGTTGTGTCAGGTCAAGGGGGCGGGGATGAGAGGGAGGGTTGAACATGGGATGAGGCTCGGGGTGGGGAGATTTTAAAATTGGTGAATTTCATGTCTAGGCCATTGGACGGCATATGAGGTGCTGCTCCTTCAGTTTCCGGGTGATGTCATTGTGACACTGAAGGAGGCCCAGGATGGACATGTCACCCAGGGAGTGGGAGGGGGTGTTAAAATAGTTTGCGACTGGAAGTTATTGTCGTTTGTCACGTACAGAATGCAGGTGCTCTACAAAGTGATCTCCGAGCCTTGGCTTGGTCTCACCAATGTAGAGGAGGACACATCGGGAGCAGCGGATACAGTAGACCACATTGACGGATGTGCAGGTGAACCTCTGTCTGATATGGAAGGTTTGTTTGGTGCCTTGAATGGAAGTGATGATGGAGATTTTGGGGCAGGTGTAGCACTTCCTGCGGTTGCAGGGAAAGGTTCTGGGTATGGTGGGGTTAGTGGGGAGTGTGGAGCGGATGAGGGAGTCATGGAGAAAGCAGTCCCTACGAAAGGCGGATAGGGGTGGGGAGGAAAATATCTCTTTGGTTGTGGAGTGGGAGTCTGGTTTGTTTGTATTGGTGATGTTTTACCCTAGGTCAGCACCATATTCATAATTTCGTTGGTGTCCCAGTAATCTTCACAGCCTTGTGATCAATTCCTATTGCAGAATGTAAAATCTAAATACCTCCTCTCACCTGCCATCGTAATGTTGGACACTTAGAATGGACCAATACTCTGACACCCAAGTTTGTTTAAGTGTCAATAATGAAAAGCGTATCATATGAAATTCATGTCATGAATCATTCAAAATTATCCACTAAATTATGGCCATGGAATATTCCACAAAGAATGCTATTTCTTGGAGAATGATCATTGACGTATATGATTATGTTTCTGGTGACAGCTCCCATTGAACATCAATGGAATGCAAATCCTTTCTCTTATTGAAGGCTATTGAGGAATAGTATGAAAAGGTAGGATTTAAACTCTCGTGGCAGGGGTCTGGGAACCACAGCAGCAGATCAGCAAGTGGAGGAATTGAGGGGAAGGCAGATGTTAGGACCAAGAAGACAGAAATGAAGGACAGGCAGAGACAGAGAAATGAATAAGGTGGTACTAATGAGCTGAAGTGTGTTTATTTTAATGCAATGAATATTATAGGTAAGTTTGATGAGCCTGGATCACTACATGCGACTATGATGTTGTGGCCATTACAAAGACGTGGTTGAGCGATGGACAGGACTGGCTGCTCAACGTTCCAGGGTTTTGTTGCTTTGGACAAGGTAGAGAGGAAAGTAAAAGAGGTGAAGCAGTTGCATTACTAATGAGGGAGAATGTTACATCTGCACTGAGAGATGACATACTGGAGGGTTCATCCACTGAGACAATAATGGGTAGACCTCAAAACTAAGATGGGTGCAATCAATTTGGTAGGATTATATGATAGGCCTCCTAACAACCACTGAGACATTGAGAAACAAATATGTAAGCAGATTATGGAAAGAGCAATAACAAACAGGGTTGTCAGAGTGGGTCACTTTAACTTCCCCAATATAGACTGGGACTCACTTAGATCAAGAGGCAGAATTTTTAACAGCATCCAAGAGGGTTTTTTGAAACAGTATGTCAATAGTCCAACTGGAAGAGGTGCCATATTGGACCTTGTATTGGCTAATGAGCCTGGCCAGGTGAATGACCTTTCAGTGGGACAGCATTTTAGAAACAGTGATCACAACTCTTCAAGTTTTAAGATAACTACGACAAAGGATATGTCAGGACTTTGTGGCAAGGTACTAAATTGGGGGAGAGCAAATTCAGTCAGAATTAGGCACGAGCTAGGGAGTGTTAATTGGGAGAATTTATTATTGGGCAAGTCTACATTTGACATGTGGGAGTTGTTTAAAGACCCACTGATCAGAATTTAGGAGTAGCATGCTCCAATAAAGGAAGGACAATGATGGCAAATAAGGGACCCTTGGATAATGAGGGAGGTTGTGAGTTTAGTCAAAAGGAAAAAAGACGCATATATAAGTTTGAGGAAGATAAAATCAGGCAGGGCTCGCGAGGAATATGAAGAAAGCAGGAAAGAACTCAAGCAGCAATTTAAGAGAGCCAAGAAGGGGCCATGAAATGTCTTTGGCAAGTAGGTTTAAAGAGAATGCTAAGGCTTTCTGTACAACATTAAAAATAAGAGGTTAACCATGGAGAAGGTAGGACCACTCAAGGATAAAGGAGGGAACTTGTGCTTCAAGCCAGAGGATGTGCACGAGATCCTAAATGAATATTTTGCATTGGTATTCACTCAGGAGAAGGATATAGAGGACAGTGAGATTTGTGTGGAGCTTGCTAATATGCTACGACATTTTGGGATCAAGAAAGAAGTGGTGTTTGGTCTCTTGAAGAGCATTAAGGTAGATAAGTTCCCAGGGCCTGATCGTATCTATTCCATGTTATTGAAAGAGGCAAGAGAGGAGATTGCTGGAGCCTTGACCAAGATTTTTGTATCCTCGCTAGCCTCTGGAGAGTCTGGTGAGTAGCCAATGTTGTTGCCCTGTGCAAGAAGGAAAATAGGGATAATTCAGGAAACTATAGACCAGTGAGCCTCACATCGGTGGTTGGGAAGCTATTGGAGAGAATTCTTAGGGATAGGATTTATGGGCATTTGTAAAAGCATAGTCTAATTAGGCACAGTTGGCATGGATTTTTGCAGGGGAAGTCATGTCTTACCAACTTGATTGAATTTTTCCTGGAGTTAAAGAAGGTGATCAATGAAGATAGAGCAGTGGATGTTGTCTACATGGAATTTAGTAAAGCTTTCAAGAAAGTCCCTCATGATAAGCACATACAGAAGATTAAGATGCATGGGGTCCATGCTATATGGATTCAGAAGTGGCTTGTCCATGTAAGCTAAAGGGTAGTGGTGGAAGTGGTGGTTTTTCTGGCTGGAGGTCGGTAACTAGTGGCGTTCCACAGGGATCTGTACTGGGACCCCTACTATTTGTGTTGTATATAAGTGACTTGGATGAAAATGTAGAGGGGTGGGTTCGTAAGTTTACAGATGATACAAAGATCAGTGGACTTGTGGATAATGTAGAAGGCTATCGAATGATACAGTGGATTATAGATCAGTTACAGATATGGACAGAGAAATGGCAGATGGAGCTTAATCCGGGTATGTGTGAGGTGCTGCACTTTGGGAGATCAAATGTTAAGGAAAAGTATTCAGTTAATAGCAGGACCCTGAACAGCATTGATGTACAGAAGGATCTTGGGGTTCAAGTTCATAGCTCCTTGGCAGTGACCACTCAAGTAGATAGGGTGGTAAAGAAGGTGGGTGACATACTTACCTTTATTGGTTGGGGAAATGAGTACATGAGTCAGGATGTCATGTTGCAGCTTTGTAAGACTTTGGTTAGGCCACAGTCAAAGTATTGCATTCAATTCTGGTTTCCACATTACAGGAAGGATGTGGAGGTTTTGGAGAAGGTGCAGAAGAGGCTTACCAGGATTAGAGGGTATGAGCTATAAGGTGAGAAGGGGAAGATCCAAAGGAGACATGAGGGACAAGTTTTTTACACAGAGAGTGGTTGGAATCTAGAACATGCTGCCAAGGGTGATGGTGGATGCAGATATGATAGGGATGTTTAAGGGACTTTTAGATAAACATATGAATATGCAAGGAATAGAAGGATATGGACCAAGGGCAGGTAGAAGGGGTTACTTTAATTGGCATCATGTTCTGCACATTGTGGGTCGAACGGCCCATTCCTCTGCTGCACAATTCTATGTTCTATGTTCTGAGTAGTTCTTTGTGTTGGAATGAATCTTGCCACCTATTACAAACTGTGCATCCTGTCTAGTTGATAATGAAAAATAAAGGAAGTGTTAAATGATGACAATTTGTTGATAAATGAGTGCACTATAGACTGCCAGATGTGGTTGGCTGTCTGGGTGGTTTAGGAGGGTCCAGTAGCATGAAAATGTCATGCTGTGATAATCTACATTTGCACAGAGGAATGATCCCTGATCCAGATGCTGTCTATGGATCATTATGCAATTGATGATGTAACTCTCTGGTACACTGCCTTGCGAAGCAATAGCAGCTCTTACGAATCCTGCCTCTGCTTTGTCTGTGTGCTCATCCCAGGATAGTGACAGATGTAGCCAAATACCTCAAGCATCATTTTTTTTTACTTTCATTGGCCCCTCAAAAACTCAGTTTCCACACCTCAACTATACAGCGTTTTCGGATCCCTTAAAGGAATTACCCATTATCATCCCTTAGCACTATTTCAGTAAGAATTGGGAAACTAGTACTGATGGGGAGGGTAGGAGTAATGTCAAAAAGAAGTGATGGGCCATTCAATGGAGCAAACTAAGGCAAGGATACACAAGAGTTTAAATTGTCTACTTTTTCTCGTTCCAATTCACCCAGCAATGAGGCGCTGTCAGGGCTTGAGCATTGCTGTTTAAAGTCTCAACCATTTTCCACACAGGAATATTGGTTTGTCCTTTTAGGCAACTTGTTAATTTCTGGGTGTCCCGTTAGGGCAGAAGAATGAGACAGAGCAGTCAAAAGACAGTCCAAAATAGGCAAGAGAAAAAGGAGCACTGTGCAAGAGACCACAGGTCTTCAGTGAAAAGCTCTTCTTATGCTAAACATCAAGCTAACTAAGGAATAAGGGAGCTTGTCACCAAACCATGCCACCTGCTGAGCTCGCAAATTGTATCTGAAATAAAGCCTGGCAGCATATCAACGCCAAAGGGATCTTGACCATTCTGCCATGGACTCATTCCAAGATGCTTTTGGTGATGTCATAGGTATACGGTAGTTAATTGTTCACTGCTGTGGCACATCAATAATAGACATTCTCTAAACCAGATGGAGATATATATCACATGCCACATAAACCGAGTAATCTAGGAAGAAAATGCATTGGCTTCCCCTTTCTTCAGGGTGCTATTGACGGTTACTGACATTACCTTCTGCACCACCCCCAAACTCCTCCAAAGAGCCTAATGTTGATACTTGACAATCTATCCTTGTGCTGCTACCTAGTTGCATGGGAGTTAAAAGGCTGCTGCATCAGCTTTGGAGTTACTTCACTTGGCCATGGTCTATAAAGGCAAGCAATTTTTTTCAAAGATCTGCCTACAAACTGTGGTGTTATGGTGTGGGCTCAGGCAATCTTTTGAAGCTGGTTGTGCAAGACTGAGAAGGACACTGGTGGATTGGTAGATAGATTAATAGATGTGAAATTATCCTGAGAGAAATGTGTCTGTCACATTGAGCAAAGGTCGAACTCATTCAATCTCAGTATGCTGATAGCTCAATGTTAGAACAGTAGAACAGTGAAGACATTAGCTACCATGAAAAATCAAAACAAGAAACAAGAGTTTAACATCTCGCCCAGAAGCTCCAATTTTGTGGATGCCACTGTGGCATTGATTGCTTATAAGGCTAAACGCTAGTTCCTTGTTTTAATTATTTGTCCATGGCCATCGCTGTCAGGGCAAGCACCTGCTGGCCATTCGTGATTACAAAGGTGGTGGTGAGCCATATTCTTGAACTGCTGTAGTCCAGCAGGCATAGGTACACCCTTAGTGCACTTAGACCTAGAATCAGTGAGGGAACAATGTTGGAATAGTGTGGGACTTGAAAGGGAGTTTGCAGGTGGTGAAGTTTCCATGTACCTGCTATCCTGTGTCATCTAGGTGGTAGAGTTGGTGGTGTAGGTTTAGAAGGTGCTATCAAAGGAACCTTAGCAAATTGCTGCAGTGTATCATACAGATAATACACACTGCTGGCACTTCATCATCAGCAGAGTAAATTATTGAGGTGATAGATTGGGTTGCAATCAAATGGACAGCATTGTCCTGGATGGTACCAAGCTTTTGAGTGTTGGAACTGCACTCATCCAGGCAAGTGGAGAGTATTCCATCACTCTGCTAACTTATGTATATTGAATGACAACAGGCTTTGAAGTGAGTTACTCATAGCAGAATTCCTAGCCTTTGGCCTACTCTTGTAGTCACAGTATTTATATGGCTGTTCCTGTTCAGTTTCTGTTCACTGGTAACCCCGGGATGTTAACAAGGGGCACTTCAGTGATGGTAATGCCATTGCACAACCAGGGGAAAGGTTAGATTCTCTCCTTTTAGGAGATGATTATTAACTTGTGCTTGCGTGGTGTGAATGTTACTTGCCACTTATCAGTCTCTCTGCTTGTGTATCTAAGCAGTTGAAAATAGAACTGATCAGCGTGGAATAATCATTTAATATCGCTATTTTGGGTCATATGATTGAGTAGTGATTATTGGTGAAGCAATCTAGGACAATGAGTTTCTTGTCAGCTCTCCAGCCAGAGGTAAGGTGCCTGATGCCAGAACAAGATCCCAGCCTATTGCTTCTTCAAGCATAATGAGGGAATTCCTGACCTGTTCCTTCTTTGTAACACACACTTGCAATAAGGGTGTGTGCCCTAATTTCACAACGTTCTCTGTTTTTACTGTAATGGAGGCTTGAAAGCCATTATTTAATAATGAAACAAAGGCAGATGAAAATAGACTTTAAAATTATAAAGAACTTGAGACCTTTGCATTATGTGAGAGGGATTTGTGTAATCTCAATCTAACGGCTGTCTCTATTTTAGCACACACGGTCAGAAAATTGGCCGAGAGATTTCAAGACAACTGGTGTGAGAAATTTACACAGAATCACAGTGACTCAGGTAGCATGTTCCTTTGACATTGGGGCTGAAGTATGTTGTTTAGATAATTTAGAGAGAGTTATGTTGCAACAATGCTAAACGGATCATCTTTAGTATATATACCTTGAATAAGGTTTAGTGGTTTCAAATAAATTATCAAGCGGTAATGATTTCTCAGCACAAATACATGTTATATGATTTTGTAATGTAATCCTAGAATCCCAAAAATGCTTTGAGCACCTACAGCAATGATATCTGTCATGGACAGCATCTCAAATGTTTATGTACTCCGCCACAAGAATATAATTTATTTGTGTCTGTAAGAAGTGGAAGCAGCTGATTAACAGCTTTCCTGACCTTGGAGAACTTTGTTGGCATATAAAAGGAGTTTGATACATGGTAGGGAGCTGACAGTGCTAGTGATTTGTTACAGCCCAGTTTAGTGGGGGTCACTCAATTGCAGGAAAATGGTGCTAGTTAAAGATTTTGCTTTTTAAGCCTGTAAATATAGCAGGAGCTGGCTGATAAGCTGACGAAAGCGCAGACTTAAAATAGATGGTATCAAATTGAAGCAATAAAACTTTCACAAAACTTTACAGAATAGTCCAGCATTGATCTACACGCTGCTGCAGTCTCAAGAGTTTTGCAAACAATTTTTAACAGGTATTCATTTATCCTCTTGGAGATTCTTCTATACAGCAAAGATGTCAGGTCCTTCATTTCAAGCAATCTGCACTGTGGTCTTTTACTGTAGAATAAAGGGAATCAACTTAAAAAAATGCAGCAACCACTGAATTAATTAGAAAATATTGTCCACAAGCATTTTTGAATAACTGTTTTCATATAACATTACAACATTGAAGTAGACTCTTTGGTCCATTAAATTTGTATAAATGTTTTCCTCCCCATGAGCCATATTCCTTAAGCTTCAAATATTTTTAAGTGTGTTTTGAAAACAGGACCTATTACCAGTAAAATTACTAGCTGCCACTATACAGCCACAGTGAAACACATAATGAAATATATAATTTTGACTGGAAGTATAAAGCTTCCAGAAGAGTTGTCACTTTATCTTACTGAATCAAAGGGGAATGCAGCAAGTCTGAGAAGAAAGTCCGATGGATCAACAGTACGTTTCCGCACAATGTAAATGTTTGCATAGATGATTTGCATGGCTAATGTTGATACTTTGACAGTTCCCAAGTGGTGCAACACATCTCCACTTTCATATGGACTTTGAAAGTGCAAGACAAATACCATTGCTTAAAATGTTATGTCTTTGACACCATTGTATAAATTTTCATTGATTTTGTTGCATGGGCATTCAGAAATGGTGACCTGGAAATGGTGACTAAAACTCACTGTTCATTCCTGTTCCTAATCTGTCAAATGTAATCTCCAGATGGACCTACTGCTAGGCAGGGAGTTCATCCACTTGAGTCGGGTGACAAAGAAGGAAGGGTGATGAGTTTCCATGGTATGTGACTTGAAGTGGAACTTACTAACTTTGTTCCTCTAGGTGATGGAACTTATGAATTTGGAATCTATGGGAAAGGTTTTGGTAAGTTGCTGCAGTGCATCTTGTGAATGCTACACACTGCTGCCCTGATGTATCTCTGGTGTAAAGGGGTGGATGTTTAAGGAGGTGGATGTGGTGCTGATCAAGAAGTTGCTGTGTCCTAAATGTTGATAAGCCTCTTGAGTTGGTACTGCATGATTTAGACAAGTGGAGAGTCATCCATCGCGTTCTATCCTTGTTCATTGTAGTGCTGGGCAAGCTCTGGGGAGTCCAGAATTGAGTTACGTGCCACAGAATTTCCAATCTTTCACTTGTTATGGGGAGGTGATGGCCTAGTGGTAAATCACTGGACTGTTAATCTAGAGACCCAGGTCATGTTCTGAGGACGCAGGTTTGAATCCTGCCACTTCAGACGGTGGAATTTGAATTCAACTTTTTAAAAATCTAGAATTAAGAGTCTAATGATGACTACAAATCCGTTGTTGATTGTCAGAAAAAAAAATCTAATTTTCTAATATAACAAGGTGTAGAGCTGCATGAACACAGCAGGCCAAGCAGCATCGGAGGAGCAGGAAAGCTGACATTTTGGGTCTAGGCCTGAAACGTCAGTTTTCCTGCTCCTCTGATGCTGCTTGGCCTGCTGTGTTCTTCCAGCTCTACACCTTGTTATCTCAGATTCTCCAGCATCGGCAGTTCCTACCATCT
>NC_063333.1:74923580-74955474 GCF_021869965.1 Rhincodon typus | reverse complement strand
AGCAGCATCAGAGGAGCAGGAAAACTGACGTTTCAGGCCTAGACCCAAAATGTCAGCTTTCCTGCTCCTCCGATGCTGCTTGGCCTGCTGTGTTCATGCAGCTCTACACCTTGTTATCTCAGATTCTCCAGCATCGGCAGTTCCTACCATCTAATTCTCTAATGTCTTTCAGGGAAGGAAACTGCCATCTCTTCCTGGTCTGGCCTACATGCAACTCCAGACCCATAGCAATGGGGTTGACTCTTAACTACCCTCTGGGCAATTGGGAATGGGCAATAATTGCTGGCCTTGCAAATGATGCCCTCATCCTTTGAATGAATACTCAGTAAAAAGCCACAATATTGATACAGTTAGGCCAGGTATGTTTTGGTCAGTGACCCCTAGGGACGTTGATAGTAGAGAATTTGGTGGTGAAAATGCCACTGCATGTCATGAGGTTCTATCTGGCAGTTATGTCACGTGAGTGTTACTTGCTATCGATTATCCAAGCCTATGTAGCATCCTATTAACTCTTTGTTTACAGACCAATAATCAGTTAAATGGAATTAATGGAGACATTTTAATTTATAATGCATCAATGAACCATTTGGAACATTTTGCCATCTTAGAAATAATATATAAATACAACTGATTGCTGTTGCCTATGTATACAAGAATCATTTATCAAAATTCAACTATTTTGCTGTGGACCGACATAATGATTTTGGATATTTTATTTCTTAGATGCAGCTAAAAAACTGAAAAAAAATTATGGAAGTGACACACAGTTGGAAGATAGGGAATAGCAGTCAGTTTGCAACAGAGATGAAAGATTATCTGCTATCCACTTTTTACACTGGACCTTAACAATGTGCTATTTACTTTGTCATTGCAATAAGTGCGAGTAATGCAAGTTTTAACCCGGAACCATTTAAAGGTGATTAACTATACAGGGCATTGCATCTTTTAAGGTAAAAACTATTCCCTGTACATCTGTTTTCTACCCTACACATATGGCAATACATATGAACACACTATAATTGATTGCAATAGAAATTAGCTGCACCTTTTAACTGCCTTAAATGCATTTTCAGTTTAAGTATGGATACTTTAAATGTACTAACATTTACCAGCAACTGTGAAAATCCACTATTTTTGATTTTGAATACCATAGAGTTCACCATCACGTACGTCATCAAAAATAAATACCAGCTGAAACATTCACTTATGTTTCACGAGAATTTAGTAAAACCTACAAAAGCATTTTCCTGATTGGCAGGACTCATTTTACACTTTGGCTTTAGGGTTTTCTCCCCCACCTCCTCCAAAGATGCTGATCGTATCTTGGATTTCAGTTTCAACCAACAAATGTCATCATATTATTCTTTCATCCAACTAGTTGTTACGTCGATTTTCAACTTTATCAAAGCTCTGGTTCAGGCATTGGGAAAAATACTACTCAGTGGAGGCAAGCTTCTTGAATATTTCATATCGAGTCAGAGGAAGGTTTTACTTTTCAAATTAATTCATTATGTAATAGAATAGTGTTGGAGTTCGAACCCAAATCTCACGAAACGTGTGCTTTATTACAACGTAACAGCAAGAACACAACACAACAAATAGTCATTGACCAAAAGATCAACTTAATCTGTGGAAGGTAACTTAGGCTAATATTTGTGTTCTGTGCATAGTGTGTACAATGTCACAGCGGACACATCTCAATCTCACAATCTACAGACGATCAAATTGATGGCCTGACACTATGCTGTAATCTAGTACACAAATGGCTAACGCATGTATTTGAAATTACTTTTTAATGGTTTTTCTCCATTATTTTAGCCAGAGATTTAATTCATTATTTTAAATGCTTTTATCCACTGCACAGTTTCAGAATTATTATGACTTGACTGAAAGTGGTAATTTGACGACTTAAGGAAAACATACTATGGGTGTTAGTTTACCATTTTAGCAGGTTGGGATAGAGAGTGACAAAATTATGAAGTATTCTCCTTCCCTGCTTAGAAGTGAAAAAATAACTTGACTGTGGGGATGAAACAGAAAGTAAGACTAATTGAAAAAGCAATTCATAAATCTTCTTGTATAGAAGGGCTATATGTTGTTGTTTTTAACCTTCATCACAAATTCATGAATGTTCCACAAACTGAATCAGATATCTCCTCAGTCGAACGAATGGACAGTGTCACAAAGGAGCAGCATGTTGCTTTGTGTTGCATTAATTTGGAAATGAACATTCTAAGTCCTCTCTTTCTCTTTGTATTTATTTCTAATGCGTCAGAATGCAATGAATAACAAGCAATGATTTTTATTTGAACTGTTAGATGCTCAATTACAAATAGGATCATAAAGGCCTTTTTTTCCTCTTGGGTATTATAGCTGTCAAAGACTCTCACTTCAACATTGTTACATTCTTCAGTCTTAATTTTATTTCAAGTCTCCACATCAACTATGAAGAATAAGGAATTTCTGCACTTTAATCAAGCAGATTTAAGAAAAAGATTGAGATTGTGAAAAGATGAAGACCAAGGAAGTGATTTCCTCAGTGAAGCCGTAAAAAGTGATGAAACATGTTCAGTACAGCACTGACAACTCCTTCAACACTATGGCTCATGAACTGCTTTGGTAACATATCTTTCAGCACATCATGAGTGAAGCTTCTCATTACAACATACTTTCAACTAGCAGCTCCTGAGAGATCCAGTCTACCGTTTGCCTGCTGCTGCCTGGCAGAACTGGCCAAGCATGTCCTAATGGCAGTTGGCAAGTAGGTGGGTTCCAAGTAAAGCTCAGCAAAGTACTGAAAAAATCAAAATCAAAGCATGCATATAACTGAGGCACTTCCCTGTGTTCCCACTTCCGTGTTTTGCACAGCTTCGATAAGTAATATTATTTTTCCATGTTTCCTGATTCTTAATAATGATAAGGAGTTCATTGTAATTCATACCGGCAGCATTTTCACTTGTTTATCAATGTAATCCTAGATCAGTTTGGCTCCTTTCTTTTCTTCAACTTAAAATCCAACTTTCCAGTTTCATTTCAAACTTCTTGAGTTTATGCCAGCATTGATGTACCTCCACTCTGTGCATGCCTACCTGCAAACCCACATAAACTATAACTTATGCCTATTTAGTTAACGTCAGCATTCTCCTTCCTCCTCAGCCTGGATCAACATTCTCTGCCAAAAAGATTGTTGCTAACCCTATTAACTGCCCTCCACCTTCATAGTCATCTAATTAAGTATGTGGGGCAAAGATCCAAACTGTAAATCCAGCAGGCAGTCTCAATTCACTTTAAATCACAATGGTCCTCATCTAGTTTCATGTTAATCTTCACCTCATTCATTACTTTAATAAGCCTTCTTGCATTTCTAGCAGCAAAGACTACAGACTCAGACAGTTTCTGAAAATGAAGTGAAACACTCGTTTGCCTTTTGCTAATTATGTTCTAGTCTGTTTCTTTAAATTTCATCACCCACTCCAACTTAACCCTGACAAATGTTGTAACTACATTCTCACTTGCGTCCACCACTGAAGAACCTTGAATTGGGAATAGGAGGAAGGGGCTGTTTTAAATATCAGCTTGCTTTTTAGGGTGAGTTACCGTGGTTCTTTGGTTAAGGGAATAAGAATATTTTCTCTGCGATAGTAAGACAATTGTTACAGCAGAGGAAAGGCCCACTAAGAAGAATTCAGCAGCTGTCAAGTGGGCGTTTAGCTTCCATCCCCTGTGGGCTTTTGTATGTTATATTCCAAAGGGATTGACACAGTACTGAACAAGGGTTGCATCACTGCACTATGGGCTGTGAAAAAATCTATCCAACAGCACTGGCAATAATTTCTGAAACAGTGAAACTAATTTTATTCAAAAAGTTTAAGCAGTCTCTTATCTTCCAATCTCATGTTCTTCTTTACCACTGATAATGTGCAATTATCATCTCAGGACTTGGTAGTGCAAAGTTTTATGTAGGCCTTTGCTTAGAATTATTAAAGGAAATCTAATACAAGATCCTCTGTCATTCATTTATATCACATTTACATTGCTGTGTACAGTTCAGACCCCGTCAGGTGCAGATATCCTAAAAGCCAAAGATACAGCTTGGTACAGTGCTAATCAGGAATAAATTGAGGAAAAGGAATAGTGCCATTTTTTTTCAGAAGGTGGGATAGATTTGCATGAAAATGTACACAAACGTTTTCAGGTACTACTTGGAAGAACAACAGAGGAAAGTGACTGTAATTTCTCATTATTGTTGAATAGAATTTACACGTGAAAACAAATACATGTCTCCCAGATATGTCATTGGTCAATCCCAGGGTCAATACCATGGGGCTGAATGTTTTCCATAGAGGCAGGAAAGAGGAAATGGATTATCCTTGGGTTAGAATATAACAAATTTTCTGTTCACAGAAAGAGGTGGATCAGGGAATTTACAATGGATTCAATGCCCAAGCATAAGGTGCCTACTCTTTCCTCCATCTGCACAGCACCATGGATCCTTCTTTAATAAAGAGCTTAGCCATTTTATTTGGCAAGGATCATTCTCATGAGCAGCATTGCACTCTACAGCCCACCTCTTGAACCTTATGCACCTCTTGCACAATCCCACTGTTTTTTCTACAACAAGCTGTGAATGAGATTTTTAAAGATCTTAATTGGCCCCAATTAGGAGAAGATGCAGTAAAATAAAATAAAAAACTGAGGCTGCTAGAGATCTGAAACAAAAACATAAATTGTGGGAGAAATCAGACTCAAAACATTAACACTGATTTCTTCGCACAGATGCGGCCAGACCTGCTAAGTCTCTCCACCAATTTCTGTTTTTGTTTCAGGAGAAGAGGCAGGATTGCTATGAAGTTTTTTACCCGCCATACTGACATAAGAATTAAAACACTATTCGGCCCCTTCAGCTTGCTCTGCCATTCAAAAAAGATCATAGTAGATCTGATCTTGAAAGTGATATGCTAGCTGGCATCTGCAGCTTCATTCCCTTTAGCAGGGGATCCAAAGATTCAGCTCATCGAATCACTGGAGTGATGGTGGAAGTGTTGCTTTTCTGTAGCTACATGTGCCTGCAGAGCTAAGGGCAAGACTCATGTCAAAATACAAGGTCAAGATTGTACAGCAATCTGAGCACACCACACCTGACATGCTGGAGTACACGTAATTCAAAGTATAGGCTACCTGGTGCCAATATATCCTAAAGAGCTGATGGTCATTATTAGGCTGTCCTACTACTAAGAGATATAAACCTCGGGGTTAGCCAATGAGCTCCCTGTTCAGGGTGCGCCTTTGGAGATTATGCTGCCGAAGCTACCACAAAAAGAATAATCATTCTTGGAACTGATGTGACATATTCCAATGACAGCAGATTGAAAGTAAAGGTTTTCTATTTATCCTTGGAATGATGATAATCCTGCAAGTCTGCCGATCCTTAGTTGCCAAAAGGAAGCAGTAGTTATCCTTTCCTTGAACCAGTCAGTCCATGTGTTGGAAATGTTCCATTGTGGTGTTCAGTAATCAGCACCTGTCAAAGTATTTCCCAGTGATATGTGCCAAGTTAATACTTGCACTGACTTTATTTACGTACTGTTACACACCATCAAATAATGAACGTTTCTACAGTGAACAATGCTGTAAAATCACCAACCGTTTCTATTCAATAAATTGGCTAAAACCCAATCTTTCTTGTGTTCCTGAGTTAGGTTGCCACATGTGAGATATCAGGGAAATGCTTCTATATCTCACTCTACCTAAGATGATTGCCTTGTAATTTTTGATAATGATTTATTGCAAATGTTCCTGTTGCCAGCATAATAAAGAGACTGATTTACAGCAACCGAAATTTGCTTCCAAATTAGTACAATAATGACACTAGTGAAAGGGAGCTATTAAGGAAGGAACAAACTTCGATTGTCTTTGAACACTTTGAATGTGTTTCACTAATATTTATGTAAATGGAGTGCCATATTTAATATGCAGCTGTTCGAATTCTAAACTCGTAGAGTAATTTGACAGAATGGAGTGGGATTTTTGCTTCAATAATTTTTGCCTAAAATGATGATTTTAGATTTGTCATTGAAGCAAGCAATTTGCCATTTTTAAAAATCCAAAATAGCCCTAAATATTCCCCCTGTCTACTATAAGCAAGACAGAAAAACATGCAGTTTGTTACTGAATGTCTACAATTTATGAATTAAGATAATTGCTAAATTATCATTTTCTGAAAACTTAATTTCTCTACATGAGAACATTTAAAAATTTATCATTTTTAATAGAATTTTCCATTGCACATATGGATGGGATTTAATTGTAATTCTCATTTTCACATTTCTAAACATTTGCATATATTAACCATTTTGAAAACATCAGCTTTAATCATTATTAGAAAAGTATGTGTGTATAGTAAATTTATAATGCAAATGAATAGAACAATTAATAACAATGTACAGCAAAATCTATATAAACAGATATTTTTCTTGTTTAATTCTTTAAAATGTGTCTGAGATGTTATGAGATTGACTGAAGTGAACTATAAAGATGCAAACTGTTTCCATCCTGGAGGTGAAAAAGGGAAATAATTACATGAGTTTGCCCTGGAGAGAAACTCAACCCCTTCTCACTAGCTCTGTAATTAAGCTTTGGGTGAAAAAATCCACTGGGACCTCTGCAACTCGCCAGCAGTTAATGCCCTTTGGTGGTTAATTAGTGGCCACTAATGGCCCTCAGCATGCCACCTTCCCAATCACCTCTCTCCCCAGTGGGCGAGGAAGGTGACTAGTTTCCAGACAGGGAAATCAGGGTGATCTGCCTGCTGAGTTTGGGAGGGTGAGAACATATATAACGATCTAATGACTGGAGTAATTACTATTATATCTCCATTGGAAAAAAGGATTATAAATAAAAAGTAAAATGGCATCATTATGCAATATACATGAAATTATTCCTTTTCCATTCATTCTGGAATACTCAAATGGATTGATTTGACTGAAACTGGAGACATTCAGAGACATAGACGATGGGCAAAGAGATGTCCTCTGAAAACAAGCACCTGCCTTGTCCTCGATCCCTCGAAACCTCTTTCCCTGTGAATCTCCATCCTGCCTCTTGTTGCTGGATGTCCTCTGGAGTAGGCTTTAAACAGCAATCCTTAGGACCAAGAGGTTGGCAGCTTCTGAATGGCCAGTAATTACTGGCAGCTTGACATAGCAGTATTAAGGAACCTGATAGGGTGAAACACCTAGGGGCTGCCTATCAGCTCGAAATTTGGTGAGCCAACTTAACAGTGGAGGCAACCTGTTAATATCCCACAATTAGGCCAGGATTCTCCCACTTCTTTTATCTATGTCTATCACTTCTACATCTATCACAGAGTCTGTCTCTCATAATTGACAGTTACAGTATATTAAGATTTTGAGACTGTAAGTTTTGGAAAATATAACTGGTTGCCTGATACATTCTGAGGAAGGGTCACCAGACTCAAAACGTTAACTCTGATTTTTTTCTTCACAGATGCTGCCAGACCTGCTGAGCTTTTCAGGCAACTTCCGTTTTTGTTCCTGATTTACAGTATCCGCAGTTCTTTCGGTTTTTATTTTGCCAGACACATTAATTTGATTTTGTTTTCTGTATCTGAAGAATTGAACTTGGAAATATCGAAATGAGCAAATGATTTTATCATTACTGTTGGCCTGTGAATAATGAAATATCAATAATAGGTCAAATCAATTCTTTTGAATTTTAGAGAATGAATAGAAAGGGAATAATTTCACACACACTGCATTAACTTCATTAGTGATGCCATTTTACTTTTCATTCTTAATCTTCTGATGAAGATATAAAAATTATTAGTCCTAAAATAGATTGTTATATATTTTAGTCTTTTCTCATCTTCTTCCACTACATTATGTTGTTTCTTGTATCTTAATTTGCTACTACAGATGAGTCTCAATATTGCCAAACTATGAGGATGTCTATTTTTGTCTAGAAATGCCAGCAAACTTTTGATAATAAACTTGGGAAATGAACAGAAACCCTTTCTAGTAATTAGGATTAATGGCTAGAGTTATGCCTTCATAATGTCTTGGTTTGATCTTCAGAAGCAGCAGAAAGATCCCTATTATTGTCCCAGAGATAGTAGGAACTGCAGATGCTGGAGAATCTGAGATAATAAGGTGTAGAGCTGGATGAACACAGCAGGCCAAGCAGCATCAGAGGAGCAGAAAAGCTGACGTTTCGGACCTCATTTCTGAAGAAGGGTCTAGGCCTGCAACTTCAGCTTTCCTGCTCCTCTGATGCTGCTTGGCCTGCTGTGTTCATCCAGCTCTACATCTTGTTATCCCCTATTATTGTCCCTCTCACTTCTCTGTCATTCCACTCTCTTCCAACGTCTTCAGTCTTCCAGACTAGCTTGAAGTTCATTATTAGCAACACACTTCCTGAAATGTAAATGACATTCACCAGCAACCTGGCTGGGAACAGACTGCAATTGCCTGCAGTGCTCCAGTCTAATGTAAATGAGGCCCAAGGTAGGGCTCTTATGCTGCAATAGTGATGTCCCTACCTGCGAGACAGGAGACCTGGGTTCAACTCCCATCTGCTCCAGATGTTTGTCCTAACATGCTTGAACAGGTTGATTAAAGAATATCTAAATGAGGCCGAAAGTTTTAATATTGGATAGGTGTCAGACCTACCTGTGCTGGAGTAGGGAACATTCACTAGATCAGAAGCCAGCACAAACCAAATTCTAGGCTACCATATGAAAGGATTAAAGACATGACTAAATATAAATCGATTGTTCATCAATAGCAACTCATTTGCATGATTCAGTAAACATTGACATTCTATATTATACAAGTGATGAATGCTTCATCAATAACCCTCCCTGGTCTCCATCTGATGCTGAATCAGACTATTGGTAACTAAATCATTCTATTTGACCCAGTAATGACATTCTGATCCAATGTCTAGACTAAGGATAATCCACTTCCAACTCTATAATGTTGCCTGTCTCTGTCCTGCAGGTGCTGAAACCTTTATCCAAGTTGTTGCCAGATTCTCAATGATTCCAATTCCTTCTTGGCCAACATTCCACATTCAGCCCTCTACGTGCTATGACATATCCAAATTGTATTGCCTACAACTTAACTTGAATGTTATATTTACCAATCATGCCTGTGCTTACTGACTGACATTAGTTCCCAACTTTTCGATTTTAAATGTTTTATTTTAAGTCTTTGTTTTAGCCTCAGCCTCGTCACTTTCAATCTTTGTATTCACTTCCAGTCATACAAACCTCCTTGACCTCTTCACTCTTCCAATTCTGGTGACTTCCGCATTCTCAAATTTCAATCACTTCTTCATCGGCAGTAGTTCCTTCAAGGTCTGAAATTCCTTCCATCAACCTCTCCACCTCAGTACCCTACTGTCCTCTTCTCCACCATTCCTCAAAACGTGCTCCTTTATTGAACCTTCTGCCATAGATTCTAATGTTTCATTGTGGGTCAGTGTCAAATTTAGCCTGAGAACATTCCTTCAAAATGCCTCGCAATGTTTTACCACAGTGAATATGGTATATAATTACAAGTTGTTCTCGTCTTACATTACATGCACTATAAGAAAACAAATATTTGCATTGCATTGTCTCAATTCTTCCATATTATCTAATCACTGAACTTTCATTTCTTGGAATTACATAGCTTTTTCCAATCAATACTTTTGCCAATGAGCTGTGCCAAATTTCTATAAGTGTGAGGTTGGAAAAGCACAGCAGGTCAGACAGCATCCGAGGAGCAGATAAGTCAATGTTTCACTCCTGACAAAGGGCTTTGGCCCAAAGCATTGACCTACTTGCTTCTCGGCTGCTGCCTGACCTGCTGTGCCTTTCCAGCCTCATACCTATAGACTCTGGCTACCAGCATCTGCAGTCCTTATCGTCTCCAGAACTGAGCCAAATGCCTTGCCTCAAACTCAGATGACAATAAATCAGTAATTTTTAGTTCCCCTACTGATGGTACAGATGGATAATTGTGACAATCAGGAGGCCTGATGCTCACATAGAGTTGAGCCTCAGACTTCAGTTAGTGCTGTGCTCAATGTACCAGGTTTGCCATGTCTCCAAAAGCAGTTTACATGCTCAGCTGCCTCAACATGATTGGCTGTCAGGTAGATCACAAGGATGTAGGGAGGGCCTTTCCAATTGCAAAACTGCTATGACACCAAAAGGAGCGCTCCTATTCTACAAGGCTCCGTATCAAACTCAAATAAAATTGCTTCTCTTTTTGGTGGTAGCTGGTTCTTAGGCAAAATGCATGCCTGGGAACTTCAAAGGAGCAATGGTGATACCTCCACAGGGCACTCTAATTTCTTGTGGACACCTACATTAAGTTAGGCCATTCATATGCTATGGGTCAACCATTGTTTTAGGAAGCTGGTTTTAATGCCTACAAATCATCCATGTTTGATATCGTGTCTGAGGAGTTTCATGTTTCCTTGGGTACAGGACATATCCATGGAACTACCAATGTCAATTCTGAAGGAGGGTCATACTAGACTCAAAATGTTAACTTTGTTTCTCTGTCCACAGGTGCTACCAGACTTTCTGAGTTTCTTCAACATTCTGTTTGTTTCAGATTTCCAGCATCTGCAGTATTTTCCTTTCAATTGATTTCTACCCCAGGATGTATTATCCAGGCTGACAGTCAGGCATTACCTACGGAGTCTTGAATAAGACAGCTAGAATCTGAATGGGTTAGCTGATATCACTAGGTAACCTCTAATCATCAGGACAAAAAGGATTGTTCCTGGGTGGAGCTAGCCAGTTCTTTACATGTTCATCAGAGTGTGTAAAAGATGGTGGCGGTAGAGTAGGCAGTGTCTGAGCTCCTGAACCCAGGGTTTGACCATTCCATCCGCTTTTCCTTTCTTTTTCATTTCTCAATTTTTTCCTCTTTTTAGGTTTTTTTTTGCTTACCTTTTGGTGAGAGCTATGTCATGAAGGCAACGGTGGTGACTGTATTGGAGTCTGGAGCACGGCAGCAACTGGGGCCAGCTGGACTTTGACAGTTTGCAACGAGGCTGCTGGTGAGCCCAGATGGCCCAACTGCAAAATCTAAAGTACAAAATAGAAAGGATTAAGTTAAAGGTCAACATTACAGTTCTTCTTAGTATAAAGTATAGAAATAAAGAAATAAGTTAAAAGTTCAACATTGTAGTCCTTCTTTACCCATGGGCCTGCAGTTGCTCCATGCTGGGCTTTCCCCATGAAGGCTCGATCTCCCCTGCACTGAGCTCATACTCTCATACCTATGTATGATCAGAGGATGATCAGAGGATTAGATAGGGTGGACAGTGGGAGCCTTTTTCCTCGGATGGTGATGGCTAGCACGAGGGGACATAGCTTTAAATTGAGGGGTGATAGATATAGGACAGATGTCAGAGGTAGGTTCTTTACTCAGAGAGTAGTAAGGGCGTGGAAAGCCCTGCCTGCAAAAGTAGTAGACTCGCCAACTTTAAGGGCATTTAAATGGTCATTGGATAAACATATGGATGATAATGGAATAGTGTACGTTAGATGGGCTTCAGATTGGTTTCACAGGTCGGCGTAACATCGAGGGCCGAAGGGCCTGTACTGCGCTGTAATGTTCTATGTTCTATGTTCTTTGTTTCTAAGATGGTGCTGAGAATGATTTTGTATACTTTTCACTGTACTCCTGTGCTTCTCTACATGTGACAACAAAACCTAATTCTAATTCTTAAGTTAGCAGCAGCTAACTAAAGTAGTGATGTGAATATATTCTCAAATTGAACCTGACATCAGAGACAATCATGTATTATTAATGTAGTGTAACTAGGTAGATCTTAAATAATACATTTATTTATTGCTCATCAGGTTTAAGCATAAGAAGTTGTGTGGCCATCTTTCCTCACATTGTATCAGTATCCTAGACTAATCTCAGCAAGAGGGATCAGTGGCAGTGAATCTACCAAATTCCAGATCATATCCGACATTCCAAGATGGTGTGCTACATTTTCAAAGATACCATCATTTGGATGAGTGTTAAACTGAGCAGTTATTTGCCCATCTCACTAAAGATCCCGTTTGAAAAAAAAGAGTTCTCTCAATGTCTTAACAATGACTAGCAATGTCTCAGTGCATCAGAAAAATGCAGATTAACAGCCTGAACAAATTTCAGAATTTGTCTTTATTATGATTGGCTAAAAATTGCAATGGAACCTCTGTTACCTAACTGAAATCAATCAAAATGGCTGCTTATCTAAGTTTCTTCCTTTATTATTCTACTGAAACTGCTAAGACATTAATCCATATTTTGAAACAGTTCTCTATATTAAATTCTGCAAGGATGTCTCAGCTGCAAATTAAGCATACTTAAAGCAATGAAAGATTTGAACTTATTTGTTAGCTTTGCGCCCTGCATGTTACATGTTGTTGGTCCAGTATGGTCTGAAGGCTTCCAGTAGCCTAATTCTATTTGTGAAATGTGTGATAAAAAAAATCACATTTGAATTATGAACACTTTCTATGAAAGGTTTTAGCTTGAAATTCTGGCATCCAATGTGCAGGTTTATTTGAAATCACAGTAAGAAACCCACAAGATCAATTTGAATGCTGAATTTACATCCCAACTAGTTTCACTCAATCATTTCAATTAGGAATAAAGTTGGTGGATGAAAAATCAGCAATACACCTAATTCTATCAGTTTCCTGACAGAAATAGAAATTGTGTTCCCTTTAAAACTGATTTTTTCTGGCCTGTTCCATGTAGCATGAGTGCTGACATGACTGTTGTTATAGCAATTACTTCTTTTTGCCAACATATATAATTGCTAATGAACAAAGACAAGAGAAAGGTGACAATAAAGACCACAGAAGCCGCTATGTTTCATAAGCTGACATCAAAGAACTATATGGTGCTATATATACTCTATTACCAAAGTGGGAGTCGACTTATCTCATTTGGCTGGATGGTTAGCTTGCAAAGCAGTCTGATGCCAACAGCATGGATTCAATTCCCACATTGGCTGAGGTCACCATGAAGGACTCTCCTTCTCAACCTCTCCCATCGCTTGAGGTGTGGTGGCCCTCAGGTTAAATCACCACCACTTGTTTCTCCCTAATAAGCTTGTATGGTCGAGTAAGAGAGAGCAAGAACTGCAGATGCTGGAGTCAGAGATAACACAGTGTAGACCTAAAGGAACACAGCAGGCCAGGCAGCATTAGAGGAGCAGGAAAGTTGATGTTTCGGGTCAGGACCCTTCTTCAGTCTAGTAAGACTGTGGTGACTTGATTATCAAAGCATTTAGGAAAATAAAAGCTTTGTTCCTTGGTGGGGCAGGGGGATGAGAAAAAAAAAAGAATATTCAGATGAAGGCGGACATTGTGAATGGTTGTCCATGGAAGGATTTCAGTGGTTGTATGACACAGGGTAAGTGACCGTACCCTGGAAATAAGGTATATCAACAAGTGCTCAGAGTGAGTGTACCATCCTCATCAGTGAGCTGCCTTCATGTGATGGAAGACAGACAGGAAGAGGTTGAGGGAAGCCACTAGTAAGAGTCCTCTGAAACCTAAATAAACACAATGTTGCCTTCACAACTTTAACAGGATCAACACACGCCCATGCCAACATGCCTGTCCCTTCTCTGGTATCAGTGAAACAACCTCAAATGTCATGGCCTGTATACTGTTTCTTTCTAATTAACTAATACATCATGTTGATGTGCTGCTTCTTAACAAACAATAAACTATCTGAAAATTCCTCATGAGTGATGGATTGCCTATATGAGATAACTGTGGTCTGGAACCCTCCAAAATCTAACAATAGGGTGAATACATTAAAGTCGCCTGTATTGGCCGTGGTATAACATCAACATTCCATCTAACCACACAAAGTTTCCACCCAATGAGGGAGATTCAATTTTCCCCATGAAGTGAATGCTCTCTTAATGCAAAGGTAACTGTTCAATTGTCATAATTTCTTCAGAAATTGTCCAAAAGTAGATATGTATAATATATATATGGATGAACAAAATATGTAAATTCATTACTTTTCGGAAATATACAGTGGATTGACTAAATATTTGAAAAAACAAGTTGCCGTGGAAACAGAATACTGGCTGATTCTGAGAACTTCTCTTTTAATCAAGAGATGATCTGAGACTGGGGAAACAGTGTGCTTGATTGGTTAAAGTCATCAGGATGATTTATAATGGCCTGTTTTACACCAGTTAGGGTTTTTCTTTGCCTCTATTGCCACATTCATTATTTTATTTTCTGATTCTACATTTGTGACAACGCTTGCAGTAACTGGAAGCTTTTTTAGAAAAACATTAACCTGCTGCTTCTCAGCATTTATTTTCAATTTAATTGTTGTTTCATTTCCAGTCATTTGAGGATGGGCAAGTAAACGAAATAGCTCATCATCAACAAAATAACAATAAAAACAGCTTACCTTTATATAGTACCTTAAATATAGTAACATGCCCTAAGATGCTTCACTGGAGCATCACAACGCAAAGTTTTACACAAGGAAATATGAAGGACTGTTGCTAAAACTTTGGTCAAAGAAATAAGAGCTAAGGAGTATCTTAAAGGATGGAACAATAGAGACACTGAATGGTTCAGGGCAGGACTCAACCTTAATGATCTTGAATTTTGAATGCCAATGCTGAAGAGATTAAATTTAGATGCTATAGCAGTAGAAATTAGAGGAATACAGATATTTTTGAAAGTTATGGGGTTGGAAGAGGTTGCAGAGTTAGAAGGTAGTAGATAAGGGTAAAGCCATGGTGTAATTTGAATTTGAAGGTGATAATTTTAAAATCGATGGATTGGTTAAAGTGAATACAACGTTTATCAGCGAGTTCTGTAAAAGAGAAATCGGTTATCTTTGGAGAGGGTAGTCCTTGTCTCCAAGTAGCTATCCATGTATAGTATCCATCCCATGGAATGAGACAGTACCTTGAAAGTTATCAAGAATATAGGTATCATGGTAGCTCCCAGGATACCTGGTGCAGACTTCTAAGATGTAGTACAAATAATGGACCTTGATCAAGTGGAACTCTTTCCAGTTAATGAACTCAGCCATTTCTCATCCTGATTGCACAGTTGAGGTGTACTTGAAGATGAAATGCTATCCAGGTCACACCTGGAGTAATTTCCAGGCTCCACCTAAAGGTCAATTTTCCCATCCTGCCAAATGCCATGTAACCTTTTGTGTAGTTGTTGCTGTAAGAACCATCAGTTTGGAGGCTATTCCCATCCAAACTTTTAATTAGATGGTCAATAAACCCCCTTTACTGCCTTAAATGCTGGGATCCTGCATTGCCATCCCCAATTTCGCAAATGGAGGGAGGGTGGTGGTAACTTGCAAACACATCTGTCTCCTCTCCTGCAGTACCAATTACCACCCGTCCTCCCTTACTATATCACGTTCCATCTTTATATTTGGAGTTGACTCCCCTTCACAGTCATTATCAGCTCTACATTCCAACATAATGCAACCAAACCCCACACTTGATTTTCCCAGCTTCCCCAACATAGCATGAAGTGCTCCTGATAATCCCCCTTGTCGTTTACTGCTCAATCCCCCCAGGACTGATTTATGATCTCAGCCCTAACTGAAGATTGTCCTGTTCCCGGACTGATGTCTCTAAAACTCCTTCACTGCCTACCTGCAATGCTCAGATTAGTTGAACTTGACCTCTAGGGAAAACCGTTGACTGGAAGTATATGGATCCGCCATTCCTAATGTCATAAGTGTGTGATCGGACTGAGATCAGACAATGTTATTGACTGAGTGTGGTGTCGTTCCCTGACTGATCATAGTCATGATTCACCCAGCTAGGGCTGACTTCCCTTCCACTTGCAAACATAGCTGTTGGGTTAATGTATGTCATATATTTACCATATAAGTGCCTGCCACATATTGCAGTCATGACATTGATAGAGAAAAGTGCCGTGCCCCTTTGACCATACTGTGCTGGCAAACATGACAAGCTGCCTGGCTTTCTGGCTGTGCTAAGAAGCAAGTATGGCAGACACGTTTTGAGCCTGTAAGCTTTGAATGAAGCAGTAAAGCGCTAAAAGCAAAGCCAAGATGCTTTAAGAATCTATGTTAGATCAAAATGAATCAGCACTTAGAAAGCAAGTTAAGACCACTGAGATGCAATGTGGGAACATGCATGAATGAGTGTGACTCTCTGTGCAAACCTGGCAGGAGCATTGCTCTGTAAGGTGCAAGTGAGCTCCAAAATAATATATGGAAATGAGGTCCTCACCACTTAAGAGGGAACTTCTCATCTAGTCAGGAAAATCTTCAGGGGAAAAGTGAATTCTCTTTCTCTTCGTGTCAAGAATCTGATATTTTGCATGCTCGCTGTATTCTCTCAAATTTTTGTCATGTTCACACTGCTGAAGAGATGGGGAAATTTCACTATTATTTTCTGAGGTTATACAAAATACCTTTATAGAACAGTGGTGGAACAACACATGTTCAGAAAGCCGACATGAAAATCAAAGGAATTAATAAACCAGATGAAAGAAGAGATTAATGGAATCTGCAAATTAGCTGAAATCAATTCACGGAAAATCTTTCAAAACATTGCTTCCTTATTTTCCAAATACACTAGTCTGAAACGTTAGAATTTGTATTGCAGCTATATATAATGCATGATAAAGATAGCAAGAACTGCAGATGTTGGAGTCAGATTCAATACAGTGTGGAGCTGGAGGAATACAGCAGGTCAGGCTGGAGCTTACTTGCACCTTACAGAGCAATGCTCCTGCTAGGTCTGCACTGGCACTCACACAAACTCATGCATGTGCCCACGATGCATCTCAGTTCTGATGAAGGGTGCAAATCCAAAACGTCGACTTTCCTGCTCCTCTGATGCTGCCTGACCCGCTGTGTTTCTCCCGCTCCACACTGTATTAATTATAATGCATGGTATTTGGATAAAGAGGAAAATCAATATTTGAGGAGCGTAACTGTTCAAGCCTGGTGTACATTTAATAGCAGGCTCAATTAGTGTGTTTCTGCATACGATTTGACTGAAAGTTGCTTTTCAGTAACCAGGTTGGTATTATTCTTGCCTCCCTCTCTATTAATCAGTCTAGAAGTGTAAGAGTACCTGTTAATGTCTTGCTTTGGTTTTGGTATTGTGATTTTGATCAGACAATTGCAATGTGTCTTCACGATGAGCTTCCCACTCAATAAAACCGAACACAAGTTATTTCAGTTCCCAGCTGATTACTGGGAACTTGCCTTAAATGCAAATTAAATGAAATCACCTGTTTAAAGCTTTTGAATTTTGAAGTAATTTACAGAATCAGGAAAGAAACAAACCGAAGAGTTAGATCTTTTCTTCAACTACATGTCCGAGTATATCCATTACTATATTATTGTGAAGCTCCCACGTCTATCATCTCGCATTCTCCTGAGAATGATTTCTAAAGACAGGAATTAATTTTCCATGGTACTAATAATATCAAATGTGTCATGCCAAATCTCAGATGGCAATATTTTCTGTTTAGACCAGAGTTCTTTAGAAGACTGTCACAACATATTTAATAATGAAACATAAGAAATAATGGTAGTGAATGACCGCATAGTCCCATGAGCTGAATGCATCATTCTATATCAAGTACCACTTTGCCTTCTAATCCCCATATCGCTTGATTTGCCTATTGCCCAAATGTCTACTGTTCTTAGCCTTGAGTATGCTTGATGACTAAGATTTTGAAGATATGCAATCTACTCTGGATTCTAAACTCTCTAGCCAAGGAAAACACCCTCTCCATACCTGCACTCTTTTAGCCCTCTTAGAACTTTACATGTTTCAACAAGGTCACTTTTTTATTCCTTTGTACTCCAGACCAAAATCTTTCCTCACAGAAAAGCCCTCTCACCTCAAGGCTTAAGCTACTGAACATGCATTGCATTGCCTCATCCCCTTACTTTGAAATGGACACGAAAACTGTACACAATATTTTAGGTTATGATCTCAGTAAAACCCCACAAAATTGCACCAAGACTTTCTCATTTTTGTTCACCAAATTTCTTGCACTAAAGGCCATCACTCTACTTGCCAGCCTGAGCTTTTGATATGCCTTCATATTGACGTGTTTTGTTTTACAAGGGAGCCCACATTTCTCTGAACATCAACCTTTCATTTAGCTTCTTAGTGCCCAACATGTTTTTATTATTGAGTGTTATTTTGCTTCTGAAATGGAGTCCATATTTCACAGACAGACATTTGGTGTAGGCTGCACTGGATACAGTTTTGATGAAGGTATTACTGCTCAGGGAGAGCATCTTCTGAAAGTATTCAGAGTGGTAAAATCATGATATCAATGGTAGTTTGGGAGTAAACAGCCAATCTTAACTTTAACAGGAAGGATTTTGATTAGTGCAATGTAAATAAATAATCAATTACTTCTAGGTAGTTGCTGATTGATGTCTATCGAGTGTTCATGCCTTTGTACATGCTTCCGATGTGCGAGTTGCTGAAGCCTACAGAGAGCAGTGTGGCAGGTACTGAGCAATTATTGTTGTTGTGTTGAATGATCTTGTTTCTGCAGAAGTTGTTTAGCCTCAGAATGTGTGCAATAGGAGATATTGCTGTTACACTGCAAGATAACCGAGCGAATGAACAGATGCAACATAGAAAAAGACAGCCTGCTGGGTAAGGAGCAATGGGAGGAGCACTGTCATCAAGAGGTCAGATCCATTCCGCATAGATTTCCCTTCTTGTGTCTCAATGAGTGACTTCACTGAGATCATCCTGATTGAAATCTGCTGCATTCATAATTCCAGCCTCAGGGCAAGGTGAGGGTGGCATTGCCAGCTGCTGTGAAGGTGAATGTTGCATGAGTTTTCATGTATAGAGATAGTACGAACTGCAGATGCTGGAGAATCTGAGATATACAAGGTGTAGAGCTGGATGAACACAGCAGGCCAAGCAGCATCAGAGGAGCATTCTGAAGAAGGGTCTAGGCCCGAAACGTCAGCCTTCCATGCTCCTCTGATGCTGCTTGGCCTGCTGTGTTCATCCAGCTCTACATCTTGTATATCTCATGAGTTTTCATGTGTTTGATTATTTTCAGGCTAGAGCACAGGGTATTTGCAAATTCTCCCAGTGTGCTGTCTACTATCGGTTAAGCTAATTTACCATGAATCTGGATTCAAAGAGCACTGAATATATTTCATTCTCCAGTGCCAGACAGAAGCAGGTGGAGCAAACTGAGATTGCGCTTCACACAACTTCATGTCATGACTGTATGCAAGTCATTTTGCTGGTGCCATACCTCAGAGATGCATTTCAATGCAAAAAGATTCCCTTACCTCAATGTCCAGTTATAAGTGACCACATACAACTTATCTTGCAGGTCAATGCAATGCATCTATGTCTGTGGTCATGATGCCTTTAATCTGCAGAAGCCTGCTATACCATTCACACTTGCATCATTATGGCAAACGAAAGGCTAGCTGCTGGATAACAAGATGACATAGCACAACTTGACAAATTGATAACAGGACACACAAGATCAGGCTACAATTGTTTATTTCATGTGCACACAGGGAGAGGAAGCCTTACCACTGTGAACTGTAAAGCTCATTCAGCTGGGTTACTAAAGCCGACAATCTTTATACAAATGATTACAGCATAAATATTACAATTCTCACACTCCTCTGATAAGTGATCTCATATTATCTGCTGTTTTCCATAGTCTTTCCAAGCCCTGTCTGTATTTCACCTCAGGCCAGCCCTCTCTTGATGGTAGTGCAGCTCCTATACTTCCAGCCTGCCTTTGCACTTCAGTAGTTCTGACCTGCCTTTACAATACGACTGAAAATTTAACCCAAAATGAACTAAAACTAATTCAATTCTTTCACAAGAGTTTTCCTTTGATGACATAATAATTCCAGGCAGCATGACTTGGCCAATGTAGTGTTTGGAACCAGTTGGATCTCATTGAGTATGATATCCTTGACTGGGGTTGTTAACCTGGCCAATCAGGGAGCCTTGGCTGACTGATATAAACACAAGATTCAGAGAGTCTCTTGGCTTCAGGGACTGACTCTACGCTGGCTAGTCACAGCCAGTGTACTGCGCACAGGCAAATAATGGGTGACTTGGTGATGAGATATTAGCATCTGTGCAGTTATTTCAGCCATGCATACAGCGAAAGTAATGATCCAACAATAAATGTAGTTGAGAGGACCACTGGGCGCTTGAACTGTGCTTTTGTTGCTATGCCTGTTCTGGAGGAGACTTCAGTACTCAGCACAGAGGATCTCAATATTTGTGGTTGCCTGTGAGATGATGCCAAACTTCGCTGTCCCTAGAGTACAGCCTATACTATCAGCTATGTGATGACCAGCTGAGGCAGAGGAACAAGAAGGAAGGAAGATAGCTCCTTTCTGGCCAAGCACTCTATGACCAACACATCTGACTGCAATGCCAAAAAGAAACACATAGATCCTCACTACCAACTGCTCCACACATTAATTTCCATTTGTGACCTATCATCAGACTGTCCATTTGGGCTGAAAGCCACCAATGGGAAATTCCATTACAAAAGAAACATTTCAAATTGCATTTATAAATCAAACCATGCCATAGTGTATAGAAATGGCATCTAATAATCTTAGTGCATTTTGTTAATCTCTGTCTTCCAGCTGCCTTTTCCTATCCTCGTGATCCTACACAGTGCTACTACTGTGATGACAACATGGTTGATGGTTGACTTTCAAGGCAGGAGGCTATAGATGGCTTTGTAGAATGATCCTGAGCAGTCCTTGGCTAAAAGGCTGAGCATTTGATAGCACAACTTAGGCAGCAGCAGGCCAGGCTGAAAGACTGGTACTCAACAGCAAGGCCACTGGCAGAGTGGTGGCTTTGAGAGCACAATGCTGTTATTTTGAGAGAGGACAACAGTTTGTGTAGCATGGGGCCACTGTCATTCTCAGGGGAAGTTTCTCAGTTATCTTAGTTACATGTTGAGGATAGATTGCTGGACTTGCAAGAGACATGACAAGATCCTTTGAATACTAATATCCATAGCTATGATGACAACAGTTTGAGCTGGCATAGCAGTAAACCAATTTTGTATGAGATCAGTTTGAGTTCCTATTACAGCAACCAGATTTTGGGTGGATTCTACTTATGTTGTAGTGGAAGCTTAGAGCTTGATTAGCAAATGCTGCATTTTGTTTAGCTAATATTTGGGTTGTGTTGGTTATCGTTGATTTGTTACAGTAAAAGTATTAAAATTTGAAATCTTGCCCGTTGGTTTGCTTTCCATTGGCTTTGTAGTTAAATAACGTTATGTCAAACTCATGAATCATTTTCTGGTGCAACAATTTGTAATTAACACCTTAACAAACACATTTTGAAAGTCAAAATATAATACAGTCTTTGGCTTCCCATTCTTAATCCTGCTAGTTCCTTCCTCAGAACTCTATAACATATTTGGTGATATTATATCCTTCTCATATAACTGTGTTAAATTTTGCCTGATCACATTATGCTTTTCTAACTGCCCTCTGTGATAAAGTAAGGTCACTTTAAATCGGAGTAAAGCCATGTTCCAGGAAAGGAATTTATTCCCTAAATCACCAACCTGAGGCCACTTTTGAAACATGCACTCATGAGCCAGGTAGAATGGAAATAGGAGTTAGCTAAAGCAAAATTCAATAGTTCAGTAACTAGTGTTGGGTCATGTTTGGTGTTCTACGCTGATCTCTGTTGATGAGCTGGGAGAACTTTGGAACTGCTCTTGATAATACATCTGAGCAAAACTGTGCAATAGAACATAAGTATTTCAAGAAATCCATCTTTATTGAGTCAATTATTTAAAGTAAAATTGCATTCTTGGTTGAAGTATCATTTACATCATAATTAGTGTTTGAATTATGTCAATTTTGGTTGTTACAGTGAAAGTTTAAAAAACTGACTTTGACTCCATTAGTTTCTGTCTAATAATGTTACTTGGGGATTTCTTTACTTTAGAAAGTTGTCGGTAAAAACCATTATCACTTTCTTAATAATTGATTCTGGTACTTATCTGATGGTTGATGCAAAGCTTATAGTTCCATCCTGTCTCACATAATGATATTGTGCAATTGCATTGTCTCTATATCTGGGCCAAGAGGCCTGGGTTCAAGTCTTAGCTGTTCCAGGGGTGTATCATAACAGCTCTGAACGTGTTATAAGCATAATGTCCACTATCTCTGCAACAACTATTTCTGGAATTCTCAGATGTAGGCCATTAGGGAGTGGTGATCTACTGGCTTGTTAACTCTCCAGTGTATGTTCTTATATGAAATTAATTACACTTTAAGCTCCTCATTCTCATAAGAAACTTATTACAAGATATTTTTAAGACACAGGTTACAGGAGGGTCTAATGATCTGGTCATATGACTGATCAGTGGCAAATGGAATTCAATCAGAATAAATATTCTGCACTTGGCAGGACAAACAAGGCAAGGGAATACATGATGAATGGTGGGAACCTAGGAAGTACTGAGTTCAGAGGGACCTTGGTATGTATGTCTGTCAGACCCTAGAGTGGCAGGACAGATAGATAACGTAGCTAAAAAGGGGTATGTGATACGTTCCTTTATTAGCAGAGTAATAGAGTTTAAGAGCAGGAAGGTTATGTCAGAACTGTATAAAAGATGGGTTAGGCCACAGCTAGAGTATTGTGTGTTTTTCCAAAAATCCATATTTTAGGAGGGATGTGAATGCACTGGAGAGGGTACAGAGGAAATTTATCAAGATGTTGTCCAGGTCAGAGAATTTTATTTATTAAGTGAGATTGGATGGACTGGGGTTGTTTTCCTTGGAGCAAAAGAGACAGGATTGAGATTTTTTTTAAAAATGCATTCACAGGATGAGGATGACGCTGGCTAGGCCAGCATTTGTTGCCCAGCCCTAGTTACCCAGAAGAAAGTTAAGAGCCAACCCCATTTTTATGGGTCTGGAGTCACATTTAGACCAAACGAGGTAAGGATGGCAGTTTCCTTCTCTAAAGGGCATTAGTGAACCATATGGTTATATATAACCCCAATAGGATTTTTTCATGGTCATGGTCATCATTAGATTCTTAATTCTAGGCTTTTATTGAGCTCAGGTCCCACCATGTGCCACGGTGGGATTCAAACCTGTGTCTCCAGAATATTACCATGGTCTCAGAATTAAATCTAGTGATAATACTACTAGGCCATCGACTCCCCTGTTATGTATAAAATTATGAGGGCAGAGTTAGAGTAGACATGAAGGAACATTTCCCTTTGGTTGGGGGATCAAGGACCAGGGGCACTGACCAGATAATGGGCAGGAAGTTTCAAGGAGACTTGAGGAAAATCTTTTTCATCCACACGATGGTAGAAATCTGGAATTCATTACCTATAAAGTTGTTAGAAGCAGAAATCCTCACGACATTTAAGAAAGATTTAGATGTATACATGCAATGCAAAGGCATACAAAGCTATGGGCCAAGTGCTGGAAAGTGGGATTAGAATAGTTAGATTCTTTGTTTTGACTGATGCAGACTCAATGGGCCAAAGAACCTTTGTGCTATAGCGCTATATGACCCTATGATAATGACACTTTTCTCCCAAGTACTTCTTATATAATTTATGTAACTGAATTGTGATTACATATAAAATTAACCTCTCTGCCATTGACTTATTTCCCTTTCTAATTTCTCCTGTGTCAACTTTAAGTGATCTATGTTCGCTCTTACTGTTATACTATTTTAATTTTAATTTCTCATTCTTTCTTTTATTCATCCTTGACTCATCATTAAGTGTGTCTCCATTATTCAGTCGAACACATACTAATCAAGAATTTGCAAGTGTTTAATTAAATCTTCATTTTAATCTAATTTCCTGATCTATGTTGGAGAAACCCTCCCTCCTAGCTGTATAATTGGCTTTATTTAAGGTTTAGGGCCTAGCTTTGGACTTTCATGTGGATTCTCAAACTCAATGCAAAGTTCAATCATATTATGACCAGCTTCCCCAGTGAATATTTTATTATGAGGTTATTAATTAATCTTGACCCATGGCATAGACATTGTCCAGAATAGCTTGATCACTGATAGATTCTAGGTAACAGCCTTGAATGTATTCCAAGACACCATCCTCCAACTTGTCAAATTGTCAAATTGATTTGTCTCAGCAATATGAGATTACATTTCCTTATTATTGTTGCATTACATTTGTCTGATTGATTACTACTCTATCCAAAGTTATAACTACTGTTAGGATCTCTACTAATTGTTCACCCTGGCAAATTTTTGCCCCTCATTATTTCTTATTTTCACCAACACTTTATTTCCCGATTTTCCGTGCTAAGATCTTTCCTCAGCACTGTTCTTATGCTAACATTCCCTCCCCACCACCCATCCAGCTTTTCCACTGTATCTGTCTTTTTAAACAGTCAAGCACCAACCTTGGTCACCATTCTATCATGACTTTATAATGGCTATTAGATCAGATGTGTTTATCTCCCATTAGTGTAATTAATTTGTCTATCTTGTTATTGATGTTTTGGACATTCAGATACAGTACATTTTGTTTTAACTTTTAGTAATTATCCCTGGTTTGACTCTATGCGCTGATGCATTATTAATGTCAGAACTCCTTATGCAGAATTTGACTAGTTTCTGGGCTGGTAAAACAGTGCTGAGCTACCATGGCCAATTCCTGATGCAGAACCAATGATGGGAAAGATTCCTACTTTGACACTATAAGCCTGTTCTCTTCACTTCACAGAGTAGTCAGCAATTTGTGATGGCAGGGTTGTCCCTATGTAGGTGAAAGATGCTATCTTCATCTTGCAGCAGCTTGGAGTGCTATTGATGCCAGAGGCTCCATCTCGTAATAGACGGGCTGGGGACAGGGAAGGCAGCCAGCACAGTCCCAATGATCTTCATACAAACAAATAACTTAGGAGCAGGGTGAGGCCATTTGGCCCACCAAGCTTGTTCCACCCTTGATCTAGAAAGATACAGTTAAAAGCGTTTCGTCGCCAGAATTCGGCATCATTTTAATTTACAAAAAAAAAAGAAATTATGTAAATGGAGTTCACCTTGTGTACAAAGTGTCTTCAAACACAGCTCCAGGCCTTCTGCAAAGTTTCTGCAAGTTGTCCTAGTCTTCAATGAGTCCCAGTACTTTAGGCCTACCGCAGCTAGGAGTCTTTGCTAATAATCCATAAACCTGACTGCCCAGGTCGACCCATTGTCTCTGCCTGCTCCTGCCCCATGGAACTTATATCCACTTATCTCGATTCCATTTTCTCCCCCCAAGTCCGGGAACTCCCCACCTATGTCCATACACCACCCACGCCCTCCACCTCTTCCAAAACTTCCGATTCCCTGGCCCTCAACACCTCATCTTCACCATAGACGTCCAGTCCCTGTATACTTGCATTCCCCATGCAGATGCCTAAAGGCCCTCTGCTTCTTCCTGTCCCATAGGCCCGACCAGTCCCCCTCCACTGACACCCTCATCCGCTTAACCGAACTCGTCCTCACCCTTAACAACTTCTCTTTCAATTCCTCCCACTTCCTACAGACAAAAGGGGTGGCCATGGGTACCCGCATGGGCCAAAGCTATGCCTGCCTCTTTGTAGGTTACGTGGAACAATCCCTCTTCTGTAGCTACACTGGCCCTAAACCCCACCTCTTCCTCCGCTACATCGATCACTGTATTGGTGCTGCCTCATGCTCCCACGAGGAACTCGAACAGTTCATCACCTTTACTAACACCTTCTACCCCAACCTCAAGTTCACCTGGACCATCTCTGATACCTCTCTCTCCTTCCTGGACCTCTTTGTCTCCATCTCTGGTAACCACCTGGAAATTGATATCTATTTCAAGCCCACCGACTCTCACAGCTACCTAGACTGCACCTCCTCTCACCCACCTTCCTGCAAGAATGCTATCCCCTATTCCCAATTCCTTCACCTCCACTGCATCTGCTCCCAAGATGAGGTGTTCCACTCACGGATATCCCAGATGTCCTCATTTCTCAAGGACCGCAATTTCCCCTCCACAGTGGTCAAAAATGCCCTCGACCGCATCTCTTGCATTTCCCGCACCTCTGCCCTCACACCCGCTCCCCGCAATAACAACGAAGACAGAATTCCCCTTCTCCTCACATATCACCCCATCAAACTCTGGATTCAATGCATCACCCTCTGCCACTTCTGCCATCTGCAATCTGACCCCACCACCAAGGATATATTTCCCACCCCACCCTTATCTGCCTTTCGGAGGGACCGCTCTCTCTGCGACTCCTTCGTTGGCTCCATACTCCCCACTAGCCCCACCACCCAGGGCACCGTTCCCTGCAACCGCAGGAGGTGCTACACCTGCCCCTACACCTCCCACCTCACCCTCATCCCAGGCCCCAAGAAAACCTTCCACATTAAACAGATGTTCACCTGCACATCTGCTAATGTGGTCTATTGTATCCGAAGTTCCCGATGTGGCCTCCTGTACATTGGGGAAACCAAGCGGAGGCTTGGAGACCGCTTTGTGGAGCATCTACGCTCGGTTTGTGACAAATGACAACAGCTCCCAGTTGCGAACCACTTCAACTCCCCCTCCCACTCCTTGGATGACGTGTCCATCCTGGGCCTCCTCCAGTGCCACAATGATGCCACCTGAAGGCTAGAGGAACAGCATCTCATATTCCGCCTGGGAACCCTGCAGCCCAATGGTCTCAATGTGGACTTCACAAGCTTCAAAATCTCCCCACTCCCGGCCTCATCCCAAGACCAACCTCTCTCGTTCCCTCCTCCTTAACCTGTCCGTCTTTTCTCCCACCTATCTGCTCCTCCCACCTCACTGACCAAACCCCACCCCCACTTCCTACCTACTAGCCTTATCCCCGCCTCATTGACCTGTCCGTCTTCCCTCCCTCCTACCTGCCCCTCCCTCCCCACTGACCAACCCCCATCCCAACTCCCTACCTACACTCACCTGTACTGGCTTCATCCCCGCCTCCTTGACCTGTCTGTCTTCTCTCCACCTATCTGCTCCTCTATCCACCTTCTATCATCGTCTCCCTCTCTCTATATTTATTTCAGAGCCCCCTTCCCCTCCCCCATTTCTGAAGAAGGGTCCAGACCCAAAACGTCAGCTTTCCTGCTCCTCTGATGCTGCCTGACCTGCTGTGTTCATCCAGCTCTACACCTTGTTATCTCAGATTCTCCAGCATCAGCAGTTCCTACTATCTCTCAGGAAGAAAGGATTGTTCTGACATTAACCACCAAGCTGAGTGCTGGTTAGGATAGATCGCCTGTTTATAGAATGTAGATTTTTGGGGAGTTAAGACCTAAGGAGTTGCCAGACCTTGCAACTGGAAGTTCATTTACATATATTCAGAAGATTTTGTGAATGAAATTTTGGTTAGAAGGAAACTGCATGATTCACTCTGTGGGACAGGTTGAAGCGATCCACTTCAGCCAGGAGGAGACAGAAGCATTAAAAATGAGATTTCCCCATCTGAGAGTGCAGAGTGATGTATAAACATATTGTAAGATTCTGGTTGTGCTTAAAAGCTCATAGGGTATACCTTCTCGATAACCTAATGTATTGTGTGTCCCCTTGGAAAATGAGAAATAGGAACAGGATTAGGCCATTTGTCCCTCAAGTCTGCACTTGATGTGGGGAGCAACTTGCTACAACTTTTGCAGAAAGTTGCATCTGCAGTGTGGCAGAAAAACAAAATTGTGCAGCGAGTAGCAATGACCAGGAATCCATTTTTGTGAGAACAGTGGAAGTAGTGACGAGAGATTTCAAAAGCAAATTGGATTGGCATTCGATGGAAATAAACAGATAAGACAAGAGGGATTGAATGAGGGAATAAGACTGATCCAATTGTCACCATTCAGTAAGACCATGGCTGATCCCTAAAGTGTTTCCATTGCCTCCGTGGAAGTCTCCACAACCAAATTGCAAGTAGAGCAGCTTCTTTATGAGGCTAATTTTAGGCAGAGGGATGATATGTCTTGCTCAAAGTGCTGTTTTTTTTTTAACAATTAGCATCAAGATGCTCAGTGTGTTGGCTGAGGACAGAATACTGCTGTTGGTCTGCCTTTCTTGTCACTAGACTTGGAAGGCATTGCAGAGGCACTGGAGGAGATACTTCTCCAGAGCTTTGAAGAAGCTGCTGTAGTTTGTTCATGTCTCCAAAATATATAAGAGCATGAGAATTATGGCTACCCATAAACCATGACCTTAGATGTGAGTTATAGAACAGCTTTACAGGAGAGATCCAACCACAAAGGGAAAAGAAACATTCTGATCTATAATTATTGAACACTATGTTGAGTCCAGAAGCTATAATAAAAAAGATGGCGTGTCATTCTTGAGCTGATGTTGATCTAGTTTGGGATGCTATCAGATTGAGCAGTCAGAGAGGGCACAAAATAGAGAATTAAAATGACAGGCACCTTGAAGTTCAGCATCATCCTTCTGGACTAAAGGAGGTATCCCACAAATCAATTGCTCAATCTGGGTTCAGTCTCCCTAAATGTTTGATTACATCATGATCAATTAAAACCGTTTACTAATTGCAAGTGCAACTAAATTGCTGTTTCACTCTTGGAAGGAATGTTTGGCCCTTGGGCAGTGAGAAGGGAGGAAGGTAAAAAGGGCAGATGTGTGTATCGGAGATAGTAGGAACTGCCGATGCTGGAGAATCTGATATAACAAGGTGTAGAGCTGGATGAACACAAGATGAATAAGAAGACGGGGGAGGCAGATAGAAGATGGATAAAGGAGCAGATGGGTGGAGAGGAGACAGACAGGTCAAAGAGGCGGGGATGGAGCCAGTAAAGGTGAGTGTAGGTGGGGAGTTAGGGAGGGGAGAGGTCAGTCCAGGGAGGACGGACAGGTCAAGGTGGCGGGATGAGGCTGGTAGGTAGGAGATGGGGGTGGGGCTTGACATGGGAGGAATGGATAGGTGGGAGGAAGGACAGGTTAGGGAGGGAACAAGTTGGGCTGGTTTTGGGATGCAGTCGGGGGAGGGGAGATTTTGAAGCTTGTGAAGTCCACATTGATACCATTTGGCTGCAGGGTTCCCAAGCAAAATATGAGATGCTGTTCCTGCAACCTTCGGGTAGCACCGTTGTGGCACTGCAGGAGGCCGAGGATGGACATGTCGTCCAAGGAGTGGGAGGGGAAGTTGAAATGGTTCGCGACTGGGAGGTGCAGACATTTGTCGCAAACTGAGCGGAGGTGTTCCGCAAAGCAGTCACCGAGCCTCTGCTTGGTTTCCCCGATGTAGAGGAGGCCACATCGGGAACAGCAGATACAGTATACCACATTAGCAGATGTGCATGTGAACATCTGTTTGATGTGAAAGGTCTTCTTGGGGCCTGGGATGGGTATCACCTGTGTTTGCCGGAGTGTTTGAAGGTGACTGAGGAGTGGACCAAGGTATTACAGAGAGACATGTTGTTTCAGAATGCTGAAACACGAATGGGAGAAAAATGTGTTTGGGGAGATATCACACTGTAGGTGGTGGAAAAGGGCAGAAAAGAGTGCTCTATTGAATATTAAGGTTGGTGGGGTAAAAGGTACAAGGAGAACCATATCATGGTCGTGGAAGCGAAGGTGAGAGAGCAGAAGTGGGTGAAATGGAATAAACATGATTGACATCTTTATCAAACTTAAATAACTACAACCTTTTGTTGTGTGGGATAAGATTGTTTTAATTTTGATTATATTTGATGCATAAAGCCCAACTTCAAATTGAACTGTATATTGCAGTTTTAGATGAATTCTTGTCTTTAATGTTAGGTTGTTCACCTGATGAAATGTTTGACTCAACAGTGAATTGCTATCACACAGCAAACTGGCAACACAAGGCTGTGGTGTGGAAAAGAAATGGGTGAAAGGTAAATCTGGGTATTCACAAAATAGAATGGACATTTGCTATGGAGCAGAAATGAAAAGTATCTCTTTTATTACTCAGTTCCCATGTTGAATATTGGGAGCATTTTTGGTTACATAATTGCAAAAAGCAAATTATTGTTAATGTGAAGTTTATTACAAAACTTAAGTCAGTTGGACTCAAGTGAACATTGTTTTGTGTTCTTCCTTTTATAGTCCTCTTCTTTGTATATACTTTTCAGATTATATTTTCAAAATCTTCAGGCTTGTAACATTTATCCATGAGTTCCCCTTGAAAGTAGTGAAGGTATTGCAATTCAATTGTTTCACTTTGTGAGCAACCATTTACGCAGAAAAGCATATGTATTCAACTAGACAGAGAGAACTGCTTTCTTTGTAATTTTCCTTTGTACTTTTTATATTAAAATTGGTTTTGTAATGTGGAAATATCAATGCACATTCCATTGGTGAGTCAGTCATAAAGAACAAAAATACTTCATGCATATGACTCCTGATAAATGTATAAATATGTTGCCAAGACAATTTATGCTAGCATCAGGAGTTTTTAAAGACAACTTATTAGGAAAGATCAATTGAAAACACATGTAGCAGCCCCTTTAATCACTTAAGTTTACAACTGGATCTAAATTAAAATGGGAACCCAGCATCAATGACTGGCTAAATGCCCATACCAGTTAAAAAGAGCTGCCAAAATACAGATTCAGAAAACACACAACACCAGGTTATAGTCCAACAGGTTTATTTGAAAACACAAGCTTTCAGAGCCTCCGTCATTCTTCAGCTGTTAGTGAGAGAGGTGATATCAGACACAGAAATTCTAAGCAAAAGACCAAAGATTCACACCATTGATGAGGATGTACTAAACAAACCTAAGATGCTGTTAAATCTTTAATCAGTTCAAAGGTTTTAATTGATTAATATGCATATGTAAATCCCCCGAATTCCTTTCAAGTCACTGTCCTGAGCGAACTAAAGTTTTTATCAGTGTAAAGAAGATATGACATTTTAGGTCAGACAATGCATGTTAGATGTGAGACCTTGTTTAGAATTTGTTCATGTTTTAGTTTGGAGTCAGACTGGTTTCATGTCTAAAGTAAGAATTTATAAAACGCCTTGTTGATTGACGGTCTATAAATTGTGTGCTTTTTGAACAAAATAGAACACATCTGCAAATACAAATTCACCCCATAGATTTGTGTGTGCGTGTGTGTTAGAGTGAGCATGTGTGTGCGTGTGTGTGTCCGTGTGCGTGTGTGTGTCCGTGCACGCGTGTGTGAGGGGAGAGAGAGAGAGTGTCTGTGTGTGTGTGTGTGTGTGTGTGTCTTTATATGCGTGTGTGAGAGTGTGTATGTGAGAGTGTATAATGTGGTGTATCACCTGTAGTGTGACATGAACCCAAGGTCCCAGTTGAAGCCATCCTCATGGGTACCGAACTTGACTGTCAGCCTCTGCTTGGTGACTCTGTGATGTTGTGTATCCCAAAGTCCTCCTTGGAGGACGTTTACCCAAAGGTCCGAGGCCGAACGTCCTTGACTGCTGTAGTTCTCCCCCACTGGGACAGAACATTCCTGTCTGGCGATTGTTATGTGGTGTCCATTCATCTATTGTCATAGTGTCTGCATGGTTTCGCCAATGTACCATGTCTCAAGGCTTCCTGGCCTGCAGCGTATGAGATAGTTGGTTGAGTCACATGAGTGCCATGCACATGTGGAGTGGTGTTCCCACGTGTGATGGTGGTACTGATGAGGTCGGCCTCCACCGGGATCTTGGGTTCATGTCGCACTACAGGTGACCCCACCACACCATACACTCTCTCACACACACACACACACACACACACACAGTCTCTCTCACTCACACACACACACACACAGTCTCTCTCACTCACACACACACACACAGTCTCTCTCACTCACACACACACACACACACACA
>NC_063333.1:74892754-74923180 GCF_021869965.1 Rhincodon typus | reverse complement strand
ACACACACACACACACACACACACACACACTCTTTCGGTCCACCCCCACACAAATGTTCTCTCCCACCACCTTCACACACACACTGTCCCCTAAACCCCCACACACACATTCACACTCTCCGCCACGCCCTCAAACACACACACTCTCCCCCACACCCCTAACACACACACACTCTCTCTCTCCCCCTCACACACACACACGCACTATACCTCCCACACCCACACAGACACACACACACATACATTCTCTCTCTCCCCCCACATACACTTTCTCTCCCCCCACCCCCACACACACACTCTCTGTCTCTCCCTCACACACACACACACACACATACACACTCCCTCTCCCCCCCTCACACACACAGTCTCTCTCCCCACTCACACACACGTGAATTTGTATTTTATTTTGTTTAAAAAACACAATTTATAGACAGTCAGTCAATATGACATTTTATTAATTCCTACTTTAGAAATAAAACAAGTCTGACTCCAAACTAAAACACGAACAGATTCTAAACATGGTCTCACAATTAACGTGCGTTGTCTGACCTAAAATGTCACATCTCCTTTACACTGATAAAACCTTTAGTTCTCCCAGGACCATAATTTGAAAGGAATTCGGGGATTTATATATACATATTAATCAATTAAAACCTTCCAACTGATTAAAGATTTAACTGCATCTTAGGCTTGTTTAGTACATCGCCATCAATGTTGCGAGCCTTTGGTCTTTTACTTATAAATTCTGTGTCTGATACTACCTCTCTCACAAACACCTGAAGAAGAACTGAAGCTCCAAAAGCTTCAACTAAACCTGTTGGACTATAACCTAGTGTCGTGTGATTTCTGACTTTGTCCAGCCCAGTCCAACACCGGCACCGGCTCCGTCTCATTTGACCTCAGCACTAAAGCTGCAAATCAAAGCCCAGAATGTCTGCTGACTGGAGTGTCAGAAAATGCAGTGGGAAGTAGGAGCGATAAATCACTAGATGGGGGAAGCAGCATTTTTGTGAAGCCAGGAGGAGCACTGTTGCTCTGTATGGAATTCAGTGTCAATGGAATAAACATTCACATTCCACTCACATGTACCTGTGAAATTATAATTGGAGTTCTAATGACGTTGTTGGAAACTAATTTGCATGGGAATGAGGCTGACTTGGGCTTTTTTTTCAATTTCTTGGCTTTGCTGGCTAGGCCACTAATAATTATTCATTTCTAATTGTCCTGGAGTGGGAGATGATGAGCTGCCTTCATGAACATCTGCAGTCCTTTGTCTAGGATCATCCATAGTGCTATTAGATATGGAGTTCCAGGATTTTAGCTCAGCAGCGATGAAACAGTGATTTATTTCCAAATCCTGGAGAGGAATTTGCAGGCAGTGGTGCTCCCATGTGCTGGAGGTCACAGGTTTAGGAGATGCTGTTGGAAAAAGCTTGGTGCATTGTTGCAGTGTATTCTGTAGATGACACACACTATTCCCGCTGGTGATGGGAATTAATGATTGAGGCCATGGATGGGTAGATTAAGCAGACTGCTTTGTTCTGAAGGGCACTGATCTTCTTCAAGATGATTGACTCTAAGCAAATGGGCAGTGTTCTATCATACTCTTAATCTGTAGTCAGTGGAGAGTCCTTGGGAGTCATTCCCTGCTCTTGCAGTTACACTATTTATGAGTGGAACCTTATAGGGGTCTGAGTGACGTGGACTATGGCAAGCTTTGTGTTAGAATCAGATGGGTGCAGAGATGCCTAGCTCAACACTGGGAAAATCTCACTTATATGCTTTTGCTAGCTGGCAAGGTGAGTTTCTCACTAGGTAGTGGTGAGCTGCTAATTAAGTAGGATCATAGCCTGTTAAATGTCTAATTCAGAAATGGGATAGAACCTGTGCCAAATTCGTCAGAAGTATTATGTCCAATGTGAATAGCTACAGTTATACCCATACTCCTGATCTCACATGATTATTGTCAGCAAATGAATGTGCACTTTCCCCCTTTCACTCTTAACTCTAAAATCTGATCTGAATGCATCCAGATAGAAAAACTGACAACATCTAACAATTCAGTACATTTGATATTCTTTTGACAGTTTATTAAACCACCAATAATTTATAGGAATCAGTACACTTCTCTCTTTAATTTAAACTAATACTCACAAAAATTGTTCACGTATCTTCCAAACTTCATGCACCATGTTAATCACACAACAGAGTATATCCCCATTTGTGCAGATGATCAATCCTGCCCACACTTACTGTGCCCATCTCTAAATGCATATATCTTGTACTCTGTAAATGATGTCTGTGACTATAACTGCCACAAACACCTTCCATGTTTGACTGTATTTTTGTACATCTTGCAATAATCCCACATCATGGGATTAGGAATGGTTCACTAACATATGAAAGAGTTTTGTTGGGGAAGTTCTGGTTTCTCAGTATTATTAGATTGGTGACTTAGTTTCCCTCTAGTGAAACAATTTTCAGGATTAGTAATTCTAAGGAGTGAGGGCACCCAAGCATCTTGAAACCCACATCTTGTTAGCTTTTAAGTACCATTTGCAGTTCTACAGATTAGCCACAGGAGTTTAATGGTTGAGATAAGTCATTTAAATCCTGGTAGACACATACAATTGTGTGATCTGATTGCCCTGCCATCGCTTGACTAATACATTCAAGAAGTTACTTTCTTTGGTCTGTGTTTTAATTTAAGGTTTTCTGTCAAATTCATTTCCAAACTCTGGTTCCAAAAACTTGGCCAATTTCTGACATTTGTTGATTGCCAATGGATCCTTTTTCTCAAAACCATCCCTAAATTTTAAATCTTGATTCCCTTCAGTTTGAATGTATTCTTGCTAAAGGTCTAGTTATGCTGTTTCATTTAACAACTAAATTAAGTTTATGTATCCAGAGAATAAACAGCTGCCCTGCCATACAAACTCTTTAATTGTCACTAACAATAAACAATGTCAACAAATAACCTACCTGTCTCTTTTTCAACTATCTTCACATGCCAGTTATTGTCTATTAACATACATTGACAGAGGCAGCCTGAAGAAAACAGAATATATACTGGCAACAATTTTAATTAGTTGCACCTAGAAATAGAAGGTGTATAATATAAATAATAAGCATCTACATGGAAATGAATAATAGAAATATATATTCCTATGGATTATAATGCTGTCTGTGCCTTTGATTGGACTGCTTCTTTTTATTGCTTTTCTGATATCTAATTTTGCAACCTTGTGTTTGCACTATTTTTAACACTCTTATAATGGCTTTGTGAGAATAATGTAGATGGAAAGTTAGCAGAAATGCATGAAATACTGTGCTAAAAATAATCCCACAAAATGTCATCTCCACTGTGATTTAGAGCAGTCTCCAATCAGTTAAGAATGGTGTTATGAATTCATATCTGCTGCAGATCCTTCTTGTGTTCAGTGGCATGTCCCTGTGGGAGACAGACTGACAGCGGTTGAAGTACAGAAATCTCTGTGAGACAGGGGGTTGAGAATGGAATCTGAGTACCTTAATTTCATGGTAGTTGAATCACACTGCATTTTATGTAGTTGTGTGATAGCATAACCCAAGGGATCTGACAACATCATCCCTTTGTGACCTATTTCAGATCCTTGTGTTGTTTGCATTTGTATTTCTTCAATCTCTCTGAAGGCAGACTGACTAACTTGACGTTTTCTTTTTAACATCTTCTGTTTCTCTTTACTATTTGTAGGCCAAAGAACTCAATAACTTTCCAACACAAGGAATGTATGAATCATAAATTGATTACAGGACCAATTGTTTACCATTTTCCAAGTTGAGAAGACAATGTTAAGACCAGTTCATTAGCATCTAAGGTAGTTACCTTTCCAGACCCCCTGACCAGAACCTTCTGTTCTCACTAGAGACAAGTTTGGAGGTGAAAAATTAATTGGATGAGATAGTCAGTATACTTGAACCCTGTTGACTTCCTGACTCTGCCAAAACTAAGCTGTGGGCAGAGAGGTCCATGGTCAATCATTCCAATCTGCTCTCAACTGAGACCATTAAATGGTCAATTAATAACCACTTCAGTCCCCACTGCTGGTAGGATGAAGCCAGCTACAGTGGACGAGTCACATGGTCTGTGTGGTAAATGTAGCAGCTGCATCCATGCAGTGAACTTGTTATCTCTGTGGTTTGGATGGGAAATGGTGGGTGTGTTGTGTAGGGGTATCCCTAGTCAAAGGCATTCAGTGCCTGACTATGGCCTGGATATCAGAAAGAGGGAGATCCAGTCCCCAGCCCTTCACTTGATGAAGCAGCAGCACTCTGAAAGCTTATGATTTTAAATAAACCTGTTGGACTATAACCTGGTGTCGCGTGACTTCTACCCTTGCTACTGACACACCTTTCTTCTCCATCCCATGACCCCAAATACATAACAACATCCACCAATCTCCCCCTAAACGCCCTCTGGATTATTTACCTGTTGCCTGATCCACCTTGTGATCCTGGGTCTTTAGAAGTGCTCTTCCAGGAGCAGGCACAATTGCCCCAGTGTGCTGCTGAGCACAATAGCCGCTCGCTTCTAACTGACCGACAGCTCTTAGTAGGTGAGACTCCACCCCTGAGGGTGTTGCTTTCAGGGGAAGCTGGTGGCCTGACCACTGCCTGACTGGCTTGTGATTTTGTGGAATTTGCTTGGAAGAGACAATGCAAGTCTCTCACTGGCTCTCCTCCCATCAGGCAAGACCACTAATGCCACAACAAGATTCCACTCTTAATCTTCACTGAGTCTTTCACTTCCATAAATGCATTACAGGAAATTTCTGGAACCTTTACCTATCAATCATGTTAGCATTGGCAGAAGCTTCACAAATTTCTGCTTCACTGCATCAAATTACAAGGTAGAAACATAAGGTAGTTATTAATATAAATATACAAACAAGGAATTCAAGTAGACCATTCAGCTCCTTGACTCTGGTCTGCTATTCAGTAAAATCATGGCTGATCAGTTAGTGTTGTTTTGAATTCCACATTCTGATCTATCCTCAACAACCTTTGATTCCCTTGACCATAAGAATTCGCAACTAGTTTTGACTTGAAAATATTCAATGACCCTTTGCTTTCTGAAGCAGACAAAGTTGTACACTGTCTGAGAAAAAAAATGCTCTTCATTTCTGTCTTAAAAGGGTGACCTTTAATTTTTAGATAGCATTCCCAGTTTCTGGACTCATTCACAAGAGGGAACATCCTTTCTACATCCAACTTGTCAAAACCATTCAGGGTCTTCAGGGGATTGACTCTTCAATCAAGTCAGCCTTCACTCGTCTAAGCTCTAGTGGGAATAAACTCAGTCTGACCAATCTATCCTCGTAAGACACAGTATGTGAGTTGAAGCATCACCAATTCCAAGTCTAAATGAAGCATGTTGTGCTATTCTTTCATGTTGAATAAAATATAGGATTGCATTCTGTTGGCCTTCTTAATTACTTACTGTCTTTTGTAAACTATTATTCTGTAACTCATGTGTTAATATACCTCAATCATTCTGCACCCCAGAATTCTGCAGTCTTTCTCCATTTCAGAAATACTTTGCTTTTTTAAATCTTCCTGCCAAATAAATAACTTCACATTATCCTCCATCTGCCTCTTATGAATGAGTCCTGGGCACTGTTTAAAAATTAAAGGTCACCCTTTGTAGACAGCAATGAAGAGTTTTTTTCTTCTTCAGAGGGTGGCAACTTTGTCGACTTCAGAAGGCAATGGGCCATTGAATATTTACAAAGCAGATTTAGTTTGTTGCCCACGTACTCAACCTATTTATATCTGTCAGCATGTTCTCTCTTCATCATACTTTGCTACCTATCTTTATGTCATTTGCAAATTTAGTTATGATGCCTCATCTAAGTCAATGACATAAATAGTAAAAAGCTGAGACCCTAACACAGACCCATGCAGGATTCCTCTCATCACATTCTGCCAACTAGAGCACCGATTTATACATACATAGTCGTTTTGCCAGCTGGTAATCTTCTATCCATCCTAACATCAACTCCTACCTTGCACAATAACTATTTACATGGCACCTTGCTAAGTGCCTTTTGGAAATCCACAAAAAGTAAATCTACAGGCTTCCCTATATCCATGCTACTCATTAAAGAACTACAATAAATTGGTTAAACATGATTTCCTTTTCACAAACCCATGTTGATTATTCCTGAATACCTGAGCTTTAGTCCAGTTCCAAACTATGGTTACCTTAATGATTTAATTAAACATCTTCCCCATGACAAACATCATGCGAAGTGGCCAACAATTTCCAGCCTCTCCCCCTTCTTGAATGCAGGAGTTATATTTTCTAATCTCTAGTCTGTTTCTTTCCAGAATCTAGTGAATTTTGGAAAATTAATACCAATGCATCTATTACATGATTAGTCAACTCTATTGAGATCCCAGGACGATGTTCTGGACTCATTCACAGGAGGGAACATCCTTTCTACATTCAGCTTGATAAAACCATTCAGGGTCTTCAGGGGATTGACTCTTCAATCAAGTCAGCCTTCACTCTTCTAAACTCTAGTGGGAGTGAAAACCATGGGAACTTATCAGCCTGCAGCTCCATCAGTTTGCTCAGCAACATCTTGCTAGTGAATATAATTTCACTCAGTTCCCTCTTTCTTCCACCTCCTGATTAACAGCTATTACTGGAATGTCTATTAAATCCTCTATGATGAAGATAGACACAAAATGTTTGTTCATTTCACCCACTATTTCCTTATCATCTGTTGATAACTCACTATTCTCACTGTCTAGATGGCCAGCACTCATGCTAGTTTATCCTTCTGTTGCAAATGTCCACAGAAACTACTGCTATTCAATATTTACCTTCCTAGCTAGCTTCCTCTCATACTCTACTTTCATTTTTTTTTCCTGCTTAATCTTACAGCCATTCTTTAAGTTCTATGGGATCAACTATCCTGCCACTCATCTTTACATAGTAGCTTGTCTTTTTCCTTAAGTTTAGTGCATTCTTTAAGTTCTTTCGACAATCAATTGTTTAGAACTTTTCCTTATGGCAAGAGTATACAAAACAAATTGTATGAAGATGATGGATAAGTCAGGAGATGCTTCTTTACCAAATGGGTGGCAAGAACATGGATCCCTCTGTAAGAACAAACAAATTGAGGTAAATTATATAAACACATATAAAGGAAAGTGGATACACACATGTAGGGGAAAAGAATGGAAGAACATGTTGATGGGGTTAGAACAGATGAAATGAATGAAGAAGGAATAACGCAAGAAGCTCCTATTGAGCTGAATAATCTGTTTTTCTAGAAAAACTCAGCAGGTCTGGCAGCATCTGAGGACAGAAATCAGAGTTTAGGTTTCTTTCCTCAGAACCCTGGACCTGAAACATTAACTCTGATTTCTCTTCACAGATGCTGCCAGATCTGCTGAGCTTTTCCGGCAATTTCTGTATTTGTTTCGGATTTTCAGCATCCACAGTTCTTTCTGTTTTTAATCTTTTTTTTAGTTTAATTACATTGTAATGCTTTGTAAAGATCTATGATCCAGGTAAAAATGCCCCAGGTGTACATTATTTGTCAATCCATTTCACATAAACTGCTGCTCCTGACAAATAAAATGGGATAACTTTGCAAAGTATTTTTTTGCATGTTATTAAATCTGCAAGACACATGGTTAACCTACAACATATAACCTAAATCCTTAGTGCACCGGTAACTGAAAGAAAAACTTCACAATTGCAAATGGTTGCACTATGATGTAGCTGCTGAATGTGTTCTCATTTCCTCTTATTCATCAAGGGATTCAGTTTGGGTGTTGTGACATTATTGTATGTGCACTTGATGCATCTAATAAGTCATCATTGACAAGTGCAGGGAAATACCAAAAAACAGTTGACATTTGCAGGGTAAAATAATTGTGTCAATTAAAACAATGTGAATGATGGTTGAAAATAACACACCTGTAGTATCATTATTGGATGTTTAATGTTTCTCATAACATTTCCTTCCTAGCAATAATTCATGTTTATGGTAATTCCTCCAGGTATTTCTTTTTCATAAGTAAATTAAACAAAGTCACCATATTTAATTAAAGATTGATCAAAATGCAATGAAGCTGGTTATCAAATGATAATGCCTCACAGCAGATTCAGTTCAAATTTCATTGTTTAAAAAAGAAATCTCTTGATTGGAGAGAGAAAAAAGGTGTGCATCATCTTGTGACAGTGATATCAAGCTTTGATTCAACTTGTGTTATTATGCCAATTATTTTCAAACAAATGGAGAAAGGTTTTATTTATGGTACAGACATTCCAATATCCAAGATGATTGCCTGAAATTGTGACAGCAATTCTATAACAAAAGCTGTTTATTTTCTGTGTTTTATTTTAACTCTAGCTCACAGTTTTGAATTGCATGCAGTTTCTCTTTTTGTGCTTCTCCTGTCCCAGTGTTTGTGTTGAAGTAACTCCCAGCTCTGGATCAGCACAGATCAATTTTCCTCCTTAATGAACAGCCTGGAGCTGGGTTTCAGCTCTCAGGCAGCATTTAGATACTTCATCGCTCTCTGCAGCTTCATTAACCAGACCGAGTAGCACTGCTGTACTTCGTACTGTACAAAGAAACAGAAATCATTTTACAGCCAGCTGGATAAAGCTATGAATAGAAAGTTGAAAATCACACTGTGTGCAGTAGCTGCTGAACTTCAAGCCTGCCTAGCCTCCAAATATGTATGCTGTAGAAATGAGTGCCACTGTTGGACCCTACTCTGTAACAGCTTGACTGGAGCTGCATCATTTGACATCAGTGACAATGCTAAGTGCTCCCTCACTAATATGAAAACAAAATGTTTCAAATTCAGGAAAATGTGAATAATATTGTTAATCAAAGTCAAATAAATCTGCTAGAAATAGAACACTGCTTTGTATTCTGGGGCTTAGGATCCACTAAAATTATTAAAATAATTAAGTGGTCATGCAATTCATTCTCTTTGTTAATGATTTCCATATTTTACAAGAAACAAAGTAGCTGTGTTTTGTAAATGACTATTACATACAAAATATGTATTTTTACCATGTATATACCCAGACATCTAAACTATCAGAATGGTGAAATGTCACAAATTCAAATCGTATTGTCCTTGCCACGGCCACTGGGTGTATAATGTTATATGACTCATTAAGTACTGTGGGCTCATTACTTTACATTATTTACTTGATAGTCCCACTGTTCTGATCCAGCAGAACATTGCATGCACTAACTGCCTGCTTAATTGCTTATCTCCCTCCCCCACACGAACAAATGGCTTCTGAACAAATCCCAAAGAATTCTTTCATGCTGTAGTGACAACTGGGAAGGCATATTGTGGTGTTTAACAAAAATGATATTAAAAAAAAACTACTTAATAACTGTTCCAAACCAGATTGAAACAGATATGCAAAAATGGGAATAACTTGATCAGAATAAGAAAACTTTATGAAAAAAAAATCCATCCGTGAAGAGACCTCCAACAATATGGTTCAATGAATTTTAAGGGTTCAATGTAAATACCAGATGAGGAAGTGTCCCTTGAAAAGTTAAGGTTTCTAATCTGGTGTATCCAGGATCAACTGTGAAATCTGTTCGCGCTCAATTCAAACAAAAATATACCTCACCTTCACCAAGTTAATTACCCCAAAGAATGAGGTGATATTTAATCTTCTTCAATATTGAAACCTGTTTGTCTGATCATTATCACATTGCTGTTGGGAGCAGCCTATTTTGCTCATTCCCATTTTCTTTTGAGAAGGTTACGGTAAGCCATCTACTTGAATCACTGTTATTTGTGGGGTTTAGGAACACACACAGTGCTGTTAGCAAGAGAATCAGGATTTAAATCCAGCAGCAGTGAAGGAACTGTGATTCTTTCCAAGTCACATTGTTGTGTGGTTTGGAGGGGAACTGGTATGGGTCGTAGTGTTCCTATACAGATGATGCTTTTGTCCTTCTAAATGGTAGATACTATGGAAGAGCCTTGGTGAAATTCCTAATTTAAAAAAAAATTACATTTTAAACTACTTTATTGGCTGTAAAGTCCTTTGAGACATCCAGCAACCATGACAGGTGTGACATAATTGTACGTTTTCTGTTTTCCTTTGATGAACAATGTTGGTATAAATGCATAAGGCTTGGATTTTAAAAATCCCTGTAGGGGTGAGTGGGTGGGTTAAGACCCTGTACTTGGGTGTTATTATGCCATAAGCAGAGTTCCCTGTGTCTACCATTTACCCTTTCCCTCTTCCCCAACCACAATTTTACCCACCGGAAAAGGGACATTGGGATGACTGCACATTGAAGGTCAATTGTTTCTGGTAAGTGGCCAATTAACAGAATTGGGAGTTTACCCATTGAGGGAGGAAGCTGGTGTCGAATGTAATGCCTGGCAGCTTTCACTGCGCAGGCTGGTACAAGGCAAAAAGTTGTTCCTCCCTTTCAGTCCTCCTGTGTCCATTAGAGGTCTCCCATCAATGTATTCCCATTCCCATGTTTTCAATCCCCACCCCACGCCATGCTATCTATCCAAGTTCTCAACAAACCCCTACCCCCTTGAAACCCCTCTGCTAGCCTGGTCCTGATAACAACTCCATCCTACTCTATTCAAATCCGAATAATCACTGTTGGTGACTAGATACAGTACAAACAATGGTCACTGCTCCTTTTGGCAGAACTGCCAACATTTTGCCAGAGAACTGCCACCATTTGACTGGCAGGTAGCTCTGAGAGGCAGGACCACCTTACCGAGTAGGTGCTGAAGATATATTTCAAATGTATTAATATTATGAAAGACATAGGTGAACTGATCAAGACATGGGTGATTCTCCTCCAACGTTTTCACTGGGGTCAGTGATCCTCTTTGCAGCATAATTGTTTCCATGCATTCATCCTGAGAAAAATCTTAATTCTGTGCTACACGATATAACAGGTATTGGTAACAGTGAGATGTAAAATGGTTTACAGATTCCCTAACATTCATTTTCCACATCACACTGCCAATATTTTCTGTTTCTTGTTGAACATTGCCCAGTCTTCTATACTTAATATTTTTATAGTGTTATGGGCTGTGGGTGTTAGAATGACGAAGTAAACAACTTTGCAATTTTTAAGTTTATATTGTGTGTTGCTATATTACTTTAGGTTGAACTTAATAATGAGCTGAAACATCATCACTTCTTCATTACACTGTCCCAACTTCACATTCATATTCAGCAATAAGCAAATCACATTTTCATAAATCAAATGTATTGCAGGAATGCACACGGATATGAGAGGAGACTGAAGCTTGTAATCCAGTCTAATGTTTCACAAAGCATGCATAAACTGCTTGAAGTTCAATCTTCTGGTTGAGCATATTGTCTGAACCCTTTGATTGGATTATTACCTCACAATTCCCTCCAATAAATCTATCATTCTACTAGAAAAGCAGAAAATGATAGAAGTGCACAGGAGGTCTGACAGCATCTGAAAAGAAGAGGATTAACATTTTGCTTGTACAACTGGAAAGCAGAGATGGAAGTTGATTATTTATCTTCCAAATTCCTAAAATGTTAATCCATTTTGTCTTTTTGTAAGTACTAGTAGGTCAACTGCTTATTTCCTATATTTCCCATGTCTTTATATTTTTCATTTTGATCTTTTAACCTCTAGTGTGCACTTGGTTTATTCAGAAAATGTGTTAAAATGCCTTTCATTCCACATTAATAAAAATAAACAAGCAGTCTGCTGAAGTTGAATTTAGAGTTTAAATTTAATAATTTCAATTTATATGAATTCTTTTCATCTCTGTGATTTTATAAAGTTATTCATAGGCAGCAAAATATATATTTTAAGTGCTGCTGCTGTTGTAACTTAGACAACACAGGAACCTATCTACTTATGACGTGATCCACAAAGACCAATGAAGTAAATGGTTAGACAATTTGTTTTATGTGTTGATTGAGAGATAACCTTCAGTCAAACCCCTGGGAATAATCTTCTGTTCATATTTGAATGGAGCCATGGGTCTTTTTTTGTCCACCTTGATAGGAGACAGGACTTGTACTTAACATCTCATTTTAAAAGTCAGCACCACTAACAATGCAAAATTCTCTTAATACTGCAATGAAGTGTAAACTTGGATTATGGGCTCAAATCTCTGGAGTGAGACTTGAGTCTAAGGCATTCAAACTCAAAGATAAGATTTGTAGCACAGAGTGAAGGTTGACACCATTTCTAATTAAAATACTAGTTTGCATTTTAATTACCAGAACAGACAATCAAATTTATGCTATAGTCTGGCTAGGGATCCATTTTCTTTTGGAGACAAAGCACTTACTAAGAGAATAAAACTACATTATTCCACAGTTTTGAACAAGCAAAATTAACATTTGCTATACAAATATATGTACAACTTATATTCTAACACCCAGGTTTAGCATGAGGTAAATGAGTACCAGACAAAATGTTAAATGGCTCACCAAGCACATACAATAGTAAATGTAATCAAGACAGATTCCATGGATTTCTCAATAATACCCCCAGATGCAATTGACACTAATAGTTATCAAATTACAATGAAATCTTGTTTCCTTTATGAAGTGTCAAGTTGTTCACTGAAGAAGATCTAGAACTGGTGGCAAATGTCACAATTGCTCTTTAACTGGCCCCTTGACTCTGATAGAGGTTCCCACCAAGTCTAACCATTGTTAGGTTCTCCTTTCCTCTCCTTCACAACATGTCTATTCTGTTGCACTCATTCCTTTGTCCCCTCCCCGTGCTCCTTTAGTCAGTATCTGCCAGCCTGGTCCCCAGGGACCCATAGATTCATCACTAGTCTTGGCTCCAGAGTTATTTGCCTTCCTGCAGGTCTCACTGAAATATTAGCAGTAAAGTTTGATTGGCTGGCTGCTTTCTGAGGCAGAGTTTCTTATTGCTGAGGGTAAAATGTCCTGCAGCAACTTAACTAATGGTCAAACAGTCAATATATTTCCTGGGCAACAATCTGGCAGGAGTGTGAACCCCCCGACTTTTAGTGTCCTGTTAAACACTGCCCCACATATTGGGTATGTTTTTAAAAGTTGTCTTAGATTGCTGTCATATTGAGAAGTATGAGGCAACTTATTAAAAATTTCTAAATCCTTTTGACTATTTACCATGAATCATTTGCAGTCAGGTCTGGGGAGGATTCAATATACCATAGGTTGGTGTTATGTATTTATTTTCTCTGCACAGCAGATAATTTTAAAAAAAAGGTGTTTGAATTTCTAGTCATAACAAGATTTCACTATGCCCTTTACTGTAACAAACTAAAATCAACACTGACCAAACATTGTTCTAAAGCAACTAATACATTAAACCGCAGAAAAGATATTACACTTTAACTTCTTAACTAAAACTCCAATGATGCATTCATGTGTTACACCAGGCTCCATGTCAGTGTAGTCTTTGCAGTAGTGAGTCCAAAGCTACTCCCAGATTACAACATGTTCACTCCACCCTACAAAAACCGAAAGAAATGCGGATGGTGGAAATCAGAAACAAAAACAGAAATTGCTGGAAAACCTCAGCAGGTCTGGCAGCACCAGTTCTGAGGAAGGGTCCACTGAACCTGAAACATTAACCCTGATTTCTGTTGACAGATGACTCCAGATCTGTTGAACTTTTCCAGCAATTTTTGTTTTTGTTTCACTTTACCACATTATTCTAAAATGCAGTGTCCATCAAAAGTAATTTCCTTCAGTCTTCTGAGAATCCTCAAACTAAGTTCCAAAAACAAAGCCCACTCCAATGTTTCCTTCTTCTTACCATGCTATATTGAAACTCATAATGTCCTTTAGTACTCACAGGAGTCATCTCTTTGACCAGAGCTTTCTCAACATCCTGCCTGGTGGCTAACAAGAAAGAACTTTCATTTTTTTGTTTGATGTTCACAGCAGTTGCTGTTTCTCTGCCTTTCTCCAAGACTCTTTCACACTGTCCGCTGTTGCTGAGTCCATAAATCTGCAAGCAGTAAAAAGTAGCTCTTTCTCCCCTTGTGTTCAACTGTTAAAAGTGGCAGTCACATTTGAATGCATTGTCATCTGGTCCTCTTTTTACATGACAGCTACATTACAGAGTTATGGAGTCATAGGGATTTACAGCATGGAAGAAAAGACCATTCAGAACATTGAGTCTGGCCAATCAAAAAAAAAGACACTCAACTAGTCTAATCCTATTTTCCAGTGCACGGCACATAGCTTTGTATGCCTTGACATCGTAAGTGCGTATTGAAATACTTTTTGAATGTTAGGAAGATTTTTGTCTCTAGTAGCTTTCAAGCAGTGAGTTTCAGATTACCACCAACCTCTGGGTGAAACAAAATTTTCTCACATCTCTGCCTAAACCTCCTGTCCATTATCTTTAATCTATGCCCACTGGTCTTTGATCCCACCACCAAGGGAAAAGGTTCCTTCCTGTCTACCCTGTCAATCTGGCTTTGTCGCTGCGCAGATCCAATCAGATGTCACATGCCCCATCCGTTATTTTATTTCATCTTGAATTAAAGGTGGCGGTTTATAGCATAGCCATCTTATAAAACCATTCATAACAACCTGCTGAGTACAACTTTTGTATGATTTAGTGATAGGTTAAGTGCATTTATTGAAACAGTTTGTAAACTTCAAAATATTAGCATTCAGGCCTAACTGAGCTTTATACATGCTGAGTCATTTACTATTCTGGAAACCCAATTGAATATAAAATAAGTCATAAAAATGAAAAGAAGCATTGCAACCTTGTATATTTTAGAAACGAAATTTCAGTATCTGTTTTGACATAAGGCAATGGTTTATACATTAAATTTTAAAATTTAGCCAAAGAGCAAGAGGCTCAAAGGTGGTTCTGTGCGCTGCTGTCCTCTTACACTTAAGTTGCAGCTATTGTACCAACAAAGTCATTTTTGAAAAGGAGAATCAAGCCTCCATTGCTGAAACAGTAGATAGAAGGTAGAATTATAAACAAAGAACATGATTGTTAATGATCGATTAACCCATTGATAGAAGTCATAAACATAGCGGAGTCATTGTTTATAGCGGAATCATAGTCATAGCGGAGGATTGTTCTCTAAAATATCTCTTCAAGGTATTAGAAAAGTGTATATTCATTTACAAAGGATTCTTGTACTCCATGTTAAATAAACAAACACAAGAAAGGAGAGACCAGAGATAACAGACCATATCCATACTGAGCTATCTAGAAAATAGTGTAATCTCACGTTAAAAAAATTGAGAGGTAAAGCCATCACAGTCCTGTCAGACCAAGGGCTGCTCACTTATTAAAGAGAGACAAATGGCAGTGAGTTAACCAGAGGGTCACCATGTCTCAGGTGAGGGGAAATGTTGAGAAAGAGAGTTCTTCACCATAACCTCAGCCAGGGCAATAATTGAACTCACACTGTTGACATTTCAAACCAGCTAACTAGCCAACCCAGTTAACCACGTGCCATCCTCTAAAGCCATTACTAATAATAAAAACAGCAAATGCTGGAGATCACAGTGGATCAGAGGGCATCTGCTAACCACTGTTGGAGAGATATCTACTTGTGGACATGCTCCCACTACTCCAAGGTAGTCAGTTAAATTTCAGAAGTCCACGTTGCTAAATGTATTGATCAGTTGCTACCCACCTGCTCTTTCCCTCAAATCAATGCCCCCTGAATCTTTCCATTTCCATTAAACCAGATTAAACATTACCTGCTCACCTTGGTATGGTTTCTCAGGTAAGCTTCAAGACCAGACCCTTCCCAGCTGAAGCAGCACACGTGGGCCCAGGCCTGAATGGACTTGCTGGGTGTGTTTATGGTGGGGCAGCCCTGTGGGAAGTTGTCCCACCACCTTTGCACTCAGTCCTAAGCCCAACCCATCAAATAAAAGATGGGCTCCTGGACCAGTTAGCATGATGCAAGCTATATACAAATAAACAATTGAGGGAAAATGGAGCTTGTTAAGAGAAAAAAAAAAATCAGATTGGTCAGCAACTGCAGAGAATGGGCCTTCTTCCTCCTGCGAGGTGGAAATAAACTAACCCATCTACTGCTGGTTTCAGGTAGGTATGTCCCGGCTAGTCACCTAGCTGATAGCATTTCTTCTGGGTGAGGGTGGGGAGGAGTTGGGTCATCCACCTTCCTGGAAATTTCTGCCTCAGGAATCCAGAGGAATAGGAGCTTAATTGATCAGCATGGAGATTGATTGCAGCATGGGAAGTGAGGTATTTAGAGACCCAGAGATAGTAGGAACTGCAGATGCTGGAGAATCTGAGATAACAAGGTGTAGAACTGAATGAACACAGCAGGCCAAGCAGCATCAGAGGAGCAGGAAACGTCAGCTTTCCTGCTCCTCTGATGCTGTTTGGCCTGCTGTGTTCATCCAGCTCTACACCTTATTTAGAGATCCAGTTGGCTTTGTGGCATTTCCGAAGAGAAGCTAAGTGATTACAGTAAGTGAGAGGCTGGGTTGGCAGCTGGGTGGGACAGGAGTTAAGGGATAGTTTACCAGGTTGGTAAGAAGGAGGAGGAGTTGGGAGCAGGGTGGCAGGGCAGTATTTCTTCCTCCGAAGTTCCACAGCAGCCCAAAGGATCTGCACATGCCGACCGGCATCTGATATATTGACTTCCAGTTCCTGAAACTGCTACCCCAAACAGACCTGAGAAAAATAATTCGGGGGTACATTGGACAGGGTGGAGAGGGAATTTGAGTAGTAGGGTGCCTGATGGGTGTGGGAATAGGGGGACGGTGGGGGATGCATGCGGGGAAGATGGGGAGATGGCAGGTTGAGTGGGTAACAGGTGGGTGAAGGGTCTAAATGCCAGATAGTTTATGGGACAGGGAGTCAGGTTAGTGAGAGGTAATGATGCCAGGGGAATGAGGGGAGAAGTTGGCAAGTAATGAACGAATGCTTAGCTTAGGTCAAGAATTGGGGCAAGACAGGAGTTGGGAGTTAGGTCAGGGATGTGGTTGGATCTATTGTTGGGATTAGGTCTACAGTTGAGGGATTGGTGGGAATTGGGGTGGTATTGTGGGTCAGGCGGATTCAATTCTGGGGGACTGTTCTGTGTTAGGCCTGGGTTTGACAGGTCAATGAAGGGAATGTTCAGCTGGGTGCGGTGGGGGAAGGTCTGGGGTATCGTGGGCTGTCGTAGTGGTGTGCCAGTTTGGAGAGGGCATTAGCTCTGGGATGGGGAGTCATGGGCGGTGGGTGTCTTAAATCAGGTGTCAGGATATCAGGTCAGTGCTTGTTGTCAGATTGGTGTTAAGTGTGAGTTCAGGGGCAGCATTGGTTCTGGGCATATACTTGGTGGTTTAGTTGTGAATCAAGCAGTCAATCTAATAACTACCCAGGCATTAAAGCAGGTTTTAATCCTCCAACCTTTTCTGGGTAGCTAATAAAATTTAAATCACTGGCTACCTTCTGAAGCCACAGACTCTGACTCAAATTTTGGAACTTTATTGGAGAGCTCCAGCCACCAGTTAATTGCTCATTGGAGGTTTAAACTTCCTTGGCCATTTCTGCGGGGTCAGTTGTATTGAGACTTCCACATGGTTTCAATGTATGGCTTCCTCAATGCTGCTGCAACAACTACCTTCCAATCTGAAGGTCAAGGAAGAAACAACTCAGGCCATTCACTCTTGGAGGACTTTCAAAAGTCAGTCACCTGCTTAGCTCCAGGCAGGAGAGCACCCTGTTATATCCATAGTCAGAGACTTCATCCATATTGACAGGGAAGAGCAGGCATGAGAAACGCATTGACCCTCATTACCAATGACAGATTTATGCCCTTCTTAGACATGTTTGGAATGACTAACCTTCAGTGAATAGGACAACTTCAGAATGGCAACCTTTGCCTGGGTGCACAGCAACCTTTTAAATATGGTGCAGGTGCCACAGATGTTTTTTTTGGTGGATATTGGGTGAGTGGTGACTTCTTTTGAGAGCAGTGTTTTGTAGAATGGGACTAGAGTCAAGCAAGAGCGTTCCATGGGAATGGGGTAGGTATTTAATGATATGAGCTTGGTAAGATACAGCAAGCAATCTCATCAGGCTTCGTGGAGAGAAAGCCTCTGAGAAATTCGACAAAATTGACACTTAGCTAATAAGACTTAAGATTAAGCCATTGTCTCTGTATACTAACCCCTTTACAGCTCTCTGTAAAGTTTTCTCTATTTTAAAGAAAAGAACTGTAGCCTGTTGAATCTTTCCTAACTCATGTACCTTTTTAATTCAAGTATCATTCACGTTAATCTTTTTTACACCTTCTTCAGTGTTTCTATATCTTTGTTGTCATGAATCCTCTACATGTGTTCGAACCAATCCGCGAGAAAAGATTAATTACCTTCTAATTTGCATTCTACTCCTCTAGATATGAACCTCTGTACTTTGTTTGCCTGTTTATGTCTTTATTAACTTCTACCGCTATATTTAATGATTTGTGAATCTCTCTCCTAAATCACTTTGCATTTCCTCCCGTTTTAAACCCTATTTTCCAAGGAGTTGGCAGCCTTCTTATTCTTATGTTCGCCCTAATGCAATAAAATGTCCCAAAGCATTTCAAAGCCTTCCTACTAAAACTGACAACTTCATACTTATCTACACTGAAACTCATGCGCCACTTGCACATTCATTCTACAAATGTGTTAACATTTTCCTGTATTATGTCACAGCCTTCTCAGCATTGACTATACTCATCTCTGTCCTCCAACTTGGTGTCATTCACAAATTTTAAGAATATTCTTATGAATCACATCTCCACATAATTAATGTAAATGTTAAATAAAATGGACCTTGGTCTAATCCATTTGGAACTCTGTTTCCCATTTTCTGCTGGTCTGTTTAAATCACTTTTAAACCCCAATAATAAAAATAACAAAACACATTGGAAAAACTCAGCAGGCCAGGTAGCATCAGTGGAGATAAACACACTTTTTTTAGTTTGATCATCTTTCCTTCGAACTGAAGAGACTTCACCAATGCTGATGTAAACTCACTGGCCTGAAACATTAGATTTGTTTGTCTACACAGATGCTGCTTGATCTGTTAAGTTTTTCTGAGCATTTTTTGTTCCTATTTTAGGTTTCAGCATCCACAGTACTTTTGTTCCTTTAATCTCTACTTGTTATTTCTTTATTTCATTGACAGCTTGCTATGTATTCAACTACTACAGGCACCACATGTTCTGATCTTAATCTTGTGTTTGCCATATAACAGCTTGTTTAAAGTTATTTGAAAGTACAGGTACATTATGAGTACACATTGTCGTTTTATACACTTCCTGTTACTTCTTCAAAGAATTCGATAAGTTTGACTTTCTTTTTGATATCAATGAACACCTTCTATCCTCCTTCTAAAATAGAAATAACATGAGATCGACCAGCCTTCCCTAAAGGGCATTATTCCCTTTTTATTGATATCTCTTTTAATACCACTGCTATCACCGTCTTAGCTTCTATTCAGAGAATGTCCTGCAACCAACATTGGACGTCTCTCTGGATCCTTCAGTGAGCTTGCTCCTTTCAGTTTTACGTATGCTTCTAAACCGTAATGTTTCTTCATGGCACGGGTGCCTGATTACATTTACAACCTGTATCCCTCAGAGATCAAGTTGCTCCCCTTGCCATGCTGTGTAGAGCTGTTTATGCTGAAGATGGGGTCAATGCACCAGCATTTTGCACAATCTAGTTATTTGCCAAAGGCTCCATTTCTAGAGCACAAGATTTAAAATATCATTAGAGAATAGATTTGATTTAAAATTTAAACATACTAATTAAAGGTGTAAATGGAGTCATCCACTGAGAGTCCACCTTGTGAATTAGAAACAAAGGAATAGAAATGGACCACTCAGTCCTAGACGTGGCGTGATTATCTTTTCACAATTAAAATAGTCAAGGAGTTGGCCAATATAATGCTGTGATATTGGTTTCTTTTGATTCTGTAGCATTGTTACAGAAAATCAAAGCATTAATCTTTTTGTATTATTAGTCTTGTCAGTATCTTTGCACATACTGCAGTTAATAAGTTATACATGAACAGCTGTATGGTTACAATTTAGAACTTTTGCTACCTGGATGTAATCAATAATAAAAAGATTTGATTTACACAGAAAATTAAGCTAAATGGAGTTTTGTTTAATGGCTTCTTACAGACAAAATGGCTTAATGGAACTGTAAATCTGATTATTGCAACTTAATGTTTTGTGTTTAACAGACTTTATCGACTTGATCCACACAGTCCATTTAATACATTATACTTAAGATAATGAGAAAAATCGGAGAATTCCAGCCCATTCTGAGTTCAGTGTGAAATCAAGGAATAATACAAAATAGGTTTTTCTTAAAATCAGAAAATGGCAGATGCTGAATATCAAACAGAAACAGAAAAGCCTAGAAACACTCACTGGTGGCGAGAACAGATGAGTTAATTTTTCAGGCTTAGTCCTTTCAGTAAATTGTGAAAGAAAATACAGATAAACTGTGTTTAAAAGGGAACAGAACAAAAAGGATTGAAAAGAGTCACTTATGTAGACTACTAAATACATGTACAACCCCTGTTCCAAATAGATCTTAGCACACATACATACCTATGTACATGTTAACAGGCCTGCAAACACATAAACCCAACTGTGCACATGCATGCATCAATACACTTGCACACCATGACACTCATGGACATTCACCAGTGCAGATGAATGAGAAAAGTAGAATGACTTGTGACGTGCTTGAGTGAAAAGGAAAGAAGGAATTGCATTTTCATACTGCATTTCTCTCCATCCAAAAGCACTTAACAGCTAAAAGCTGTTTTTAATGAAGTGCAGTTAATCTTGTAATTTAAGAAACATGACAAACAAGGTTGTGTATTGTAATGCCCCACAAAAAGCAATGTGATAATGACCAGATAATCTGGTCTAAATCTTCAGACTTCTTTGGCTAAACATAAGTTGAATTGCGTATTTTAGGCAGTTTATTGCCATGACACTTAGTGAGTTTGCCAAACCTGCCACATTAACTATTTTCCCTGGCCCTAAGACTTCAATTCTAGGCACATTTTACCACACTCCATTCCCAGAATGACTTGACATTCTGTGGATATCTGCTGAAGGACACATCGGCATCTCAGTAACCCCCACAATCTTTAAAAGGTTACTGTGCACCCGGCTGAAATACTGGCATTCTGAAGTTGCACAGCTTGGTGACGGATACGCAGAGTGAAGATGTCGAAGACGGGGAAGATGGTGCCACAATCTTCCGACAGGAGCTATAAAGTCCTGGTGGAGAAGGTGATGCAGAGGAGGACTGGCAGAGGAGGCCTGTTAAACCTTGGCGATCTGGTCTGAGGTCACCACCTGGGTCATTCTGATCTCCACAGTGTGGAGGAACAGCCAACAATGACTTTTATGATGGTCTATAATCTTCTTTGCTCATCAAACAGATGTGCCATATGAGCTCTCACATTCTAACTTTGCCACTGAACCCCAATCTCACCAAGACTCCTGGTCTACCACTCATACTGTTGTTTGAAATATCTTCCCTCACTTGCTCTCACATCCTCCACCTTCTCAGACCAATAACCCTGCATGGACTCCACACAGCCTTTTCACTCCCACTGAACACCTCATCAACCTTGCCCACAGGAGGGCAGAAAGGGCCATATGGATGGAGTAGTGCCCAATGTCAGACTTCTCACCCACTACAAGGATGGACATCCTGTCCCTCGTAGAAGACCAGGATGACTCCTGCAAGGATACCAACACACCCATATCCTGGCAACTCAGTAAGTAACACTTCTACTGCAACTTTCACATTAACCACACTATCAGTGTTATTCATTGAACACCGCTTTTAACCATTAGTCACAACACCTTTCCCTTTCTTATGCCCTGCAGGTACTTGAGCGATGTCCACAATCTTGGTGGAGAAACAACCCTTCGCCCCATTGGTCTCCCTCATATTTTCTCCTGTGATGGTTATTGTGTTTATTTTGTCCTAACCCACTCTAATTAGCCCCTTGATTTGCAATTTTTGGAATGTTATTAGTGCCTACTATGAAGACTGATGTTTATTCAACTTCTCTGCCTTTCCCTGGTTCTCATATTATATTTCCCTAGCTTCATTCTCTAAGGGATCTATGGTCATTTTGCTTTCTCGCTTCCTTTTCATATATTTAAAGAAGCTCTAACTGTCCATATTTTATATTACTTGCTAGTTTGCCCTCTTAGTTTATTTTCTCCCTCTATTACTTTTTAAGATATATTTTGGTGTCATTTAAAACTTTCTCAAGCCTTGAGCTAATCATTATTTTCTGCAACATTTATATTGTTCCCTTTCAATTTGATATTATGCTTAAATTCCTTGGTTACCTCAAGCCAATTTATCCCTTTTGAGATATTTCTTGCTGTGAGAAATGAACTATTCTATTGAATATCTGCCATTGTTCCAGAATTTGTTTTTTCTGCAAAACTCCTCGCTGGGCCCATCCAACTCTTCGCTTACTCCCATGTAATTACCGAATCATAGAATCCCTACAGTGTGGAAACAGGCCCTTCAGCCCAACAAGTCCACACCGACCCTCAAAGCATCCCACTCAGTCCCATACCCCTGTAACCCACCTGATCTACACGGGCAATGTAGCATGGCCAATCCACTTAGCCTGCACATCTTTGGACTGTGGGAGGAAACCAGAGCACTTGGTGGAAATCCACACAGACACAGGGAGAATGTGCAAACTCCACACAGACATAGAACATAGAACATAGAACATTACAGCGCAGTACAGGCCCTTCGGCCCTCGATGTTGCGCCGACCTGTGAAACCAATCTGAAGCCCATCTAACCTAAACTATTCCATTATCATCCATATGTTTATCCAATATCGCCTGAGGGTGGAATTGAACCCGGATCCCTGGTGCTGTGACACAGCAGTGCTAACCACTGAGCCACCATGCCACACCATTAATTAAGATTAGCACAGATGATTCCAACCAATGTTTCTAACTCTCAAACTGAATACTAAATTCTACACTTTTATGTTTACTGTTTTCTTAGAGATCTTTTACTGTGAGACCATTTATTAAACTTGCCTCATGACACATGAACAGATCTTAAATAATTTGATCCCGAGTTGGATCCACAACTTATTGCTCTGGGAAACTATCCCAATATGTTGCAGAACAGCTAACATTAAGGGACCTACAGATTATTCCCAAAGGTGTTTTCTTCCTCATCGTCTCCTACCTCCACTTGCTATAAAAGTTATTTGATCTAAGATCATTTCTTCCTATAATAATTATTCCCGTTTGTGCTGTAAAAACTAACCACACCACACTTCCATTTATGCCCGTCCTTTTGAAAAGTCACATACTTCTGAATATTTAGTTTCCAGCTTTAATGACCTTATGACCAAATCTCCTTAATAGTTATACAATCTTATCCATTAATCTCTATTTGTTCTATTAATTCATTTATTTTGTTCCAAAGAGGACTTGTATCAATTAAAATACTGAGAAGACTTGATAGATTGGAAGTGGAGAAGATGTTTCCATTAGTAGGAGAGATCAGGACCTGAGAGCCCAGACTTACTGTGACCCTTTAGAACCGAGGTGATAAGAATTTCTTCAGCTAAGGGGTGGTGAAACTCAGAACTCTTTGTCGTAGAGGGCTGGAGAGGCTAAATCATTGAGGGCATTTAAGACAGAGATAGATAGGTTCTTGAATGGAAAGGGGATGACAAGATATGGGGAGAAGGCAGGAGAATGGAGTTGAGAAACATATCCATCATGTTTAAATGGGGGAGCAGACTCAATGGGCTGAATATCTTATTGTCTTATGGTCTAAAAGAGCTGCTTCAAGTTACTAGGAGCAAATATCACCAACAATTTGTCCTGGTCCATCCATGCTGACACTGTAGTCAAGAAAACACACCAATGCCTCTAATTCCTCAAAAGACTAAGGAAATTTGGTAAAAACTACAATAACTCTTGCCAATTTTTATAGACGCACCATAAAAAGCAACCTATCTGGATGCATCACAGCTTGGTATGGCAACTGCTCTGCCCAATATTGCCAAACATTGCAGGGAGTTGTGAATGCAGCCCAGTCCATCACACAAACCAACCTTTCTTCTATTGTTTCACAGATAGTAGGAACTGCAGATGCTGGAGAATCTGAGATAAAAAGGTGCAGAGCTGGATGAACACAGCAGGCCAAACAGCATCAGAAGAGCAGGAAAGCTGACGTTTCGGGCCTAGACCCTCCTTTCTGAAGAAGGGTTATCTTTCTTCTATTGACTCAATCTATACTTCCATTGGGAAAGCAGCCAACATTATCAAATACCCCTCCCTCCCTGGTTATACTCTCTTCCACCCTCTTCAATTGGGCAGAAGACAGAAAAGTTTGAAAACACATACCAACTGATTTAATAACAGCTTCTTCCTCACTGTTATCAGACTTAGGAACAGACTTCTCATATATCAGAGTTGATCTTTCTCTATGCCTTCTCTGTAGCTGTACCACTATATTCTGCATTCTGTTCTATTACCTCATGTACTTACGTAAAGTATGATTTGCCTGGATAGCACGTAAAACAATATGGTACATGTGACAATAATAAGTAAAATCAAATCTTTCCTCCTTTGATCCTATTAACTGTTGTTGTTTGTTTTTTGCTTATACACTCTGTGCCTACATATCTTACTCCGGATATAATTATCAAAATAGTTGCCCTCCAACGTTATATTGTTATTCAGCTTTGCAAGCTGATGTATACCCTCTCTTGAACCTTCTTCACATAGTTACACCTCTGGTCATTCGATTGTCACTAATGATATGTCACTAATCCCAGCATGCTTTAAGTGAATCCAGTCTGACTGGAACAGCTCCCTTCCACTCCAGCACTGCAGCCAGTGACTCATGACTGAAACGCATTCCACCCACACCAATCTTTGAGTCATGCGTTGGACTGCTTGACTCTATTTACCCTGTTCAAGTTTGCTCATGTCTCAGGTCGTAATTCTGAAATTACTTTGGAGGTTCTGCTTTTCAGTTGAGCTCCTAACAGTTAAAAATCTTGTAGCAGAATCTCCTTTCTAGTTCTATCAATGTTATTAGTATCAAAGTGGATGACGACAATTGGATACCAACTCTCCCATTCCAATTCCCTCTCCAGCCCTGAGAAGATGTCCTTAACCCTGGCACCAGACAGGCAACACGGCCTTCAGAATTCAAACTCATAGCTGCACTGAACAGGATCTATCCCCTAATTATAGCATCCTCTATCACCACTCTGTGCCTATTTCCTCCCTCAGCTTGAAGGACTTGCTGCACCATGATAGTGTGGTTAGTTTGCACTTCCTCCTGTGGTCCATATTCTTATCCACACAACTTATGAGGGTCATGTGATTGTTAGACATTTTTAAGGGCAGAGGAACCTTGTGAGCTGCTCCTTGAGTTCCCATTCCTGCCCTGTCCATGATCGCAGACCAAGTTTGAACTATATAACCTAATGAGTGTGAGGGTCTCCTGGAATACTGTTCAGGTAATTTTCCCCTTGCCTGATGTGGCGTAATGTATGTAACTTGGACTCTAGACCCCAACTCAGGGCTGAAGTTGTTTGAGCTACAAAGTCTTGCTACAAATGAGTTCACTGTGGATCACCTTGGTATCTAACAGCAACTACATAATGCTGCTAATCCCCTGAACGGCCATGTCTCTTGTACTTTATTGATTATTTTAATCATTCTAGTATCTCTATGCCTTATACTGGGAGAATCCCACTCTGAACACTTCATTTTGTATTTTTATGCACTGATATTTATCTTATAACTAACAAGTGACTTTTAAGCAAAGGAGGAAAAAAAGTGTAAAAACTTGAATATAAATTAAAGGCAATACTTTTGCCTTAAAGACTAGAAATACTAACCAGAGGAGTTGATGTCCTCGTGACATTCTCAACAGACTATAAATCAAGAGCCCCAAGCAATGTTCTGCAGAACTGAGTTCAAATCCTGCCATGGTAAAATTTAAATTCAATAAGGATCTAATGATGACAACAAAACCATTGGCAATTGCCCCAAAAAACAAACATCCTTTAGGAAATGCAACTGCCATCCTTACATGTGAGTCTACATCCACAGAAAGCAGTTCACTCTTACCTGCCCTTTGGGTAATTAGAGATGTGCAACACATGTTGGCCTGCAATGCCCACATCCTATGAATGAGTAAAAATAAATCAGCTGCTTTACTTAGGCAAAAGCAAACAAACACCTCTCCTCCTCTGCTGAACTCCCTTGAAGTATTCAACTCCAGCACTCAAGTGTTACATCACACAAAGGGCCTATCTGGGTCAGTTAATGAGGATCTGTGTTCTTAATTGTCCGCTCTTTCAATGCATCCCTTGAAAATAAATCTGTTTAAAGCTCGCTACAGTGTTTTAAATTGCAGATTTAACTTGAATATCAATTACAAATTACAATCTGACCTGAACTAGATTAAGTTTGCACAGTTAAAAATTTACAACACTTTCATATCCAGCAAATGCACACACTGGCTCTAACTTCCATGTCGAGAATTCTCAGTGTCTTATTTGATCTGGTAAGATGAGAAGCTAATATTAATAAAGTGAGTTGTGGCATTATTAAGGTGTTCAACAGGCTATAATTCCTCTTTATTAATAACTCACTGTTCCATAGTCAGAAATCTAACTCACTACTTGGCAGATGCAGAAAAGATGCAGCAAGTTCCTCCTACCATCCCACGAGGCTTCACTAGATAATTTGAATGATTCTGCCACAATTTTCACCAGGGTTTATGCCGTTCAGGTCCTTGTAAGATTCCAACCACTGTTTTTGTTTGATGGATAGGTGGATTTGATATTAGCTTGAGACAATAAGATAATCAGGGTGAGGTAAAATCACAGGCTATTGGAAATTAAACACCAACTTGTATCTTGCCCATATTCAATGTAAGAATTCTCTAAAGGATATACAAGTAGAACATAGAACATAGAACAGTACAGCACAGTACAGGCCCTTTGGCCCACAATGTTGTGCCGAACTTTTACCCTAATCCTAAGGTCCGCCTAACCTCCACCCCTACCTTATACTATCATCCATATGCCTATCTAATAGCCGCTTAAATGCCCCTAATGAGGCCGACTCCACTACCCTCTCCGGCAACGCATGCCACGCCCCTACCACTCTCCGTGTAAAGAACCTACCTTTGACATGTCCCCTATATCTACCTTCACTCACTTTAAAGTTATGACCCCTCGTAATAGCTACATCCACCCTAGGAAAAAGTCTCTGGCTGTCCACTCTATCTATACCTCTGATCATTTTGTACATCTCTATCAAGTCACCTCTCATCCTTTGTCGTTCTAAAGAGAAAAGCCCTAGCTCTCTCAACCTTTCTTCGTAAGACCTTCCCTCCATTCCAGGCAACATCCTAGTAAATCTCCTCTGCACCTTTTCCAATACTTCCACATCTTTCCTGTAATGAGGCGACCAGAACTGGACACAATACTCCAGAAGTGGCCCAAACCAGGGTTTTGTATAGCAGGAGCATAACTTCACGGTTCTTGAACTCAATCCCTTCATTAATGAAAGCTAACACACCATACGCCTTCTTAACAACTCTATCCACCTGTTTGGCAGCTTTCAGGGAACTGTGGACATGAACCCCAAATCCCTCTGCTCCTCCACACTGCCAAGAATCTTTCCGTTAACGCTGTATTCTGCTTTCAAGTTTGCCCTTCCCAAATGAATCACCTCACACTTTTCAGGGTTAAACTCCATCTGCCGCTTCTCAGCCCAGCTCTGCATCCTATCAATGTCCCTTTGTAATCTAGAACAGCCCTCCGCATTGTCCACAATGCGACCCATCTTCGTATTGTCCCTGAACTTACTAATCCACCCTTCCACTCCTTCATCCAAATCATTTACAAAAATCACAAATAGAAGAGGATCCAGAACAGATCCTTGTGGTACACCACTCGTAACTGAGCACCATGTTGAATATTTTCTGTCCACTACCACCCTTTGTCTTCTAAGGGTCAGCCAATTCTGAATCCAATCTGCCACATTTCCCCCTATCCTATACCTCCTTACCTTCTGCATGAGCCTACCATGGGGAACCTTATCAAATGCCTTACTTAAATCCATGTATACCACATCCATTGCTTTTCATGCAACTTCTGTTTTTGAACTTGAGGTGGATATTGCAATGTAGTGTGTAGTGGGTTAGAGAAGTGAGCAGATAAAGATCTGACAAATGGAATATAACACAAGAAAATGTGAAATTGTCCCCTTTTGGCAGGAAAAAATAAAAAAAATCTAAATAGTAAGAGATTACAAAGCTATACAATAGAGCCATAGAGTTATATAGCATGGAAACAGACCCTTAGGTCTAACTTGTCCACTTTGACCCGATATCCTAAACTGGTCTAGCCCTATTTGCCAGCCTTTGGCCGATATACATCTAAATCCTTCCTATTCATATACCCATCCCAGGTGCTTTTCAAATGTTGTAATTGTACCAGTCTCCACCACGTCCTCTGGCAGCTTGTTCCATACATGCACTACCGTCTGTTTGAAATTGTTGCCCCTCAGGTCCCTTTTAAGCCTTTCCCCTCTCACCTTAAACCTATGTCCTCTAGTTTTGGGCTCCCCTGCCCTAGAAAAAGACCTTGGCTGTTCACCTTACCCATGCCCCTCATGATTTTATAAAATCTATGAGCTCATCCCTCAGCCTCCAATACTTCAGGAAAAAAGCCCCAGCCTATTCAACTTTTCCCTATAGCTTAAACCCTTCAATCCTGGCAATATCTTCATAAATCATTTCTGAACTCCTTCAAGTTTACCAACATCATTCCTATAGAAGGGAGACCAGAAATGAACACAGTATTCCAAAAGTGGCCTCACCAATGTCATGTGCAACACGGCATGGCATCCCAACTCCTATACTCAATGCATTGACCAATAAGGGCAAGCGTGACAAATGCCTTCTTCACTACTTACCTGAAACTCCACTTTCAAGGAACTATGGACCTGCATCCCTAGGTCTCTTTGTTCAGCAACACTCCACAGGGTCCTACCATTAGCTGCATAAATCATGTCCTGGTTTGCCTTACCAAAATGCAACACCTCACATTTATCTAAATTAAACTCCATCTGCCACTCCTCAGCCCATCGGGCCATCTGATCAAGGTCCCAATGTACTCTGAGATTATCTTCACTGTCCACTACAACACCAATTTTGGTGTAATCTGCAAACTTACTAACCATCACTCCTATATTCACATCCAAATCATTTATATAAATGATAAAAAGCAGAGGACCCAGCATCGATCCTTGTGGCACACCACTGGTCACAGGCGTTCAGTTTGCAAAGCAATCCTCTGCTTCCTACTTTCAAACCAATATTGTATCTAATTGGCTAGCTCCCCCTGGATTCCATGTGGTCTAACCTCGCTAACCAGTCTACCATGTGGAACCTTGTTGAACACCTTGCTGAAGTCCATATAGGCAATGTCTACTGCTCTGCCTTCATCAATTGTCTTTTCACCTCTTCACAGAATTCTCTTAGAGCAAGGAGCAAATTGTCCTTAATTCCGTTCCAAAGTTAAGTAATCACTTGCCATAATGGAAATTTGTGTCGGGAAGCATTCATTCCTGTAATAGAGTCCAGCAAATTTTCTACTCAGTCAATTTAGAGACACAATTTTCCACACACAGAACCATGCTAACTATCCTTAATAAGTCCTTGCCTTTCCAAATGCATCTAAATTCTGTCCCTCATAATCCCCTCCACCAACTTACCCACCATTGACGTCAGGCTCACTGGTCTATAGTTCCCTGGGTTTTCTTTACCATCTTTCTTAAATAATGGCACCACATTAGCCACCCTTCAATCTTTCAGAACCTCACCAGTATCAGCAATGGTACAAATATGTCAGCAAGGGACCCCACAATCTTTTCACTCACTTCCCACAAAATTCTGGGATACAGCTGATTGGGTCCCAGGGATTTATCCATCTTTATGTGTTTTAAGGCAACCAGCATCTTCTGTTCTGTAAATACACACTTTTCAAGGCATCACTATTTATTTCTCCAATTTCTCTAGCTTGCATTTCTTTCTCTCCAGTAAATACTTACATGAGATGCTTGTTTAGTATCTCACCCATTTCCTGCTGTTCCACATGTAGAAGACCTTGTTGGTCTTTAAGGGCCCTATTCTCCCTCTAGTTACTCTTTTGCATTTAATGTGTTTGTAGAATCTCTTTGGATTCTCCTTAACCCTATTTGCAAAACTCAGATAACAAGGTGTAGAGCTGGATGAACACAGCTGGCCAAGCAGCATCAGAGGAGCAGGAAGGCTGACGTT